>NC_081542.1:20191979-20212540 GCF_901000735.1 Corylus avellana
TCGTCTTGAAAACATGATGAAACGTGTGACGAAGAAGATGGAAGAAGTTAATGTGAAGTTAGACGGCCTTTTCTCAAAGGAATGGTTGGATGGAGAAGAAAGTATAGCCCCATACCCTCAATCTCCACTATCAGTATCAATTCCACTACCATCACAACCAACAAATACCCAAAAATTAAAGGCATCCAAATGTTAATGTATCATGCATGATAAGAGTAATGCTACAAATCCGTCTTGTGTCTCTTTTGAGTCATTCTAAGAATGATGTGGTTATTAAATTCACCATGGGACTTGTGATTGATTATTATTGGATTTTGATCAAATAACGATTTTAATAGCAACATCATTCTTGGAGGGACTCAAGAGAGGCACAAGAGGAACTGTTAAAAATACTCAATATGATCAGCAGTAGCGAAGCAAAGAAATTTGGGAGATAACTTGAAAGTTCGGAAAAATAAAGTGGAAGGAAGAAAAGAAGTTGAGAGAAAGTCACATGCATGTCTAGCTGTCTGGCTTGTATCTTTCTGTTTATAAAAGATTTTTGAGGTTTTCAAAAAAGTTGAAGTATTATATTTCATATTTTTTTAGGAAAGAAAACTTAGGTTTTACACCAAAAAATTTCACTGAAAAATATCATTTACCCTCTGAAGTGAAGTATAGGTGCTTTTGCAATCATAATCTCAAATTTAAAAATCTAAAAATTTGGTATCCCAATAATTTCTCCCTTTTAATTTCATAATTTTTTGTTTTAATGCCCAGAATTCTAGCTTTTCAAAAAATAGAAAAATAAAAACAACCTAGTGTTGAGTATGGTGGCTCATGGCTAGCTAGCCAATTGTTACCTGATTTTACAGTTATTTAAAAGGGTTAATAACTTTTTTGGTACTTGAGGTTTAATATTTTTCTTTTTTCTCTCCTAAGTTTTAAAAAAGACAAATCTAATACCTCAGATTTTAGAAAAGACCGAATCACCACCACCGTTAATTTCCGTCCATCCCTTTGGCCTTGGGGGTGACTCAGCCACCCCTAAGGTCAAACTGGGGGTGGCCAGCCACCCTCTGCCGTTAATTGGGATGGGTGAAAATTAACGGAGGTGGTGGTTCGGTCTTTTCCAAAATCTGAGGTACTAGATTTGTCTTTTTTAAAACCAAAGAGAAAAAAAATAAAAACTTTAAAACACAGGTATCAAAAAAATTATTAACCCTATTTAAATTATCTCCTTCTTCCAACTCTTTTCACCTAAGAACCAATTGTTCATACCACCAAATCATTTGTAACCATCAATTAAAGCTAGATAACAACCCAAGAATAATTAATAATAAAATACACTTCCTCATTAAAATAGTCTGCAGCTGTAAAAGACAATATAAATTACAAATCCCAATTCGTCTATAAGATTTATTTCCCCAACACCATAAACTGGGTCCAATATATTTAGAATGTATACACTCCAAGTCTCAAATTCCAACAAAACAAATAACAAACACCATGACATACTTAAATATATTGAATTCACTCCAACATTCAGCTACAGAGTATCTCAACCTTTTAATAAGAAAAGAAAAAGGAAAATAAATCCTAATTGGAAAAGGAAAACAATTTCTAATAGGAAAAGCAAAACAATTCCTAATAGGAAAAGAAAAAACCCAAGCCTTATTGAAAAAAGAAAATTAAAACACATATGCATAATTAAGACCACCTGCTCTGCTTAATCTGAAAAATTTAAAAGAAACAAGGATTAGCTAACGCCCAGTAAGTAGCATAGATAATGGGGTTAGAGGAATTGAAAGTTTAAACAAAATAATGTTTCATAGTCCAAAATACACATGTGAGTAAATAAAATTCCCATAAAAGAATATTTTTGCAATAATTTATCCAACGTCACATTATAAGGTAATCACCCTTATGCCACGAAGACATCAGTTAATCACAAACCAATGATACATTTACAAAAATGCTCACAGTTTTAGCTAATTTCCATGTAAAATTCCATAAAATATATATATATATATAAATTCTCATTAAACTTTGATAATGCGGAAAATTCCAAAACAAAATCAAGTGGGAATTGAAACTTGATAGTTGTTCGAATAATGGTTGACTGTAAAAGAAAAGTGAGCTTTGAACCCAGTGTTTCATAATATTTATCTTTTCCCATTCTTGTTCATTTTTGGGAGAGTGACGTCATGGCCTTATGTTGAATAGGAAATTTTGGTCAGGATCGAAAAATTAGGAAACTTGTTGTAATTTCCTTTTAAAGCTACGTCGTTTGGCTAAAATTATATAGGAAGTTTAGATTTTAACTGTAGATTAAAAACTATAGCAGATTACGCTGTATATTATGTTTCTACAACATGTAGGAAGCTGGATCATTCAATTATAAGTTATAACCCACTACTCAACTGAAAATGTAGAGAAAAAGTGTTCAAATAAATGTTTTAAATGTCAAGGCTTATATATGGCCGGTTGGCAGACTTATAAAGTGACAGATTTTGTCAATTTACTTAATGAGAATTGATTTTAAGAAAAAAAAAAAAAAAAACTGTTATTTTAGCATATTTTGAGAACCTATAAATTATTTTTTATACAACAATGAGTGATTTATAATTTAGGCCAACTACATAGACTTATAAATTATTTTTTATATCACATGAAGTGATTTGTAATTTAAGTCAACTATAAAGATCAATTTTATATTTATCCATTTATTTTAAGCCGATGATACATGGAAAAACACACACATAAACCCAACGTTTCAATAAGACAAATTCCTGATGAATGGAGAAAAAAACCTTAGGCAGCTCCACTCGTCCAGCCCATATTGCTTGGTCTTGACCTCGAATGGGCTTGGTAGTGTGGATTATTTACCGTACGTGCCGTCGTGCGTCGTTGATAAGTAGGCATTGAACCTTGTAGAATCATAGTAAGTGTAATTAATCTTAGCACAAACATCCAACGTCACGAATGGCACCAAAGAATGCTCAACAACTCAATGATATGTCTATAAAGTATGTATGTCACCCAATAAACGAACTAGTCATAACTTAATGCACCTCCATTCATTATATTTTTTTCACTAGATGAATGCATGTAGTATTCTATTTTCTCTTAACTTTTTTTTTTTAACTGCAACCTTCATTTAAAATGTTAGATGTCTCTAAATTCCAATGAATTTTGTCACTAAAAGTTCAATAAATAAAAACTTATCCAAAAATTTCCTATAAATTAGATTGTGACAAAAAATTTCAATTCAATCTCTAAAAGTTCCAAATGTTCTTCTATAACCTGCTCAAAGCACACGAAAGTTTCAATTAGAAGAATTCCTATAATCAAAGTTGTAACAATATATATATATATATATAATCAATGGCAAATTACAAATTTCATTACAAATTCTTCTCGTGCCTAAGGATAACTTAAATTTGAATGAAATAATTGTTTTTTTCTTCTAACGTGGCATTTCGTCTCCATTAATCAGCATAGCCTTCTAAGAGCTTTGCTATATATAAAACATTGTTTGCTCATCTAAGAATTCATAAGTACAATAGTTTTTTTTTTTTTTTTGAGAATAATTCATGATCACTTCTATTAATCAATCAAGAAGAAATGGCAATTGGATGATATATGCAAACACACGCACATCCGAAGGTTTAAAATGACAAATACCTGATGATGTGGAGGAATAACCATTGCGTGACGTCGAACCGACTGAAAGAGTTGTGCTTGGTTGCCATTGGGATTGGTAGTGCGGATTATTTACCCGACGTGCCGTCGTGTGTCGATGATTAGTAGGCATTGAACCTTGTAGAATCACAGTAAGTGTAATTAATCTTAGCACAAACATCCAACGTCACGAATGGCACCAAAGAATGCTCAACAACTCAATGATATGTCTATAAAGTATATATGTCACCCAATAAACGAACTAGCCATAACTTAATGCACCTCCATTCATTATATTTTTTTCACTATATGCAATGTATGCATGTAGTATTCTATTTTCTATAAGTTTTTTTTTTTTAAAAAAAAAAAAAAATTAACTACAACCTTCATTTAAAATGTTAGATGTCTCAAAATTCCAATGAATTTTGCCACTAAAAGTTCAATAAATAAAAACTTATCCAAAAATTTCCTATAAATTAGATTGTGACAAAAAAATTCAATTCAATCTATAAAAGCTCCAAATGTTCTTCTATAACATGCTCAAATCACACGAAAGTTTCAATTAGAAGAATTCCTATAATCAAAGTTGTAACAAATATATATATAATCAATGGCAAATTACAAATTTCTTCTCATGCCTAAGGATAACTTATATTTGAATGAAATAACCTTTTTTTTTTTTTTTTTTTTTTTTTTTCTATCGTGGCATTCCGTCTCCATTAATCGGCATAGCCTTCTAAGAGCTTTGTAATATATAAAACATTGTTTGCTCATCTAAGAATCCATAAGTACAATAGTTTTTGTTTTGTTTTGTTTTGTTTTTTTTAGAATAATTCATGATCACTTCTATTAATCAATCAAGAAGAAATGGCAATTGGATGATATATGCAAACACACATGCACATCCGAAGGTTTAAAATGACAAATACCTGATGATGTGGAGGAATAACCATTGCGTGACGTCGAATTAGCTGAAAGAGTTGTGTTTGGTTGCCATTGGGATTGGTAGTGCGGATTATTTACCGGACGTGCAGTCGTGTGTCGATGATTAGTAGGCATTGAACCTTGTAGAATCACAGTAAGTGTAATTAATCTTAGCACAAACATCCAACGTCACGAATGGCACCAAAGAATGCTCAACAACTCAATGATATGTCTATAAAGTATATATGTCACCCAATAATGAACGAACTAGCCATAACTTAATGCACCTCCATTCATTATATTTTTGCACTATTTTTGCACTATATATATATATATATATATATATGGAAAAATATACTTTACCCCCCTTAAAGTTTAAGGGGTTTTTCAATTTTAACCCCAAAATTCAAAAATTGCCAATTTAAACCTTCCGTTACTAATTTTCGTTAAATTGGACGGAATTTTTTTTAAAAAAGCCTAAGGGTAATGATGTAATTTCACAGATTTCCGTCAATTTAGACGAAAAAATTAAACGGAGGGTTTAAATTGCTAATTTTTGAAACTTCAGGGGGATAGATTGCTAATTTTTGAACTGTGGGGTTAAAATTGAAAAACTCCTGAAACTTCAAGGGAGTAAACTACATTTTCCCCATATATATATATATATACATATATGTGTATGCAGGTAGTATTCTATTTTCTATAAGTGTTTTTTTTTTTTTTTTTTTTTTTTTACAACCTTCATCTGTCCTTTAACATGTGAAAAATACGTTTGTTTTTTTTTTATTTTTGGTAGTATGTTCTTCTATAACATACTCAAATCACACAGGACACTTTCAAAAACATAATTAGAAGAATTCCTATATATATAATCCAATTTGTAAAAAAAAATTATATAAAAAAAATTCAATGGCGAATTACAAATTTTCCTCTCGTGCCTAAGGATAACTTAAATTTAAGAGAAATATATATTTTTTATTTTATTTTTTCTAAAGTAAAATCCCGTCTCCATTAATCTGCGTAGCCTTCTAAGAGCTTAATTTGTGATATATAAAACATTGTTTGCTCATCTAAGTTAGTGACGCACAAACGCCCAACATTAGAAATGGCACCAGAGAATGCACGCTTTAGAAGTCAACAGTTTCTATATGTCTGAAAACCGTATGTAAAACACCTTAAATCACATAAGATGAAAATTTTCTAATTGGATGATCGATATATGCAAACACACACATCCGCAGGCCAGGTTTAAAATGACAAATACCTGATGATATCGAGGGAAAGCTACTTGGTGGGAACATGCCCCCATGGCGATTATGCACCTGACGTCTCTCCGAGTGTCGTTGATTAGTAGGCATTTTCCCTTGTAGAATCACAAAAAGTCAACTACAACCTTCATTTAAAAAGTTAGATGTCTCTAAATTCCAAAGAAGGAACAGTGGATGCCAGGAATTTGTTCGATATCTAGAGTGCTTCATATTGAAAAATGTATCCATCTTACTAATTATAATCACTATATATACATGTATTGATCAGATCGATGATATTAATAGTGGATGGTAATGATAGAGAAGACACATGAAAGAGTATGAGACTAACAAATACCTGCAGTAATATATGATTGGATACGAGATCGATAAGACTCCCTGATCTGGTTCAATACGAGCAAAAAAACTATGAAGGCTAGGAATACATTAAGACAAAGTCTATATATGGGCAATGAGCTGGTAATTAAAACTTTAAAATTTGGTCAACTACATACCAACTTTTACAATATTACGTGTTTAAAGTAAAAATCGAGTTGGTCAACTACTACTTACCAACTTTTACATTACGTGTTTCTATCGTTTCTTTAAAAGGTCTTAGAATTCAATTCAAAAAAAAAAAAAAAAAAAAAAAAAAGGTCTTAGAATTTGCATCTTTAATTTTTATGTACGGGACACTGGTTTATAAATATTTTTTGTCATTTCTTAAAAAAGTCCTCCAAAAACTAGCCTCCTTTTCAAGTAAAGGACGCCCATTTAACAAGGTGACCCAATTTGTTTTTTTTTTTTTTAAGAAAGTTTAAGGGTATTTTCATAACTTTTGTTAATGTTAACGACTAAAATTAACGAAACAGGATATATTGCATCAAATTAAAAGTTTAGGAGATAAAAATGAGAAGTTTGCTTCATCCCAAAGTTATTTGTGAAGTTTCTCCCAGGCTGAGCAACAAGAAGACTTCTTCAATGACTGATTTCCTCTTCCTTCTCACCGTGGATTTTCCTTCTGCGTCTCACCAGATTTGTGCCAATGTTTTCTTTTCTTACTTATACTCTTGGGTAGACGTGTGGCTCTCCTTGCTCTTGGGTAGACGTGTGGCTCTTGGATATATGAGCTGCCAAAATTTCTTACCTTTTACACTTGGGTAGACGTGTAGGTTTTCAAAATTTGAAATGGTTAGGGCATGTACTGATGCGTGGATTCGAATATATGCAATAGATAAACCTTACATACTACTAATTAGTATAGCTGTCTTAGATCCTCATTAATGCCCTGGTAGGGTTGGGTCAGGAACTCAAGATATGGCTCAATTGGACTTGAGGGAGCGGCTTCTACTGTCTTTACCCTTCTTGTGCGGCTCTTAGCGAGTAGGTGCTACTATACTCATGTCCAGCTATGACAGCCACAATTGGTCTTTCCGGTCTACCATTTTGCTAAAAAAATTAAAATTAAAATTTAAAAAAAAATAGAGAGAAGAAATATCTCTTTCTGGCCCAAGGTAAAGATGAATACCCAGACTCATTTCAGCTATTTATTGGCTTCCATCTTGGCCCATAAACAGCCTTATTTTTGGCATTGTAGTAAAATTTAAAGTCCAATGCTTATTTAAGCACTTTGTCAGTTCTTTTCTCATGACCTATAGCTGGCCCAATTTTTAGCTTGCGATAAAGTTTGAAACTCAAGCTCATTTAGCCATTTGTTAGCTCTTCTCTTTTCTCATTTAGCCTATAGTTGGCCCAATTTTTAGCTTGCAAAAAAAAAAAAAAAAAAAAGTAAAAGGGTTTCCTTGATGTAACAAACTGAGGTTGCTCCACTCCCATCATTTTCCAAGTGGGTATTAAAGTTGTAAGTATTTTTGTTGGCTTAATTCGGTTCCAAAATGTAGAGGCTACTGTTCACAGGCTCAAACACTGATATAGAATGCTCATAATCCAATTTTCACCGTTCAAAATGAGGATTCACATGTTATGAACATCCCTACGAAGTTTTAGCTCGATTGGACTACAAACGCTAATCGATCGGAGCTGTTGATCATGATAGGACAACATTTCCATAATGCAATTTTTTCCTCCATTGCAGCCCTTTCCAAACAGGCCCTTTCCCTGTCCGGGTAGCAATTCTAGAAGCATAAATTCTCATCCTACCAAGGCTATCCGAACAGCAGTTCTAGAAACATGTTTTTTCGTCCTCTGCAAGGCCCTATCCAGATAGGCACTTAACCTGTCCGGACACCATGTAGATTTTATGCCCAAAACGTGTTTTTAATGTGGGCCCAGGTCTAGGGTTTTGTAGATGTTATAAATACGTCTTTATAAAAGAGAAATGGATGAATTCTGCATCCAGAGTTCGCCTTCGTGTGATAAGAGAGTCTTGATATAGATCATTAGTTCTCTCTCTTAGAGTGATTGTTTGTTTTACTGGTTGATTGTTAAAGTGAAGTCAACCTGAGTTTTAGTGAAGGGAGATCACTTAGAAGCATTGTGCCAGTTGTCTCTGGAAAGGGCCACTGTGGTAGAAAGCAAGTGGGTTGCTTGTCTTATGCAAGATAGTGTCAATTGCAAAGGTTTTGTAAGTGTGAACTTCTTATAATCCTTTATTCTTTTACTGAGTTAGTTGATTTCCTGGATTTGGCTACCCCGAAGAGGTTTTACTTTTAGAGAGTTCTCTAATTGGTTTCCTCTTCGTAACCAAAATATTTGTGTTCTTTATTGATTATTGCATATCTTTTTTGGTTGATTATAAATTGTTAAGTCAGATCTATTTCCACATAATTTTGTGTGAAACACCTATACATTTAGAATATGTGTTATTTGAAGTCAATTAGGTTTTTTCAATTGGTATCAAAGCGGGTTTACTCTGTGAATGAATTATTTTCTGAGTGTGATCCGAGACTTCATATCAAATGTCTCATATTATTGCTCCTAATTCCCTTCCTGTATTTGACGAAACGAATTATACGCTTTGAAAAATTCGTATGAGAGCGTACTTTAAATCCATTAGCGTTTACCATATTGTTGAATCTGGATGGACTCGTCCAGACAAAGCAATAGCTGAATCGACAACGAAGGAAAAGAATAATGCTGCTACTAATGACAAAGCTATAAATGCTATTTACATATCTATTTCAAATGAGGAATTTTCAAGAATTTCTAGATGTGAGATAGCTAACGAAGCTTGGGAAACTTTAGAAATCACACATGAAGAAACTAAGGTTGTTAGAACTTCAAAAATTCAAATGTTGGTTTCTCAGTTTGAGGAGATTAGAATGCAGGAAGATGAAACGTTTGATGAATTCTACTCAAAGCTTAGTGTCATTAGAAACTCTACTATCAATTTAGGAAAGAAAATGAAAGATGCTAAAGTTGTGAAGAAAATATTAAGGTCATTACCTGAGAGGTTTATACCTTAAATTGCTGCCATACAACAGAGCAAAGACCGAGACACAATGCGAGTAGAAGAACTTGTAGGTTCACTTCAGACTTTTGAGCTAATTCTACCTAAACACAAGAACACCAAGAATATTGGTCTTAAGGCAAAAAATGTTAAGGTTAACTCTTGTGGTTCATTTGATGAGGATTCTAGAAATGAGGAAGAAATAGCTATGTTTGCTAAGAAGTTTAGGAAATTCTTTAGACCCAAGAAAGGAAATTTTAGAAATAGTAATTCACAATTTTCTGAGAAATCTAGAATTGAGAATGTTGAGAAAGGTAAGTCACCTAGAGGTATCAAGTGTCTCAAATGTGGAGGGCATGGCCACATTCGTGTTGACTGTGCTAACTTGAGAAAGTCAAATGGCAAGGCATTTAATGTGACTCAAAGTGATGAGTCAGACAAGGACAATGCTGAATAGGGAGTTAATTACTAAGCATTTGGAGTTAGTTATGAGAGTGAACATGAGGATAGTGAGTGTAATTCTCAAGACAAACAAGATGTGTCTGATAATGAATTGGAAGAGGAAGATGATCTGCAAAATGCTTATAATAATCTCTTTGTGGAATGCACTAAACTGAAAAAGCTAAATAAGCAACACTTGAAGAAACTCAAAAAGGTTAATCTTGAAAATGATCAACTTTCTGTCACCTTAACTGATTCTTTTGCTACTCATAATACTTTGATGTCTAAAAATCACATGCTCATTGCCAAAGTGAAATCCTTAGAGAATGATCTGAATGAATTAAAGAATCATTTAACAAAATTCTCTAGTGAAAAGCTAAATCAAATGCTACATAATCAGAAACATTCGTTTGATAGAACTGGATTGGGTTTTGATAAATCTGCTATTTTATCTACTAATGTTGCTTCTTCTTCAAAGATGATTTTTGTGAAACCAGTAAACAAAGAAGATAGCTTGGTTGAAAAAAAGGTAATTTCTCCTAAAATTTCCAAAGGTGAAAAAGGTAACAGAACTATAACTCATTTCTATATGTCTAGTTCTAAGTCGAGAAGTGTGCATATGTTAAGGAATCAACCTTCTCAAAGGTTTATTCCTACGTGTCATAATTGTGGTAAGATTGGACATATCCATTCTAAGTGTTTTCAGCTTAACAGTCATGAGCCTAAAAGAGAATATTTCCATTCTAGAAATAGTTATGAGAAATTATTCAACATGATGAGAGGCGTAGTAACACAGTTAGATATCTTGGATAAGAGTTACACATTTGTCCTTGATGTGAAGAAAGTTTGGGTCAAGAAGATTAATACCATTCACCCATTGAGGGGGAGTGGTAATGGACTCATCTAGATTAGGTGGGCACATGACATGCCTAGAATTTATGCATATTTCATTTCTCTTTGGTATTCTAGGGCATTTTTTTGTTGTTGATGTTTTTGTGAAATTCTTTTTTGTTTCCTTGTTCGATGTTCATTGTCTCGTGTATTGTTTCTAAATGCATATATTGCATGTGTGTGGGATCAACAATTTTGCACTTTACATTTGATGATTCATATGCAAATGATTTGCTTTTTTTTTTTGGATACTGTTGAGCGAGTAAGAGGCATTCTTCTCATGATCGAATTTGTGCACTCTATACTCCTATTAGGTTTGTATTTTGATATGTTTTTGAAAGCTCTGATAAGATTTTTTTTTTTTTTTTTTTTTTTTTTGTTAAGGAATATAGGTAGTGTTAGTTTAATCAACTTGACCAACTCGTTAGTTGAACCTAACTCCTAAACATTCCGGCATTTTTCTCCTATGTGCTAAAAGCAAAAATATGAAAATTCAATTAAAAAAAAAAAAAAATCAATATGCTAAAAGCATAAATGTAATCAATGATTTATGTTGCCTCAATGTGTCCCTATAGAAAGAATTAGTGACCAAATCATTGTGGAAACAGATGACCACTAAAGGACATAGTGAAAAATGAATGATTTGTTTTAAGAGGAGTGTATCGGATGAGGGAGTCTAGGCCTTAGCATGATAATGTTTGACTGTTGATTGATTTAGATTGTTTGTCTTTCCTATCCAAGTTGTCTGTCTATGTTCTTTTCAATTGATGAAATCTTATTTAATGGGAGGTCTCACACACTACACATTTTGCATGGGTTTACTGAGTTCTTGCTTACTTTGTTGCATTTGTGGAACAATTTGCTTAATACATACGTTGAATCTCTGACGTTTGTGTAGTATGTTGATCACTATGTTTTGCTAGGGTGTTCATGAGGATGCGCAGGAGCTGTTGGACATCAATACAAGTTTTTATTTGTGGTCAATTTTGTGTTTTTTTCATATATATATTTTTTCTGTTTGTGGTTTCAGTTTGAGGGGGAGAAATGTTTTTCATGATCTTGCATTTCACTCATTATGCATTCGTAGCTTTGATCATATTTATGTTTTTATGACTTTCCTTGGGCTTACTAGTGTTTTATTGCCCTTGATAGGAATAGATAGAACACCATAGATGATTTTGATTTTGATATACTTGTTGCATCTATGAATGATATTTGTTTGGTGTTCTAACAGATTTGGTGAGCTATTTATGATTATATTCTATTCAAATATGTTATATTATTAGTCATTATTTATTCCTGTTCAACGTATGCCTTGATGAATTTTATGAGTGTTTCAGGAACCATAGAGACTTTTTGTCATTCTGTGACAAAAAGGGAGAGTAAATATGGGGGGAGATGATGGGATGTCTCGGCATATTGGCTTTGTCACCGAATTGCAAAAGGGAGAATTTGTAAGTATTTTTGTTGGCTTAATTCGGTCCAAAATGCAGAGGCTACTATTTACGGGCTCAAACACTGATATAAAATGCTCGGAATCCAATCTCCACTGTTCACAATGAGGATTCACATGTCATGAACATCTCTACAAAGTTTCAACTCAATCGAACCATAAGCACTCATCTATCAAAGCTATTGATCATGAAAGGACAGCATTTCCAAAATGCAGTTTTTTCCTCCATTGCAAGACTGTCTGGATAGGCCCTTTCCTTATCCGGACAGCAATTCTAGAAACATAAATTCTCGTCTTGCCAAGGCTGTTCGAACAGCAGTTCCATAAACATGTTTTTTCTTCCTCTGCAAGGCGCTGTCCGGACAAGCACTTAACTTATCTAGACACCTCGTAGATTTTATGCCCAAAACGTGTTTTAATGTGGGCCCAGGTCTAGGGTTTTGTAGATGTTATAAATACATCTTTATAGAAGAGAAAGGGACTTCTAGAGTTCGTCGTCATGTGCTAAGAGAGTCTTGATATAGATCGTTAGTTCTCTCTCTTAGAGTGGTCGTTTGTTTTACTTGTTGATTGTTAAAGTGAAGTCAACTAGAGTTCCGGTGAAGGGAGATCACGTAGAAGGATTGTGTCAGCTATCTTTGGAAAGAGCTACTGCGGTAAAAGGAAAGTGGGTCGCTTGTCTTATGCAAAATAGTGTCAATTGCAAAGGTTTTGTAAGTGTGAACTTCTTGTAATCCTTTATTCTTTTACTGAGTTAGTTGATTTTTTGGGTTTGGCTGCCCCAGAGAGGTTTTACTTTTAGAAAGCTCTCTCATTGGTTTCCTTTTCATAACCAAAATATCTATGTTCTTTATTGATTATTGCATTTCTATTTTGGTTAATTATAAATTGTTAGGTCAGAATAGGTGTGTGAAACACCTATACATTCAGAATAGGTGTTATTTGGAGTCAATTAGGTTTTTTCAAAAGTGATTCCAGACTCATCAGCTACCTTCTCCCCTACAAGCCAATAAAACAAATCTCATGACTCAATCTAATCTCGTGATTGAAGGAGATTGACTGCATTGACTGATACATGTTTTCTGTGACCAGTTGCCTTTTCATGCAGCCTCCATTTTCTAGCTTTTGAGGTTCAACAACTACTCCACATAGCCATCCTACTTAACAGCCCGAGTCTTCTCCAATTTCCGTAATTAGTTTTTCTTGTTTTAGGTTACAGTAAATCTTCCTTAATAGTTTTCTCTTTTGGTTCTCTTTGTAAATCTATCTGTAACAGAGCTCTTATCTTCTTGGACTATAAATAAATGGTACTCGATCTTACTCTTTCAGTTTTGTGGTCCATATAGAAAATGTATAGGTGACATGCGAGGTTAATTGTTATCCTGTTCCTATGTTCCTTTGATATATTAAAACTAGACTAAAATATATTTGCTTCATTTCTTATATATATATATATATATATATATATATATATATACATATATATACACCAAGTAGAAGTAAATAACTCAAGTTTTAATTCAATTGTAAAGTGATAACGTGTAAATCGTATTTTGTTCTATGTTTATATCATGTATAGGAGTTAATCTCCATGACAAACTATGACGACCCACTTAATAAAAACATGACTATTTTTTTTTTTTTTTTTTTTAAAGCATTACCCACAATAGAGCTGATTGCTAGAGTGGCATGGCGATACTGCAGTATGCCATGAACCCATGCATTAACCTGATTGACAATATCATATGTCACTCAGAGCTACATGCATCATTAATGATTTGTTAAAATTCATAACTTTACGCGGAATATAAATAACGTTAGACATATGTATCACATCAGAGTTAATTAATACACCTATGTGATTAAAGCTTACATACCAAAGAAAGGGTATACAAAAGTGTCAAATGCGACACGAGCCATATACAAAATAACAATGTCTAAGTATATACATGAATGCTCTACAAAAGAGGGCTATCAACTAGTCTAACAAAATAAACACCCAATGTATCTAGGCTTCAGACACCGTGGTAACCCAGATACATAGCCACAGGTTCATCATCTATTGTCCATATACCTGCATCAACAACATCGTCTGCACCATGGGAATCACCACCACCCATGATACAGACAGAATTATGAGCCCGTTGTCTCCATAAAAATAGAAAAGCTTAGCAGTATAGAACTCACTAGTTTTATCCAAAATAAACCATTTAACTTTAGTCACACTTACATATAATATAGCTTAACAAAACAATATATATCGAAAGTCATTATGCATCATCCATCCATAACGATGTAGATATGTACGGTTACATCTCCCATTTCATTGCACACTAATACATCTAGCATAAAAATCATCATGTGTAACCATTCGTAACAATATATATTATGCGTAGTTATATCTCCTACACATAGTCATATTGATACGCCTAGTAAGAGCCCATATAAAACCAATCATCATCATCATACAATCATATGTTATGCATGCCCATGCTCATGTTCATCATCTTGTGTTACTTCCATTGTGAGGCCAGCCCTGCGGTAGGAGACTTGTCATCACTATCGGGAGCCGTCACCCCATTTTTCTTTTACATATGAGGCCAACCCTGTGGTAGGAGATTTATCATCACTATCGGGAGCCGTCACCCTATTTCTCTTTTACATATGGCGCTAGCCCTGCGGTAGGAGACTTGTCATCACTACTGGAGTTGAACCCCGTTTCTATTATGCATGGGCCAACTCTACTGTAGGAGACTTGTCATCGCTACCAGAGTTGAACCCCACTTTCATAACAATGGTCATGCCATGTTCATGCTCATGTTAAAAAAACCTTGAACTCATACTATCATAACTCATATCATGAAAATCATAAAACCATGTCATAAACCATGTGAACCATCCAATGCTCATAACAACATAATCATCACATTATCTTGCAAACACACAAAGCTCATAGAAACATTTCATCAAACATTCATCCAACACATCTCATGAAACCTCATAAATAGTCATAGTATCACAAAACACCTTGCAATTTACTTCCAATTTTATAATACCCATAATACTTCCAATAATCATTATGATTCTAATATGACATATTAGAACCTAAACCCCATAGGTATCAATTTTTATAGAACCCATGAAAGCCTATGATTAATTAATACTTAAAATGTAATTAACCCATTCAAATAGCATTCCTAGTGTTTACATACCAGAAGCCCGAAATTAATTCAAACTATATAAAATTAGGATTTATGTCCATACTTTACCAATAGGCAAAATTAGAGTTTCAACCCATTAATTCAATAACTCGGAACTTGTATAATGCATAGCAATCTACTACATATAAAAGCCCCAAGCTAATTTTAGAAATTAGGCTTGTTAAATTACCATAATTTTCGGACCTATTAAAATCCCCCAAAAAATTCCTTTCAAGAACCCTAATTTTTGAACCTAAAGAAATCCCTAATGATTCACGTAATTTTATTTTTCTATAATCAATGGGTAAGATGAAATCACATAGAAAAGCTACCCTACAAGCTTCTATGGCCGAAATCCCTCCAAGATTTCTTCTTCTTTCTCTTTTCTTCTTTTTCTTCTTACACGGCAGCAAGTCTCTCTCTCTCTCTCTCTCTCTGAGGTTCGTTCTCTCTCTCTCTCACTAGTCCATGTGTATGTGTGTGGGAGAAGAAAGGGTAAGACAAAGGAGAAGAAATGGGTTGTGCATGAGATGAGGTGAGGGAGCAAGGAAAGAAAGGAGAAAAGAAAGAAAGAGAGAGAAGAGAAGAGGGAGGGGCTGCGTGGAACCTCCAAAGGCTTAGCCCTTTTGCATTTTTTTTTTTTTTTTTAAAAAAAAAAAAAATCTAAGGAGATAAGATATTTCCAATGGCCAATGACAGCCCGACACGAGGCATGGGATAAGGTTCCCTTTCTATTTTAAAGCCCCATCTATTTAGAATTGCAAGATTACCCCCCATTACATTTAATTCATCTTTCTTAATTTCATATTTCACTCTTACCATTTATTTCAACTACAATTTACCCATACATATAATCATTTACCACAGTAGGACTTATTATCACACTTTATTATTTTAGTACCATTAACCTATTTTATTTATTGATCAATTGTCACACTAATATTATTATTAGTTAATCAATCTCATATATATCTCAACTATGATAAAGTCATTATTATTATTATATATATTATTCTAAATTATTTCATGCATTATTTATTCTACTAATTAATTCAAATTACTATGAGGTTACTAGTAATAAACTTAATTATTTTCTCGGGTCTTACACAAACTCTTGCAACTCTTGATTATAATTTATAAATACAAAAGAAGAGCCATCGATAGAGGCACAACAAATACAATATTTAATCACAAACACATGCTCTCTTAGCATGGAAGTATGCATTTGGGAAGATGTTTGTTATTAGGAATAAATGTATCCCATTTGGGCCTAGTAACCTAAAGGCTTACAGCCCATCCATAAGTCCATGATCTAAGTCCCAATCAGCAGGCTTTACAGTTAATAGAGATCCAGCCCAGTTGACCAAGGACTAACCCCCGGGAACAGACTCCCTAGGAATATCAAACCCTTCACTTCCCAAGGATCACTTATCATTACAAGCAGACATTGTCGATTATCCAAACTCTCAGCGCTCAGTGGATGACTTCCACTAGGTTAGAAACTCTTGTAACAGTTATCCAATATCACATGGATAATGTTAGAGCTCACATACAACTACTATTCTCACTTCAAATCAAGCTACACGGATAATACCAAAGAGTGAGAGGATCAAACTACAAGACTCGGATAGGATCATCGCAAAGAAAAGATAATATCAAAGGAAGAGTTCTAATCCAAGTAAACTTGTCAGCCCATTTATAGGCCAAACCCCAGGTATCAAACTTACGTTTAATCATATAGCACTTATACATATTTTCTCAGAGCCTTACTTAAGCGTCGGAGGGAGATCACGCTCAACACAGGGCATTTTCTCTTCGTGTTTACCTAGTTTATCTTTTTTAGGCTCAATCTCGAAAGACGTCCAGATCACACCAATCGGAGACTGTTGGACCAAAAAATGCCCTAACATGTGTTATTGGCTCAAAGCCACCATTCAAGGCGAAGGGGCTGTGGCTCTTCCGTGGATAAGAAATTTTACAGTTCGTTATTGGCAAGTGCTAATCAAATACCTGATATAATTGAACATATGCATAGTTTGATGAGGCAGCTAATGTATACAGCTTGTTTTATTACTAATATTTTGCCTGCCTTTCGCCTTCCTAACAATTTTCTCTGGTGAATACGTGCTGGTGCTATTGATCATTTGGTAAAAAGTAAAAAACAATTAATCATTTGCCACATAGCATAATCCATTATGCACCTTTATTCTCTCCCTGTTGAGGGATACATGGTGCCATTGCTCATTTGGCACTCTTTTTCTTTTCTTTTTTCCATGGGAAAAAGGGAAAGAGGAGATCATTTGGCACATTGTAACATGAATGACAATTACTTGAAGCCAAATTTTTCATTGAGTTATTTCATACATCTATTTTTCAACTACTACCTTAAGGTTTAGCTAGACCTTAAACCATTCTATTTCGGGTTGGTGCAGTGATGTAGATCGGAAAGCTAAGGATTCCATAAAGAAAAGCGATGATGTAGGGAAAAACTCGCACCTAACGAGTTCTATTAAAAAGACCATATCTAGAGTTTCAGACCTCGGATTGGAGCAACCTTGGTGGTGTTGCAATGCTCATTCAAATGTCTACAAAATCGTGTTTCAGAGGTTTATCTAATTCAAATGTTTACTAGGTCAAACAGGCAATAAATAGAAGGCTAGAAAGTTGGGCATAATTGTTTGTGTGCAATCTCGTTCAGACGAGATTACAGCCGAGGACCAACAGAGAGGCTCATCCGCAACCCCGTTCGGACGAGATTGCAGATGCGCCACACAATTTTACTGAAACCGACTTTATATCGTATTATTATTAGGTTCAGGGTTTGGGGGCCTATAAATACATGTTTTATAAACCCTAAAACGTTGGTTTTGATTATATGTGAGTTTTGTTCAATAAGAAGCCTCAGAGTTGAGCGTTCTTCTGTCTTTCCTTCAAAACCTAGAGGGTATCTAGTGTTTTAGAGAAGATTTCTTAGATCCTTTGATAGAATCAAGATCTAGAAATACTTATCCGTTCTTTATTATTGTTATTCACTACAACGCACTAAGTCACACTGCATCAACTAGTACTATAGCCCAAGTTACTTTTCATGAATGGGGTGGGGTGGGTAAATTGTTGTGCAGACATGAACAAAATGCACGTGTGCACATAGGCAGCATGTAAGGAGAAACCGGGGATTTGTTTGCAGCGCCCATGGGTGGTGTTTCGGATGGTTGTCGTCGCCAATGAAGATCGTGGTACGTGGAGGTGGAAGGCAAATTTATCGTCGAGAATGAACATGTCAATCTTTTTGCAGGGCACAGAGTGCAGAGGAAGTTTCCTATGGCACAAGCTCATGCTATTCTATAGGAAGCAGCCATCATGCTCGACGTCTCAGAATTCCAAGGTTGCTTGCAACCATAAAAGAGTTCCTTGATTGGGTGGTTATTGTTGAATAGGTTCTTGACTTCAAGAGGGTACCCAATGAACGACGAGTCTCTTTAGTGGTAAACATATTCTGAGGAAGAGTTGCGGCATGGTGGCGGCAACTAAAGCAAACTAGGGTGCGGCAAGGTAAATTGAATATCAATAGTTGGGAGAAACTATTGAAACACATGCAAGTTGCTTTCTTACCCATAAGTTATACCATGTGCCAAAAGTCACAGAATTGGAGACAATGGCCTATATATGTGAAAGAAAAAATAGAAAAGTCCTACAAAAGACTACATGCACCATGGGAGGCAAGGTGGCCAAGCTTGTCATTGATCCAAAGAGTCATGAGAATGTATTCTCAGAGGAAGCGGTTCGAAAATTGGGCTTCAAATCAAGAGGCATCCTACTCCCTATCAGGTAGAAAGGCTCACAAGAGGAAATGAGGCAAATGTTTCGAAACGTTGTCTAGTGTCCTTTTCCATCGGAGCTAAATATCGGAATGATGTGTGGTGTGACATGATCGCCATGGATACATGTCACCTATATTGGGAAAGCCGTGGCATCATGAGCAGGCTACAATCCACGATGAAACAAAGAACACATACAACTTTGTGGTTGGTAAAATCAAATTGACGTTGCTACCTAGCTAAGAGGCGGAGCCAAAACCTTCACAAGGGGATGGTCAATCCTTTGTACCAAAGTGGAAGTTGGCAGGTATGGGAAGTAGTGTCAAGGGGGTGGTACCAGAACCGGTAAAGGAGGTGTTGGAGGAATTTGTCTACGTGTTCTCAGCAAAATTACCAAAAAAGATGGCCCGATTGCAAGGTATTCAACCTCAACTTGATTTGGTTCTAGGTGCTAACCTTCCTAATCATCCGCACTATGTTGTCTTAACTTCCTACCTAAATTAATAGGTAATTAATTGGATGCTTTACCCGCAAGTGCATGAGGTCAACATAGTAACATAGTGTGCAAATACGGAGTCATTCCCACGAGGATTGCTAGATTTTGCTTAAAATTAAATTCCAAAAGTAAAACTAAACAAAGATTGAATTTTGGATTGATGATAATAAAAAGGTAGGGCTTTTAATATCTACCACTAATTATGCTTAGCTAACATATCAATATGCTAATGTTTTGATCATGTTATGAATATCTAATGTTTGTCAACCTAAGGGCATTGGTGTCTATTCCTTAAGCTATTGATTTCCCAAAGCAATGAATTAGGCATGAATGTCTACTCTAATTCTTTTCTTTCTTAAAGGATTTAGCATGTGTGTCTACTAAGTTGTTCTTTAAGAAAGCATAAAAACTGTGAAAATTGACATACACACGAGGCCTAGGGCATGGGTGTCTACTCCCAATTCCCCATGTTAATTAACCCAAGAATCGTGGTGTGGATTCTTTTGTTACTTGTGTTAAACCTAAAACTCGGTCATCCAAATTGATCTAACTAACTGGTCCATACCATATGCGCATGTTGATCAAGCACACACATATGAGGAATTCATGCAAATAGGTATTAATCAAGTTAAATAGCACAACAAGATCATCACAAAGGCGCCAATATTGAAATATCAACTAAACATAACTAGGGCTTCAATCTAGCCCTACTAAATAAATTAGCTACATATAGAGTTGATGTTAAACATCTTCATAAAAGAAAAGAAATGGAAGAATAAACCTGAGACTTGACTTGAGAGCTCCTATTCTTCTCCCTTCTCCAAGCCTCCTCATTCTAAAGGCTTAGGAGTCTATTTATAGGCTTTAGAAGTCCTTGGAAAAGTAGTAAACCCTAGGGTTTTCGTAGGGTTTAAATCCTATTACAATTTGGAGTTTGAAAAACCCTAATATGGAAATAGGGACATTATAGCCGCCACTTGGAATGCCTCTTGCACACGGGTGCGCTCGATCGCAGCCCG
>NC_081542.1:20212640-20217139 GCF_901000735.1 Corylus avellana
GTACTATTTGAGTTGGGAATTCCCCCTACTTCCTTTCACTCAGCTCCTTTGCCATTTGACCCATTTGCACTTCTAGCTTTTGTATGGCTTGCTCAGTCTTTGTATTGACATGTTTTTGATCAACCATGAATTGTTGTTGTGAAGTCACCAGGCTATGTATCATATTCTCTAGTTGGTTCATCTTTCGCTCTTGAGCTGGTTGACTTGCTTGTTGGGTTCCTTTCTGCTGTCTTTGATTATTACTCTAGAAGAAATTGGGATGATTGCACCATCCTGGATTGTAAGTATTAGAGTATGGGTTGTTCTTGTGGGGATAATTGTTTTGTCCCATAAAGTTCATCTCTTTTTGTTCTGCAAAAGGACACTTCTTAGTGATGTAATCTAAATGGGAACAAATAGCACATACATGGAATTGCATGTCCTGTTGCAGAGGTGAAGTTTTCTGAACAGTCATGGCTTTGACAAGCATATCCAATTTCTTTTCTACTGCAGCCAACTGATTAGTTGATCCTCCACTGAGATTCACCTCATACATGCCCTTGCTCTTGACTCCTCTCCTTCCTCGTAAACAGAATTGCTGTGAGTGCTCACTTAATGTCTCAAAAATTTGCACAGCTTCCTCACTACTCCTTTCCATAAGTGTTCCTCTGCAAGCTGAATCAACCATCCCTTTGATGGTATCATCTAATCCTTCATAGAAAATTTGTACCTGCTCATCTTGAGGGATGTTATGATGTGGACACTTTAGGAGTAAGGAATTGAAGTGATCCCATGCTTCAAAGAACAAGTCTCCGTCTCGTTGTTGGAACATTTGAAATTCTCTTTTAAGTTGCTTTGTCTTCTGGGCTGGGAAAAACCTCTTCAGAAACTTGGTGGTCAATTCTTCCCAAGTATGAATGGACTCTGCAGGTAAGGAATTGTACCACAGTTTAGCATTATCTTTCAAGGAAAAAGGAAAGAGAACTAACTTGAGTCTTTCTTGAGTTAGGCCTTGAACATTCTACAACTTGCATAAGTCAAAGAATTCCTTAAGATACAAGTTGGGATCCTCAGTAGCTGTGCCTCTGAAGTGGGTCAATGCATTGAGGATTTGGGGAGAGATATAATAGCTGTTGTCCACCTCCGGTTGATATGCTATGCATGAGGGTTGATGGAGGTTTGTTGGGACGTATGCCTGCTTCATTGGTCTCCTCACCCATGGTGGATTGGCCTCTAATGGTCCTGGCCTGATTGGATTTTCTGGCACATCTTCCATTTCAACTTCTTCTTCTCCTTCTTTAACTCTAGGTCGTTGTCAAATTGTCCACTCAATTTCAGAATCGAGGGGAAAAACGGTTGAGGCTTGAGATCGACGACCTTGCATGAACCTTGATTACTTCTTCAGTTAGGCAGCTTCAGTATTGCCTGGTTCGGATGCTCCCTAGAACTACACTCGATCTCAGGACGGTGCATTCAATCGCAGTGTGCTTGATCGCACTTGGCAGACGATTGATTGCAATCACAGAATGCCAATCCGGAACCTAAAACAGAAAACAAAATAAAATTAGGGAAACAAGAAATTCTTTTTGATTTTTGCTAATACTAAATTAAAAATTAAAATAACAAAACTAAAGGAAGATAAATTTAAACAAAAGTCACCGCAATTCCCGGTAACGGCGCCAAAAACTTGTTGTCTCAATTTCCTACCTAAATTAATAGGTAATTAATTGGATGTTTTACCGACAAGTGCACGAGGTCAACATAGTAGCATAGTATGCAAATACGGAGTCATTCCCACAAGGATTGCTAGATTTTGCTTAAAATTAAATTCCAAAAGTAAAACTAAACAAAGATTGAATTTTGAATTGATGATAATTAAAAGGTAGGGCTTTGATATCCACCACTAATTATGCTTAGCTAACATATCAATATGCCAATATTTTGATCATGTTATGAATATCTAATGTTTGCCAACCTAAGGGCATTGGTGTTTACTCCTTAAGCTATTGATTTCCCTAAGCAACGAATTAGGCATGGGTATCTACTCTAATTCTTTTCTTTCTTAAAAGATTTAGCATGGGTGTCTACTAAGTTGTTCTTTAAGAAAGCATACAAACTGTGAAAATCGACAAACACACGAGGCCTAGGGCATGGGTGTCTACTCCCAGTTCCCCATGTTGATTAACCCAAAAATCGCGGTGTGGATTCTTTCGTTACTTGTGTTAAACCTAGGACTTGGTCATCCAAATTGATCTAACTAACTGGTCCATACCATATGTACATGTTGATTAGGCACACACATATGAGGAATTCATGCAAGCAGGTATTAATCAAGTTAAATAGCACAACAAGATCATCATAAAGGTGCCAATATTGAAATATCAACTAAACATAACTAGGGCTTCAATCTAGCCCTACTAAATAAATTAGCTACACATAGAGTTGATGTTAAACATCTTCATAAAAGAAAAGAAAGAGAAGAATAAACCCGAGACTTGACTTGAGAGCTCATATTCTTCTCCCTTCTCCAAGCCTCCTCATTCTAAAGGCTTAGGAGTCTATTTATAGGCTTTAGAAGTCCTTGGAAAAGTAGTAAACCCTAGGGTTTTCGTAGGGTTTAAATCCTATTACAATTTGGAGTTTGAAAAACCCTAATATGGAAATAGGGACATTATAGCTGCCACTTAGAATGCCTCCTACGCACGGGTGCGCTCGATCGCAGCCCGTGTGCGCTCGATCGCAGGTCTGCAATTGATCCTTCTTTTTCCCTGTGCTTGATCGTTTCTGGCCTGGCTCGTGCAGCATCTTTTCTGGTATTGCGCTCAATCCCAGGTACCCTGTGATTGATCACAGTACCAGGAGCTCCAGTTTTTCCATCTTCTCTTATTGAGCCTAAATCACCCAGTTTTACTTTACTTTCTTCCAAAAGTTTGTAAAAACATCAAAAACACAAAAAGGAATTAAAATAGCCTAATTAACTATAGCCAAAGGATTAAAACATGTAAGATAAGGGCTGAAAATATAAATATTTTAGCACTTATTACACTACAACAAGAGTCCTAAAAAGCATGATGGATTGAGGCGGCAAGTGGAAGAGATACGTCTTTCAGAGTGTATTGCAATTTTTCGTGAAGAAGAGGAACCGTTGGAAGAGTTAAATCTTTCAAAGAGGCACTTTAAATTATTTTGAAAACGTTTCTTAGTTTTGTAAGAAAATGGGTACAAGGCTTGTCATAGCATCTTTAAAACTTTATAACATTAGAAAAGCAGTAAGAACAACATGAAAGTTATGAAAAAGGGCATGAAGTTACCTTAGAAGATGGCCAACTCCTCAAATCTCCTCATTCCTTTACAAAATTACTCTCAACACTAAGTTTTTAGGGTTTCTTGAGTGCAAGGGAGGCTGAAGGTCGAATGGGAGCCTTATATAAGGGTTTGGGGTGTGCCTTATTTTGGAAAAGTGGAGAATGGGTTAAAAATGCTTTTCAGAGTTGGTAGCAAACGTTCGGTACTATGTGGCGAACGTTCGAGTACTATTACACATTAAATAAAAGGTTTCAAGCGTATGTTCTGAGGTACTACCCACTGGGTCAAAGATTGGTCAATGAACATTCATGTGGTCCCTAGCGAACGTTCGGTTAGAGAGTGGGTTTTTCTCAGTTAGGCTTGGAAACTTCTAAAGGGTGGGTTATCCTTAAGGTGTATAGGCCTTTTGGTTTAAAACTATGTTTTATGAAGTCATCAACTGCTTTGTCGTAGTGAGTCATTAATCTATTAAGGCAAGGGTTTTTTATCGGGGTATTACAAAGGATTACCTTGAAGAGAGCAAAAATTCCCCCAAAACCTTCTTCTTCGTCACTAGAAACTATCATCTCACTTTAGGGCTAGGGTTTTTAGTGTAAAGGCTGAGAGATGAAGGGAGGTATTTATAGGGGTGAGGAGGCATGCCTCCCTCATATAAAGGTGGAGAATGGGTTAAAAATGCTTTTTAGATTATTACTGAATGTTCGGTACTATGGGCGAACATTCGGTGTACTATTACATAGTGGTTCTAGGGTTGCAGGTGGAATGTTCTATCAATACCCAGTAGATCAAACTTTGGTCAACAAACTTTCGCTTGTGGTCCCCTGTTGAACGTTCGCACTAAGGACATGATCAAACATTCGGTGTGTTTCCCTATCGAACGTTTGGCTAGAGAGCTTGATTTGAGTTTTTAGGGCTAAATATAAGTGAAGGCTTGGTTTAAGATTAAGGCACACCCTTGGGGTTTACAAAAAGGGTTTTCTAGACTTAAGTGTAATGGTTGATTTTGGGATAAATAACTCTTGGAAACTTGGGCCATCACTCTCTCTCTCTCTCTCGTGCGTCTCTAAACTAAAGATATCCCGTTAGATCTCCATAAGGGAGGAGGGAAGAGTAGAACTCTCACTACAAAAAAAAAAAAAAAAAAAAATTGGTTTTAGTGATGGTTTGGATTGTGTCAGTTTAAGAAACTGACACTATAACATGTTGGTTTCTAT
>NC_081542.1:20217678-20236816 GCF_901000735.1 Corylus avellana
TTTTTTTTTTTTTTTTTTTGGGTAGTGTCATATTCTCCCACCCATGCACCCACCACCTCTTTCAGCAGTTCCTCTTCCACTACTCGTCAATTTTCTTGCTGTTGCATGTGTTCCCACCCATCACTGGGCAGTGGGCACGCATGCACCGTCGTCTTCTTTTGTTGTTTTTCGGGCAAATCTCCACCTCCTCCAGCATTTCACAACCGGATCACCACTCATGTCTCATGGTGTTTTCCTTTGATCTTTGGAGGCTCCAAGAAGCAAAGTTGGGCCTTTCTATACACTAGCCTTGGTGTTCTTTGTCTTCTAGATCATACGGGGGGGTCTTTTTACTGTAGGGTTTAAAAAAGGATCGAAAGGCCTTTCGAGATTTGTGTCTCTCTTCAAACCTCTTGACCGTGTTGAGCTGGGATATTTTTTGATATTCTCAGCTCATTTCGAATCTGATTTGAATCCAAAACAAAAATGAGTCCTTTTAGCTGCATTCACAATTCCACCTATTGGACTGCTATAATCAATTCTACTCGCAACTTTCCCTCTCACTCTCTCCATCGCAAGAATCTCTAATGGGCTATGGTTAAGACTTGCGGTGAAATGTTGCTAATTAAGGACATTGTTCCCTTTTGTTTGGCCTATATCTATTATTGTCTGAATTTTCGTGCATTTTTAATTTTTTACTATTTCAGTTCATCTCTTGTGTTCTGGGTTGTACGTTTATCTTTCTAATTGTAGCCTCTACAATCAGTCGTACGTTTATATATATATATATATATATAAGTGTGGGAATCTCGCTAGCAACCTACAATATATATATATATATATATTTTAAGTGTGGGAATCTAGCTAGCATATCCGACAATGATCCGCAAGACAACAAAAGAGGCAGCTGACAAAAGAGACCACTTCAGTACTAGTGGAAGACTTAAAAACGTTTCCGCCATAAAACGACGTCCATTTAGAACTTGACTAACTTTTAAGTCTTTTATTTATGTTTCTCACTACATAATGGTGAAGATTGTTTTATAAATCTGGTGGACATTGTAGCCAAACGCTCCAGCAAGGTGTAGTTTCAAAAACTCCGTTTCTTTTGACTGCCCAGCAGACTCTGAAGCATAATTGCAACGGCCCTAGAATTCTGAAAGTAAGTGTTGTCAACTTCCTACAATATATATCTTCTACATAATAGTTGTTGCATAATGTCAAAGGCAAGTGCTTTGTATCTATGGGGCTTTTTTTTTTTTTTTTTTTTCAATTCAAAAAAATACATTTGGGATTTTTTTTTTTTTTTTTTTTCAATTCATAAAACATAAGCTTTTTATTTTTGTCATGGTGGCTCCTATACACTAATTTACTGCTTCACAAATTTCATTAAGAAAACTTTATGAAGAAAAAAAAAATTGATAATTTGTGTGAGGGATGGCTTAGTGCAGTGCCAGTGTCCATCTAAATGAAGGGAATAAAACATAATCACCAAATTTTCTCCAAAACCATAATCATAAATCCCAATCCCATAATCCTCTCCTCAATTACAATCCCATGATTGTCTCCCTATCAATGATGATACATATTTTCTTAAGATCTTTTGTATTAAGTTTGATGTTGTAATTTATCTATAAATAATGGAATATTCGATACACCCCATGTAGGTTTTCAGCCTTTCTCTTTTTTTTTTTTTTCTTACATAGTATCAGAGCTTGAAAGACCAACGTGGCCTCTCTGTTTTATACACACTGCATCTCTGTAACCTTTCATCAAACACTTGAGACCTTCATTCCTTCTCTTCTGCACAAAGACACATTCTGCCTATGGTCCGGCTTGTGTGCTGTAGTAAAATATTTAATGGCCCAGATGGTGTAAAAATATTTAACAGCGCAGATGTAACTAGAGAAATTTTTTTATTCTTTTATTTTTATTTATTATTATTATTATTTTTTAAGCCAAAGCGTTGTGCTCTATACTGGAATTAGACAGACAGACAGATTCACGCTCTAGAGAAAGTCTGGTAGCCTCCGGGGTCTGGTGGATCTAAACCCCATGAGAAATCGTTGGTGGGAGAAAATTGAAATAAAAGTATAGATCATCCTCTAAATTGTGTAATATGTACGAATTCTTTCTTAAAGAGCTTGATCAACGAGGTGAATTCATGATACCTTTCTGTTTTGTACACAAAAACAAGGACAGACTCTTAAGAGAATACTTGAGGGTATAGATCCGTCGTATTACTCATCTCCACCGTCCCTACCGCCGGTCTTCACCAGTTGGATAGCCTCCTCTCATTCACTCTCCATTCCCTATCGCTTTTTGGGCTTGTCTAAGATTTAAAGTGAAGTTAAACCTAACAAAGTTCGCTTTGGTTACATCTGGACTGTTAAATATTTTACAGCATCTGGGCCGTTAAATATTTTACCAGCATGTGTGCTACAGAACACAAGCTGGACCGTCTGTCTCAACCAAATCAACCTTCTCTCCAAAATACGGTCAACCCAACAAAAATTCAAATGTCCTCTGTTTCTGCTTCGTCTTCTTCTACTTCCACTACCCTTCCCATCTCATTTAATATTTCACACCTCTTCAACAACCCTATGGATCGCAGCATCTATTTAGGTTGGAAATCACGGTTTGAAGACATCCTTGAGGACGTTGTTTCTATGGGCTGCACTCCTCCTCCATCTAAAGACAAGCTTCCCAATGGAATTCCCAAACCAGAATACTCTAAAGACAAGCTTCCCAATGGAATTCCCAAACCAGAATACTCTAAAGACAAGCTTGTTCTCAGTAGGATCAAAGTCAAAGCCTCTCCCTCGATCCAAACGCTGCTAATCTCATTAACCATATAGAAGACAACAGCTCCATAATTTACCCCTCAACAGCAGCCCAACTCCCATGATTCAAGCTACTTCCATGATTGAATGCTCACCCATTCACAGAAAACAAGTCTCCATGTTTTCTTTGAACAGTCGCACCTCTTCCAGCTTTTGTGGATCCTTTCCTGCTTCGCACAGCAGCAACTCAGTTGCCTCTCCATAGACTCCATTCAGTAACAATTACAGCTATGCACAGCCGTGTTCTATGACAGCCCAAGATAGAAGTCCTGTCAATTCCACATGTAACTTGCTTGAAGTGTTTCTCTGCCTAGGTAATTCTCGCGAATCTCTTCTATAGAGATTATTCTAGCTCTTGTGGTTATAAATATAAGAACCACTATGCTCTAGGAAATGTAACCAAAACAGAGATGATCTAAACCTTTACCTGGTATCGGAGAAAATTGGGTGACGCCTTTATTCTAAACTTGGTTTTCCCTTCTTTTGGTGGCAGCACCGTCAGTGTGGGCTTAGCCCACAGCCCACACTGGCAGTGCCTTGAGGAAGCTCTACAAGAGCGGTTATTATCGAAAAATAATAATAATAATAATCATCATCATTTATCTTGCTTACCGTTGATTTATCTTCCTCCATATCCCTTGCCTTTGTTTTTCTTCCTCGCCTCTCTTTGATTCCCTTTGTTCTTAAATAAAAAGCTCTCTCTGATGGTGGAGGTGTCGCCCGGACATTCATAAACCAGGGAAGAAACTCTCGCTCAAACAAGTCGCTGTATGTACCTTTGGCCGACATCAGGCAGTAGTCCCAGCAGTTATCAAACAGAAGGGGTGGAGCAAAAGTAACCCCTTTTTCTTTAATTTTTGCAATATCTCACGTAAGGGTGTGAACCCAGTCCGGTTTCTCAGTTTTTGGCCAAAACCAGGAACCAGAACCGGGTTCTCGGTTTTGAGAAACCAGAACTGGAACCGGGACCCCGGTCCCGGTTACCGGCCGGTTCCGGTTTTACCCGGTCCGGTAACCCCTTTTTTTTAAAAAAAATTGGTTTTTGGGCTTATTTTAAGTATTGGGCTTTTTGGCTTATTTTAGGTATTGGGATTAAAATAAAGCCCTTTTTTTTCTTTTTCTTTTTTCATAAGTTGGCCCATTTTTTAAAAAATTTATTAGTCTTTTTATCTAAATTAAAGGGACTTTGTTGTGATTGTTCCAAATAATTAAAAAATAAACCTAAAAAAGTCCAAAAATCCTAAAAAATCAATGTTTTTGCCTATTTGGGCCTTAGAAATAAAAAATTTAATTTTTTAAAATACCCTAAACCTAAACCTAAGTGTGTATATATATATATATATATTATTAAATAAAATGGAACCGGGTACCGGAATCGGGGTACCTGGTTTTTGGATTTTTTCAAACCGGAGCCGGAACCGGGACTCCGGTTTCCTGGTTTCCGGTTTTCTGGTAATTTTTGACATCCCTAATCTCATGTGATGAGTCAGAGCCCATGTGAAGAGGGATTCCTTTTGCTGGATACTCTTCCTCCTCCCACGTGAAAAAGTTATGCTCTCTCTCTCTAATTAAGCATATCTAACTAAACATATCTAAAGCCTAAAGGTGTTGGTATGTCACTTTTTTCCACAAATATAAATATTTTTGTTGTTATAGATATCTCTCTAATTAAAACACCAAGCACATGGGCCTTCATTTTGCAGGTCTTTGATATTTTAATACAAGTATACAACCATGATAAATTATCATTACCCATAAACTTAAATGATTTCCAAATGAATAACTTATTTATGTTAATAGCTGCTCGTGGTCATCTGCTCATTTATATAAATATTCTATACACGTACACAGTACCATATTAATTATGTATTGATCATATGTTTTCTATCTGTTTTATTTCTTACAAAAGAAGAACTTAAAAGTCCAAGAGGGCGCTTTCAAGTAAAGAACCTCAAGAAAGAAGACCAGCAGTACTCAAAGGTGACAATTGCAAGGAGTGAGACATGAGTAGTCCTCAAAGGGTTTCTAGTCCTAGTGGACAAAATATCCATCAAGTTGTAAATGCACCTGATGCGAGTGAGTGCTCTCTCATTCTTTGTTGTCAATATCTTAGTCTTAGGGACAAGTGTTATGAATTTCTTTGTTTTATGGTATGCATTCCATTCCATCTGGCAAACACTGCAGTGTGAATTTTGCTAAAATGTTCTGTAAGCATTTTTAATCTTACTAATTTTTTTATTAAGAGATAAGTATCAAGATGATATGAAGCTTATTCATTGGTAGCCATAGCATTTTTCTTTATTAATTGTTTTAATCATTTTCAATGAATAAACTCCACATTATCTTAGTATATATCTCTTAGTAAAAGATTTAGGCCCCGTTTGGTTTGCAGAATAGGTATTCCATTAGGAAAAGGAATAGGTATTACTCGGAATAGAAGAGGTTGGAATTGAATAATTATTCCAATTTTTTAATTAGTTTGGTAATAATACATATGGTCTAATTGAAATTGAATCAAAATTACTAAAAACCCCACATTATTTTATTTTATTTTTTCAATTCATACTAGAAAAAAATAATAATTTAAAAAACCTAAAAAATAGGGGGGTGGTCGGCCACCCACAGAACTGGCTGGGGGTAGTCGCACCACCCCCGCCTCTTTTGTGGGGGTGGCTGGCCACCCCCTTTAATTTCCATGTATATATAATATATATTAAGTTTAAAATAAAATAAAAAAATTATAAGGGGTTTTTTTGAAAAATCTATTCCATTCTATAAGGAATAACTATTCTTCTAATTTTTTAGAGGAATAGTTAATCCTATATGTATGTGATTAGTCATTTCCATGTGAATAACTATTCTCAAGAATAAACTGATACCAAACAAAAGAATGGCTATTCCTATAAAATAACCATTCAATTCTAAGGGTTTATTCCGCAAACCAAACGGGTTCTTAGTACTCCTAGGTTATTATTATTATTATTATTATTAATTTTTTTTATACATAGGCCAAGAGAAACCGCCAAAAAAAAACAAGAAAAAAAAAAAGAAAAGAAAGAATGACGCACACACAAAAGAAGAAGAAACATGGAGAAAAAAAGAAGAAGAAACATTTCATTTTCCGCCTTATAATTAGATATTTTTATCTTCTAGTATCTAAATGGTATGATCAATCACCAAAATAGTATAGTTCATATACCTCTACTGCTTCAAAATTTTCAGGGACAATAAGATTTCAATACCTTAACACTTCCGTTCCCCTCTATCAAGCTGCCCTAAAAGGCGATTGGCAAGTTGCTAAGACACTAGTTGAGAAATATCCAGATGTCTTTGGTCGTCCCATAACAGAAGGGAATGAGATAGCTCTTCACATTGCAGTGGCAGCAGAACGTGACACTTTTGTGAAAGAACTAGTCAAATGTATGACTCCGGACGAAATAGCATTACCAAATAAAGCTGGAAACACAGCCCTTTGCTTTGCTGCTTTATCAGGAATCGTGTTAATTGCAAAGGAGATGGTGGAAGTGAACAAGAAATTGCCATTAGTCCGTGGTAGCCTTGGAAAGACACCACTTTACATGGCAGCATTGAACGGACATAGAAACATGGTGTTGTATCTATACGACGTGACTCCTTTTGATGACTTGACTGCTGATGATCGCATTGATATCCTTGTCGCCACTATTTCTATTGATATGTATGGTATGTCCTACTTCTCACCAATTGGGAGTTTGAGCCAATTAGTTTATAATTTAATCTATTTATTGAAATTTCAATTGGACATGAAACGCATATATATCGTTCATCATTTTACGTCCTATATACTTTGACAGTGAGTGTTAGGAAGTTAGACAAGTTGGATAGAGTGGTTTCTACTTTCTAGTGCAATATTATTACTGACCTCAATTTATTTATTTTTTTATTTTTTGAATTGACAGATGTAGCATTGAAAATTCTGAAAAAGGATCTTACATTAGCAACCATGGAGGATAGGTTCAAGGAGATAGCGTTGCAAGAGTTGGCCAGAAAACCATTTGCACCCGGCGACGACAGAAGTCAGCTTTCTCTATGGGAAAGATGTTCAAACTCTTGTTAGTTTGCCTCCAGCACAAACTATCATCACTTGCTCATATATATATATATATATATATATATATAACATTCCCAACTAGTTATTTTCATAATTATTACATGCACTAATCGCATCGTGACAATTTTACTCAAATCCACTTAAATGAGAAAGTAGTCTTACTTAATCACATCAGACCTTAGGTGATAGATATTTATTTCCTAAGCTATGGGAAACTCTAATGAAATAAATCATTTTACATTTGATATGTCTCGATCTATTATAATATTAATTTTGTAACTCTTTCCTATATACACATAAAGTGCATTGTAAGTAACGTTTTTTTTAAAAAACATAAATACCTATATATATTTCTGTTACTCAAACCTATATCAGCATGAAATGCTAGATCATTAGCATTAAGAATGGAGCTTGTGGCATTTGATATGCATCAAAACGTATTCGGGACCAACAAGTTCACAACAAAATCTTTGTTTTTCTTTTTCTTTTATAACTTTAAGGGAAATGATGTCACCACCCTCATGCTTTCATAATTTTTGATAAATTTGTAATCTAACAAATTACAAATTTGAGACAAGCGACTCATTTCTCACTGGGCCTCTGTGACCAAAACTCCTCATGGAGGGTAAAGCATACATGCATACATGTCCACTCAAGGTTGAGGTGGACGTCAACTCTTTTTCTAAATGTTTTTTGAAATTTTTTAACAAAAGGACATAATTATAGCTTTATATATAGACGTGAAAGTTAGCGAAGGTCTCGATTTACAAATGCTGGTAACACGCGCGTCTTCAATTTATCAACTTGAAGAGTGATCAGCATGTGAAAAAGTACAAACGAATGGTGACATAATTTCCTCAAGTTTAAATATATATAATGTCTTTCTTGGAATTTTGGTAAAATAATCACTTAGCTAGGTCCTCATCTTTATTAACTATCAAATTGAAATAACTTTCTTACCAAATGATATTTCAACAGGTTTTTTTTTTTTTTTTTTTTTTTTGTTTTTTTTTCACAGGGTTCAAAGGGATATCTAACAAAGCTTTGATGCAAACATTAGCTCACGATGAATTGGTTAAACTTCTTTGGAGTGAGGTTCTAGTATTGCCAAACGACCAGTTCTCAGACCTACTTGTCAAGCATTCAACTTTACTTTTTGAAGCTGCAGAATTAGGGAATGTTGATTATCTAATTATACTTATACGTGCTTATCCTGATCTCATATGGAAAGTAGATGAGAAAAACCGAAGTATATTTCATGTTGCTGTTAAACTTCGGCAAGAAAATGTGTTCAATCTAATATATGAGATAGGTGCTATCAAGGGTATCATTGCACAATATACTGACACAGGCGATAACAACATGCTTCACTTAGCTGGGCGATTGGCTCCTTTAGAGCGACTAAATATCATATCAGGAGCAGCCCTTCAAATGCAACGGGAGTTACTGTGGTTTAAGGTGGGTGTAATTATATGATTTAAATTTATTTTTCTTTTGATTGCACTTTCACTTGTCAATGATTTATGTCTCGATCATTGTAGGAGATAGAAAAGATTGTGCCTCCTTCATACAAAAAGCTGTTGAATAAAGATAGAAGAGGTAAACCTGCAGATACACCTTGGCAATTATTCATAAAGGAACATGAAAAGTTAAAAGAACAAGGTGAAAAATGGATGAAAGACACTGCAAACTATTGCATGCTTGTGGCGGCATTGATTGCCACAGTGGTCTTTGCTGCAGCTTTTACTGTGCCAGGTGGCAACAACCAAGAAATAGGATCACCTATTTTTTTGAAAAGTAAGTGGTTTTTGGTGTTCTTTATATGAGATGCAATTGCACTGGTCTCCTCTTCGACTTCGATACTAATATTTTTGTCAATTCTCACTTCACGTTATGCGAAGAGGATTTCCTTGAGTTATTACCAGCAAGGTTATTGTTTGGACTTACAACACTCTTCATCTCTATAGCAAGCATGGTTGTAGCTTTTAGTGCAACATGCTTTTTGGTTTATTACAGCGAAACGGCATGGCTTCCAATTGTTATAATTGTTTCAGCTAGTGTCCCGGTTACTTTATTTGTTAAGCTACATTATCAACTTTGGGTTGATATTATCTGCTCAACATATTGGTCTAGGTTTCTTTTTCAGTCAAATAAACGTACGCTATTTTAGCGGAATATGTTGGTTCGGCAGGTCATCTGCAGGAAATCTGAAATTGAAGTCAAGCAAAGAGGAAGACGTTAAGAGGGAGTCAAGAGGTTTTAAACAAGGAAGGTTGAAGAAAGAATTGAACAAAGGAAGACTTTGAATTGATGTTTTTCTGAATCATTTCCATGCATCAAGACTTCAACTTGTTCTGTATTGATTAGAACTACTATCATTTATATTTTTATTTTGCATTATACTTTTCTATGTAAACTCACAGTGAGCTGATAGGTAAGACTGTCTTCAAAGTGGATTTATCTTTATCTTCTGTTGTGTTCCTTTGCATGTCCTTTCATCACTTCCAATTATCAATTGATTCATACTATATATCCCTGTCTTTTAATATTAACACATACAGAAGAAAATAAAGGTGTAAGAAAATTCAATAATTAAATCATAGAGAATTGAATATCTTTCGAGGAGATTGTCTACATCTATGAGGCATCAAGAATTATACTTCTAATATTTCACTAGTATGAAAGAAAAATGATCGTTTGTAAAATGGTTCATTTGGGGTACTCCTTAAAATTAGTTCTTGCATACAATAGAACTGTGGATTTATTGAGATAAACTCAATTTACACACAGGTAAAATTATATGAAACTAGAATTCATAACCCAAGAAAGAGGCAATTGCTTAATGTCCACAAGGTTTCATTACTTAACATGCTCTAATGAAATCTTGATGCAGATTATGTAGGCATTAGTTTGTTTTATTTTCTAAACCGACTTTATATTGTTATTTGATTAGGGTTTAGGTTTTAAGAGTTTATTTCGTTATTTTATTAGGTTTAGGGTTTTGGGGGTATTTATATCATATTTTATTAGGTTTATGGTTTTTGGCTATAAAGATATGCTTATAGCCTCTAGAGAAAGACATTTGTTGAATATTATTGATTTTGATTAATGAGAATACTCAGAGTTGAGTTTATTCTTCTTTTCCTTTAAACTTTAGAGAGTATCTATTATTTTTTAAAAAATTCTTAGATCATTGATAGACTCGAAATCTAGAATTAGTTATCCGCTGCTTTATTGTTGTTCTTCGCTACAACTCACCAAGTCACGCTGTATCAGTTGGTATGAGAGCTCAATTACTTTTCATGAATAGGGAGGAGGGACTGTTTTGCAGACATGAACAAGGTGCACGTTCGAACGGAGACAGCATGTAAGGAGCAACCAGCAATTCGCTTGCGGCACATGAGTAATGGGCCGAACGGTTGTCGTCGCCAACCAAGACCGCGATTCGGGGAGGTGGAAGGCAAATCTATCGCTAAACATTGGCAACACACGAAGGATCAATTTAGGGCTATGAGGGATCAAATTGAAGACCTTACTACCCAATTATCCAACTTGTGTGGTCAACATGGGAACGGATCTAGAAACCCATTTGCGGAGCGCCGAACGCACGGACATCAGCACCTTGCGCAAGCTCATGCCAATCGGCGGGTAAATAGATTCGAACTCAAAATTTTGAAATTTGATGGGGATTTAGAACTCGACAAATTTTTGGATTGGGTGTTGGCCGTTGAAGAGGTTTTTGAATTCAACGGGGTGCCCGATGAACAACAAGTCTCTTTGGTGGTACATACATTCCGGGGAAGAGTTGGTGTATGGTGACAACAACTGAAGAAAACTAGGAAGCGGGAAGGCAAATTGAAGATCGATAGTTAGGAGAAACTATTGAAATATATTAAGTCGCTTTCTTACCGCATAGTTATACTATGGGTCAAAAGTCACAAAATTGGAGACAATGGTCTATGGCTGTGATAAAGAAAATAGAAAGTTCCTACAAAAAAGAGGTATGTAGGGAAACATGGAGTGAGGCGAAGAGTCCACGACAGGCCAATTGGACCCCTACTTGCCAACCACAAATCCACAAACCGAATCCATATTCTGTGGAGGAGGAAAAAGAATATGTGGGTGAAGAGTTTCAAGAATCTGTATTCATTGATGAACAGTTTAGACATGAAGATGTTATAGATCCTTCGCAAGGATTTGTGGATTGGGATTTCCCACCAACCTATAATGACAATGTCAATGAGGAAGAACTGATTGAAGGATCATTGGCATCCGACCCACGCTTGGCCGCCTCTACCCCGATGAAGATGACCAAGAGGGAGAGTACAAGGAAGATGATTTTTCTCCTATATTTGGCGGCCTCTACCCCTATGAAGATGACCAAGAGGGAGAGTACAAAGAAGATGGTCTTTCTCCTATATTTGGCGGCCTCTATCCCGAAGATGATCAATTGGAAGAGGAAGAGCCCATAGGTGACATCGACAATTATGAAGAGGTTGATGAAGACTTTTCAGGTGAAGTGTCTAATTATAATGATGAAGGGGTTGATTATACTGAAAGGGAGAAGGAACGAGAGAAGAACGGCAAATCTGAAGTATTGCCAAGTGGTGTGTGGGGCTTTCATGATAACCATTAAGGTATTTCGATGATGAGAAGCAACACGTTTATTTTGAGGTGTTGCCTTGCCTTAATCTTGAGGAAGGGAGAGTGAAACGAGTTGATAGGGCATCCGAAGGACCGTGGAAAGAACCGACCGAATTCGAAGACGAATTCTCTCCAACAAGGGGAGAATGATGCAGATTACGTAGCCGTCAGTTTGTTTTATTTTCTAAACCGACTTTATGCTGTTATTTTATTAGGGTTAGGGTTTTAAGAGTCTTTATTTCGTTATTTTATTAGGTTTAAGGTTTTGGGGGTATTTATGTCATATTTTATTAGGTTTAAGGTTTTTGGCTATAAATACATGCTTATAGACTCCAGAGAAAGACAGTTATTGATTATTATTGATTTTGATTAATGAGAATATTCAGAGTTGAGTTTATTCCTTTTTTCCTTTAAACTTTAGAGAGTATCTATTGCTTTTAGAAGAATTCTTAGATTATTGATAGACTCAAGATCTAGAATTAGTTATCCACTACTTTATTGTTGTTTTTCGTTGCAACACACTAAGTCACGCTACATCACATCCCAACTAAAAGTTCATCCCAATAGTCCAAATAACTTGCTAATATGTAAAATACCGAGGTGTTTCACACATGAAAAAGTAACTTTATAAGTTTATGACTTAATAAACTTAAGCTTTTGTGACAATACAACTGGAAATTTGGAAAAGATGAGCTCCATTTGGAAAGGCTATGTGCTGCAATGTTATTTATTTAATTATAAGAATGTCTTAATTCACACAATATAAAATATATATTATACACTGATTTGATAAACCATAATAGTTTGAAACTCCTAAATATATCATGATACATACTTATTTATCTAGGTGTCTGAGAATATAAAATTTACTTCATAGAATATGTTGTGCAAATTTATTTAACTCGCAAGTGCACGAATTGATTGTAGTTTAATGGATTGCAAGTGCGAGGTTGAACCCACAGAGAATTGTATTTTTGAAAAAACAATTTAAATCTAAACTAATTAAATCCTAACCTAGTTCCAAAAAGGTTTAAAATTTTGATTTTTGAAATTAAAGACAAACATAAACTAATTAAAATAAACTAAGAGATAAAATACTAAGGTTTGAGAATTCACACTCACCGAATCATAACAACTTACTTTCATGTTTATCAATATTGATTTGAAGTTTTCATAATTAAAATCTTAGATATGTTTTACTATGCTTCAAACAATTAATCAAATCATCCCATATATTTATTAATTGCACAAATCACAAGAGAAATCCAATATCAATTAAATTATCAAATGTATCCATAAATCACAAAAGATATCTAATCTTAATTGAAACACCAAATGTATCCGTAGACCAAATCACAAGGGATATCCAATTATTTAGGTAAATAAAATCAAGTAATCAATTATGTGAAATTATCTTAAATCATCAAGTGTATGCTTGAATCACAACAAGATATCCAAGAATCATGCCACATATTGAAAAGAAGTAAAACAATTAAAATATTAAACTCAATAAAATCAGATAAATAAAGACTTACATGAAAGTATTGATTCTTTATCGGTGATGCTTCATCCCCAACCTTAGTTGGGAATTTAGCTCCACATAAAACCTAAATCTAAAGAAAACCTAAATTAGAAAGAGAAAAACTGTAGAATTTTGCTATCTAGAATTCTATATATTTTCTTGAATGCAAAGAAGTCTATTTATAGGCTTAGCGAATTCATAGAAACCCTATTAAACCTTGATAATTTGGAGGTCTGTCTCCCAATAAAAATAGAAGTCAGAAATCAGAATAGGATTCGTCCAGATTTGGGTCCTTTTATTGCGGGGTGATTTTGGCATAGTAACCTTCTGAATTAGGAAACAAATATTTGATAACGAATTGTAGTATTTTGAGTTAGCTTTCTAATTCTCCTTGAATCACTTCAATTCGATATTTGAGCAGAAAGTTATGGTCAAAATACTGAGATATGTACAGAATCTGAATTTGAATCAAATCCAAAATTTTATCCAATCTGAACTTTAATCCAATCTGATCTTTAATCCGATTTAACCTTTTTTTGGATTTGGTTAAACTTAACCACATCATTGAGGTTTTCTCAAAGTATGCTTTCTTCCAAACTTTCCATTTTTCCCTTTAAAGCTGTAGTTTTTTTTCAATGACCTACAAAATACTAAAAACACAAAACTAACAGAAAATATTAAATAACGACATAGCTAAAGGATTAACTAATGTAAACAAAGGGGTCCAAGTATGTAATATTTGACACTTATCAGAATATATTATTGAACGCAATGGCCACAGGACGCCCTCTCATGTGTGGCCTAAGGTGAGCAACTCCAAATAAACTAAGTAAAACTTCACTTAAAAATCTTTTATAAACAGAAAGATTCGTGTTTTCTACATGCCAGATAGCCAGACATGTGACTTTCCCTCAACTTCTTTTCTTCCTTCTACTTTATTTTCCTGAACTTTTAAGTTATCTCCCAAAGTTATTGTTAAACTTATTAATGTGGCTATAAAGCTACCAAGAAAATTGTTTGTTCTGTAGTATATATAAGATTTGAAAAAGAAAAAGAAAAAATAAAAGTACAAGATGTTGTGCCTTTGGTTGATTGCATTTTATTAATGAGAAATGTTAGGAGTACCAAATTTATGAATGTTATGCTTTGGAATAGAAAGCAATCAATGAGGATACAAAATAGCCTTGACCCAAGCACTAATAGGCTGATTCCTAAAAATAGAAATATCAAGAGGCCACTTGGAAATCCACTAGATTATCTTAGCAATAGAGCAATCCAACATGAGGTGTTTGATAGTTTCAGATGGCCCCTTGCACATAGGGCAATTCCAACTAATCAAAGAGGCATTGGAAACAAATCTACCAATATTAGATACTGTAAGCAAAGCATTCCAAGAAATCTTCCAAAGTAAGTGCTTTAAACTCCATAGACTATCTCATGTAGATCAGAGTGTAGTCCGAACCCATATTTTATTTCATGTTTTTTGTTGTTTAAGTGTCGTGGCTGTCCGGATGGGCGCCATCAGTTTGTTTTATTTTCTAGCTGACTTTATGTTGTTATTTTATTAGGGTTAGGGTTTTGGGAGTCTTTAGTTCGCTATTTTATTAGGTTTACAGTTTTGGAGGTATTTATGTCATATTTTATTAGTTTTAGGATTTTGGGCTATAAATATATGCTTATAGGTTCCATAAAAGATCAGTTGATGTTGATTATTGATTTTTATTAATGAGAATTACTCAGAGTCGAGTTTATTCCTCTATTTTCCTTCAAAACCTAGAGAGTATCTACTTTTGTTAAGAAGATTTTTAAGATCATTGATAGAATCAAGATCTAGAAGTAGTTATCCGCTACTTAATAGTATTCTTCACTGCAGCCCACTAAGTCATGTTGCATGAGTGGGTATCAGGGCTCAATTACTTTCCATGAATGGGGAGGAGCAACCGCTTTGTAAACATGAACGAGTGTATGTGCGCACGGAAACAACACGTAAGGAGCAACAGGCAATTCGCTTGTGGCACATGAGTTGTGGGCTGAACAGTTGTCGTCGCCAACTAAGACCGTGATTCACAATGACGGAAGGTAAATCTATTGCTGAACATTGGCAACACACGGAGGATAGATTCAGAGCTATGAGGGATCAAATTGAAGACCTTACTGCTCAATTATCCAACTTATATGGTCAACATGGGAACAGATCTAGAAACCCGTTTGCAGAGCGCCGAACGCACGAATGTTAGCACCTCGCACAAGCTCATGCCAATCGGTGGCCCGGCGGGTGAGTAGATTCAAACTTGAAATACCAGCATTCCAAGGTTGCTTGCAGCCCAAAGAGCTCCCTGTGACAGAAAAAAATAGAAAAAATCTACAAAAGAAAGGTTCCTAGAGAGGCGGTAGAGATTAGGAGTCAATTGGTCGAGGAGGAGAAAGATGGCTTTATTGAAGAATATTGCTCGATAGATTGGGCCTTTCCACCAATCTATGACATCTATCCCAATGAAGAGGAGTTGTTAGAAAAAGGTAAATCTCTCGGATACACATCATGTGCTTGATAAGAGTCTTGAAGATAAAGTCTTTGATTTGAGTATAGCGCCAATTAACTATCTTGATTTTATCTGGGTAGATGCTATTTTGTCAAATTCTTCTAACTAAATTTGTAATGAGATCTGTATGGCGGGAGAGAGACGAGAGAAGAGCACGACAAGCTTGACATTTGGCAAGTGATGAGCGAGGCATTCAAGATTATCATCACCGTCTCCTGATGATTAGGCACATCATGTGTATTGTGGGCCGTTGCTGTGTCTTGATCTTAAAGAAGGGTGAATGGAACAAGTTGACAAGGCACCCAAAAGACCGCAGGAAGAACCGTTCGAATTCGAGGACGAATTCTCTTCAACCTGGGGAGAGTGATGTAGATCGGAGTGTAGTTCGAATCCATATGTTATTTCATGTTTTTGTCGTTTAAGTGTTGTGGCCGTCCGCACAGGCGCCGTCAGTTTGTTTTATTTTCTAGCTGACTTTATGTTGTTATTTTATTAGGGTTAGGGTTTTGGGAGTATTTATTTCGTTATTTTATTAAGTTTAGGGTTTTGGGAGTATTTATGCCATATTTTATTAGGTTTTGGGCTTTGGGCTATATATATAGATATATATATATGCTTATAGCCTCCATAGAAGATTAGTTGATGTTGATTATTGATTTTTATTAAGGGTTAAATACTAAAAACTCCCTAAGGTTTGGACACTTTATTTTTTCCCCCTTAGGTTTTGATTTGTATCATAGGAGGTATCTGTGGTTTTGATAAAGACCAAATTGGTCCTTCCATCCATTGACCGTTAGTTGACTTAACGAAAGTTCACGTCACTGATACGTGGACTAATTAAAATTCGACACTTGGCATAAGTGGCTACGTCATCAGTGATAATGTGGCCACCTAATTAAATTTTTTATTTTTTATTTTTTAATATATATATATTCAAAAAAATAAAAAGAAAAAAACTACAGCCACCCCCAATACTCACTGGGGGTGGCCGAAACCACCCCCAAACCACCATTGGGGGTGGTTCGGCCACCCCCTTGATTATTGATTTTTATTAATGAGAATTACTTAGAGTTGAGTTTATTCCTCTATTTTTCTTCAAAACCTAGAGAATATCTACTTTTGTTAAGAAGATTTTTAAGATCATTGATAGAATCAAGATCTAGAAGTATTTATTCGCTGCTTATTGATGTTCTTCATTACAGCTCACTAAGTCACGCTGCATCACTATCCCAATCAGCATGGCTTAAAGGGGCAGGCCTCAAAGAATTATTTTGAATGATGATCTATTGGGAAGCAGAAGGAGCCCAAATCGATGTATCAGGGGCAGATCTGCTCGGGAGGTGTATGTTCAAAACCTTTGCACCGAAGAGGCCTCAAACAGGTGATGCAAGAGAGGGATATTCCAGCTACGGGAAGAGGGTAAAATAAGGTCAGAAATGATACTATTAGGAGGAAAGTTAAGGGCTGGATTTGGAATAGGTTCAAAATTGGGCATGGATGGGATCCAAAGAGAGGACATAACATTAAGGTCAACACCTGACGCGATAGCCCAACAAGCCCCATTGTTACAAATTAGTGTGCCATTCTAATTAAATGTTTATTTTGGTTGTATTTTATTAAACTCTAGTTTGTAGTAGGTGATGTATGTATTGTTAAGCCGTGTGTGTGGTTCTAGAATCTACTTTTCTAATAATGTGTGCTTGACTTTTGTATTGGGCAGCAGATGAAAAGAGTGAGAATATGCAGAAAAATGAGAAGAGAACCGAGAGATATCTAGCAGCTTTCTTCAGAAAAATTGCTCCCCTGTTTTTTCTCTGTTTTTTCCCTTGCCTTTATTCATTTCTGCAGCAGGTTTTTCTTCTTATTCTCTTGTGTTTCCCTTCTCTAATTTACTACCCATTGAGAAGTGTCTTGCTGGAACATCCAGCCAACACCCATCACCACTTTCCTATGCATTAGGATTCCCTTCCAAATCCAAGAAGCATCGGATTTAAAGGGGGCTTCAAGAAAAGAATAATTCCTCAAATACTTTGCTTTTAGTGTGTCAAACCAAAGCAAAGAGCTGCTAGCCAGGATGGGAAAGTCAATAGGATGAAACCCCTTGTAGACAAGAAATCAATAATTCCTCAAATACTTCAACAAGGCTTTGCGTAGATAATCAGTGCTCGGGGTTTGTACGCGTGCATGGTGGTGCGGTCGTGTTCGCCTTGGGGCTCTCTGATTAGGCATTGTAACTTGGTTGACTGACCAAGGTTTGGATTGCTTTTGTTATTTTCCTATTAGTCACTCTTCATGCAAATATAATATCATTATAATCATTAATTAATTCCTTTATTTCTATCTGATTATTTTATCTTCTTGCGAAAGAAAGAAAAAAATAGAAGATGCTGATCCTCAACTTATGGTCTCTCTTTAAATTACTCGTACCAAAAGCTTTAAAGCTGATTAAAAAATAAAAAATAATCTTAGTTATTTAACTTATATTCTAATTAACCCTCCCTTTCACATTTTGAGTTAATTAAACTTTTATTTAATAAGTGAAGCATCACACGTAGAAATGTAGAATATTTAATTGAAATATGAGCTGAATGATAGAGACAATAATATCTCTGAACTAATATCATGTTAAATCAATACTTATCCCAAACATTTAAATTAATTAAAATGAATTAATTTAATAGTTTATATTTTAAGATTGAGGAGTCTCATTTCGTCAAAATTCAGCCCTAGTTGAGCGATCTTCAACAAGATTTGGCCAACTGGAACATAGCTAAGCTAGCACAGGGTCCAAGATTTGTTGAAATGAAGGAGATGGATATAGAGGAGCCAAGCTCAAGCGAAACTAACGAGGGTAAGTGCTCTCTCTTTTTCTATCATCATATGGCGTTGTAAATATAGTAGTTAGGGTTATATGTATCTCATCTAAGTACAATTTTCTGTATAATTAAATATAATTACGATTTTATTATCTGCACTACGTACAGAGAAGGAGCTAGAAACCATTATGGTTAAATATAATTACGATTTTATTATCTGCACTACGTACAGGGACGGAACTAGAAACTATTATGGTTAGAGGCTAAGAATCAAAAATATTTTAAGGCCGGTTGGCTTGAAAAAAAATAAAATAAAATTACTTATAATTTCTTTTTTTACCTTAGATTTTTTTTATTCTTAGGAATTTTGGGGGAGGAGGACATAGCCTAAAGCAGTCCCCCCGCTCCCTGTCTGCAGACATGTGACACAGTTTTTGAATATAAAGTATTTTTTCCATGAAAGAAGAGAAAAATTCCTTTAAGGTTAGAAGATTCCCAATAACATAAATTAGTTATTCCAAATAACTAACAGCATTTCCAACGATAGTAACTAAAATACTTGGTCTAGAAGTGGAAATTTCTATTTTAGTTACGCCCTTTTTTATATATACTCAACATATTTTTTATTTTATTTAAATATTATTTTTTCAGAATTTTTTATTTTATTTATGTAATGAATAGTTAGAAATAGTTATTTTGTTAAA
>NC_081542.1:20236916-20256849 GCF_901000735.1 Corylus avellana
ATCACCCTAAAGTGGATTCCAACAATAATAAAGAAAGATATCACCAAGTAGGTATTAGCAACCAAGCAATTGGAGAGGAATTCCAACGATCGACACCAGTCAATACGTAGCACTCGTCGTCAGGAGCAACACTTTAAAATTGCATCAAGATCGGACCACAAAGGTACCTCCAATCGCTGACGGATGTGAATAGGCGAAACCCTTTTTTTTCTCCTTTTTCTTTTTCTTTCATTCCTTTCGCCGCACTGCTTCTTTTTCTTCTTTTTGTCACTTTATATATATATATATATAGCACACATAGGGTTTAAAACCCTTTGTGTTGCTGCCACGTGGGATGGTCCCCACATAATGAGGGACCACCCCAACACTTTGTTCCCTTAAAATTGATTTAGGGTTTAGTTTATGCATTTAACCTTGATTTCTTAAAAACATTATCTTCTTTCGGTTTCAACACATGTTGAACCACAATATTATCACCAAGCTGTTCAGCATTCATGTTGGCATGAAGCAATGTAAGCTGAAGGGCTTGTGTTTTTTTGTTAGTTTAGTTATACTATATATATATATATATTTTAATTTTTTTTTATTTTTTTTCCATACAAAAATTCTAAACTTATATATACTTTATATTACGTCAATTACTTCCAAATCAAAAAACACAACCGGTCCATTGCCAAAATTGGCCACCCTATATTAAATCCTATACATATGTCACTCACGATTATTTTTTTACTAATTTGAAATTTTGTTGAGAGACATTTACCATATTTGTTAAGAAATCATAGCGGTGACTAGCTTCTTTTTTTCTTTTTTTTTTTTCTTTTTTATATGGAAAAATATTGAATATATATCATATATCAAATCAAAGATAGAGCAGGTTGCTCCATCAAAATTACATCACAAATACAATTAGGTGATTCTTACAGCCAAACCTGATTTATACTCATACTTGATAAAAATTCTTCTTCCATGCTCTTTGGCTACTTGTTGGCACGACATGGCACCCCCAACATTTTTTTCTTTTTTTAATTATTTTTTTCGGCTCTGTGGCCCAATCTATTAAAAAAAAAAAATTGCTTCTTTTCTCCCCCCTTTCTCACGCTTCTTCTGAGTTTTCCCCCTTTCTCTTCTCTCTCCCCCTTAGTCCCTCTCAAACGCTCTCTCTCTCCCTCTCCCTCTCCCTTACCATATTTGACGCTCCAACTCCAAGCCATAATCATTGATAAATTGCATTTGTAACTTGTAAGAGTAAATGTCCAGAGATCTGATATCAAGTGGGTTTTGTATCCTTTGTGTTAGGGGTGAACACCAATTTCAGATGCTCAGCGGAATTAATCTACCCCTCTTTGTGCAAATTAAATAGTAACACAATAGCAAAATAATAATCAAGCAAACCCACAAACAAGACACCAAGATTTTTACGTGGAAAACCCTCCAATGCGAAGGTAAAAACCACAGGACCTAGTCCAGTTGAATCTTCCACTATGAACAATAATGAGTTTACAATTGTCTTCCCTAGAGAAGTATCTAGAGGTTATCACCACATCAAGAATACATGCATTCTTGGATTACACATAAATTCATCACCCTAAAGTGGATTCCAACAATAATAAAGAAAGATATCACCAAGTAGGTATTAGCAACCAAGCAATTGGAGAGGAATTCCAACGATCGACACCAGTCAATACGTAGCACTCGTCGTCAGGAGCAACACTCTAAAATTGCATCAAGATCGGACCACAAAGGTACCTCCAATCGCTGACGGATGTGAATAGGCGAAACCCTTTTTTTTCTCCTTTTTCTTTTTCTTTCATTCCTTTCGCCGCACTGCTTCTTTTTATTCTTTTTGTCACTTTATATATATATATATATAGCACACATAGGGTTTAAAACCCTTTGTGTTGCTGCCACGTGGGATGGTCCCCACATAAAGAAGGACCACCCCAACACTTTGTTCCCTTAAAATTGATTTAGGGTTTAGTTTATGCATTTAACCTTGATTTCTTAAAAACATTATCTTCTTTCGGTTTCAACACATGTTGAACCACAATATTATCACCAAGCTGTTAGCATTCATGTTGGCATGAAGCAATGTAAGCTGAAGGTCTTGTGTTTTTTTGTTAGTTTAGTTATACTATATATATATATATAATTTTTTTCTTCCATACAAAAATTCTAAACTTATATATACTTTATATTATGTCAATTATTTCCAAATCAAAAAACACAACCGGTCCATTGCCAAACTTGGCCACCCTATATTAAACCCTATACATATGTCACTCACGATTATTTTTTTACTAATTTGAAATTTCGTTGAGAGACATTTACCATATTTGTTAAGAAATCATAGCGGTGACTAGCTTCTTTTTTTTTTTCTTTCTTTTTTATATAGAAAAAGATTGAATATATATCGTATATCAAATCAAAGATAGAGCAGATTGCTCCATCAAAATTACATCACAAATACAATTAGGTGATTCTTACAGCCAAACCTGATTTATACGCATGCTTGATAAAAATTCTTCTTCCATGCTCTGTGGCTACTTGTTGGCACGACATGGCACCCTCAACATTTTTTTCTTTTTTTAATTATTTTTTCCGGCTCTGTGGCCCAATCTATTAAAAAAAAAATTGTTTCTTTTCTCCCCCCTTTCTCACGCTTCTTCTGAGTTTTCCCCCTTTCTCTTCTCTCTCTCCCTTAGTCCCTCTCAAACGCTCTCTCTCTCCCTCTCCCTCTCCCTAACCATATTTGACGCTCCAACTCCAAGCCATAGTCATTGATAAATTGCATTTGTAACTTGTAAGAGTAAATGTCCAGAGATCTGATATCAAGTGGGTTTTGTATCCTTTGTGTTAGGGGTGAACACCAATTTTAGATGCTCAGCGGAATTAATCTTCCCCTCTTTGTGCAAATTAAATAGTAACACAATAGCAAAATAATAATCAAGCAAACCCACAAACAAGACACCAAGATTTTTACGTGGAAAACCCTCCAATGCGAAGGTAAAAACCACAGGACCTAGTCCAGTTAAATCTTCCACTATCAACAATAATGAGTTTACAATTGTCTTCCCTATAGAAATATCTAGAGGTTATCACCACATCAAGAATACTTGCATTATTGGATTAAACATAAATTCATCACCCTAAAGTGGATTCCAACAATAATATAGAAAGATCTCACCAAGTAGGTATTAGCAACCAAGCGATTGGAGAGGAATTCCAACGATCGACACTAGTCAATACGTAGCACTCGTCGTCAGGAGCAACACTCTAAAATTGCATCAAGATCGGACCACAAACGAACATCCAATCTCTGACGGATGTGAATTGGCGAAACCCTTTTTTTTCTCCTTTTTCTTTTTCTTTCTCTCCCTGCGCCGCACTGCTTCTTTTTCTTCTTTTTATTCTTTTTGTCACTTTATATATATGTAGCACACAAAGGGTTTGAAACCCTTTGTGTTGCTGCCACGTGGGACGGTCCCCACATAAAGAGGGACCACCCCCAACAAATCTCCCCCTCCCGATTATGTGGGGGGCTCCACCAAGCCCGCCGCGCTTCTGCAAATTTCAAGCTTTTGCATAGGCAACGATTTAGTCATCATATCTGACCCACTATCATCAGTATGGATTTTCTCAATCTGTAACAGCTTATCCTCTAGTGCATCACGAATCCAATGACACTTAACATCAATATGTTTCGATCTTGAATGGAAAGTTGAATTCTTACTGAGATGGATGACACTCTGACTGTCACAGTAAAGCACATACCTCTCTTGCTGTAAACCCAATTCTTGTAAGAACTTTTTCATCCATAACAATTCTTTAGCCGCTTCAGTAATAGCAATGTATTCTGCCTCTGTGGTAGACAATGCAACACACTTCTGCAATCTGGACTGCCATGACACTGCTCCCCCTGAATAAGTAATCAGGTACCCTGAAGTAGATTTTCTAGAATCAATATCCACAGCCATATCTGCGTATGTAAACCCATCAAGCACCTGTTGACCACTGCCGAAGCACAAACATACTCTCGAAGTACCTCTGAGAAACCTGAGAATCCATTTCACAGCTGCCCAATGTTCTTTGCCAGGATTAGAAAGGAACCGACTAACAACTCCAACTGCATGAGCGATATCAGGCCTCGTACACACCATGGCGTACATCAAGCTACCCACGGCTGATGCGTAAGGCACTTTCTTCATTTCATCTTTTTCTTTCTCACTTGTAGGACTTTGCTTTGAACTCAACTTCAAATGACCTGCAAGTGTAGAGCTCACCGGTTTTGCCTTGCTCATGTTGAATCTGTCCAATACCTTCTCGATATAACTCTCTTGTGATAGCCACAATTTTCCTTTCTTCCTATCACGAAAGATCTTCATACCAAGGATATGCTTTGCGGGTCCCAAGTCCTTCATAGCAAAGGACTTACTCAATTCTTTCTTCAGTCTGTCAATTTTACTAGTGTCACGACAAACAATCAACATGTCGTCCACATACAGCAAGAGAATAATAAATTCTCCATCAGAGAATTTCTTCACAAACACACAATGATCTGTTGTAGTTCTCTCATACCCATGATCAACCATAAAAGAATCAAACTTCTTATACCACTGTCTCGGTGCCTGCTTGAGTCCGTACAAGCTCTTTTTCAACCGACACACTAAGTGTTCTTTGCCTTTAGCTGTGAACCCCTCTGGTTGCTCCATATAAATTTCCTCCTCCAAGTCACCATGAAGGAAAGCAGTCTTCACATCAAGCTGTTCGATCTCCAAATTCATTTTGGCAGCCAAACTCAAAACAACTCTGATAGAAGACATCTTTATCACGGGTGAGAAAATTTCATCAAAATCAATGCCCTTCTTTTGACCGAACCCCTTTACGACTAGCCGCACCTTGTACCTTGGCTGTGATCTGTTTGGTTCAATCTTGCATCTGAACACCCATTTATTCTTGAGTGCTCTCTTACCCTTAGGCAGTTCCACCAAATCATATGTGTGATTCTCATGCAAGGATTTCATCTCGTCTTGCATGGCTTCTAACCATTGATTTTTCTGGTCATGTAGCATAACCTCTTGATAACTTTCTGGCTCTCCCCCATCAGAAAGTAACACATACTCATTAACTGAATATTTTCTGGAAGGCTGTCGGTCTCTAGTAGATCTCCTCAACTGAATCTCAGCGGCTGGTTCTGAAGAAGCTTGCTCTAGATGCTCTTCTGACTCCACACTATCAATTGTAGGCTCAGCATTTTCACCAACTGTATCAACCTATTCTTCTTGTACATCTCCCATGTGTTCATCATGCATCACACAAGGAGGAATAACTGGATCCAAATCAACACGGTATTCATTGAGAGACTCTGTCTTTTTCTGATCCAAGTCTTCAATGGTTTGATCTTCAAAGAATACGACATCTCTGCTTCGTATGATTTTCTTATTAACTGGATCCCACAATCTGTAACCAAACTCCTCATGCCCATAACCCATGAAGATACATTGCTTGACTTTGCTATCAAGCTTTAACCTCTCGTCTCTAGGAATATGGACGAATGCCCTGCAGCCAAATACTCTCAAGTGCTCAAAAGAAACATTTTTCCCTGTCCAAACCCTTTGAGGAATGTCACAATCCAAAGGAACTGAAGGAGCAAGATATATCAAGTCAACTGCTGTCCTCATTGCCTCATCCCAAAAATGTTTAGGCAATTTTGCATGAGAGAGCATACACCTGATTCTCTCACAGATGTTCTGTTCATTCTCTCTGCTACGCCATTATGCTGCGGAGTCTTGGGTACAGTTTTCTCAAGCCTGATCCCATGGCTTTTGCAATACTCTTCAAACAGTCCTCTGTATTCACCACCATTGTCTGCACGGACGCATTTTAACTGCCTTCCAGTTTTTTTTTCAACCTTCATATGAAAGACTTTGAACATACCCAATACCTGATCTTTGGTTTTCAAAGCAAACACCCATACCTTTCTAGTGGTCATCAATAAAAGTTACATAATAAAGTGCACCACCTAGAGTTTTAGTGTTCATAGTGCAGACATCAGTGTGAACTAAATCAAGAATATTAGACTTTCTTGATGAAGAAGATTTTTGAAAAGAAACTCTTCTTTGTTTTCCAACAAGACAATGAGTACAGGGCGTTAGTGACATACCTTTATTATTAGGTAGGAGCTGTTCCTTGGCGAGAATCTGAAGTCCCTTCTCACTCATGTGACCAAGCCTTTTGTGCCATAGCTCAGTGGAGTTTTCATTCTCAACAACAATCGCATCTCCCTTGACTAGTCTTGCAGCTGTCTTGTAGAGAGTGTTGTTCTTCTTTCCCCTGGCTAAGATAAGAGAACCCTTGCTCAGTTTCCACTGTCCACCTCCATGGTAATTGTAGTAGCCTTCATCATCAAGTTTCCCAATAGAAATCAAGTTGAAGCGCATTTCAGGAACATGTCTGACATCCTTGAGCATCAATTTGCACCCAATGCTGGTTTCTAGCTGTATATCTCCCATGCCCACAACTTTACACTTTGCTTCATTTCCCATCCTAACCCAACCAAAATCGCCACTGGTGTAGGAAGAGAAGAAATCTCTATGCGGAGTAATATGAAAAGATGCTGCTGTATCAACTACCCACGTAGATTCATCACATGCGAGATTAACATAAGCTTCATCAAAAGCAAATACCACATCACCATCAGATGCAACTGCTGCAGTGTCTTTTTCTTCTTGACGTTCTTCGTCTTTTCCTTTCAACTGTTCCCTCTTAAACTTTCTGCAATCTCTTCTTATATGCCCAGGCTTGCCACAGTGAAAACATTTTATGTCCATTTTTGAATAGGACTTTCCTCTTGACTTGTCACGACTGTCATACCTGTGAGGGTTTCTGCTTTTACTTCTCCCCCGCCTTTCTATAACAAGTGCCTCTGAATGAGAAGAAATACCTTGCTCTTTCCTTCTTGCCTCTTCATTGAACATGCTGTCTTTTACCATCCCCATAGTTATCACACCATTGGGAGCCGAATTACTGAGTGACACCACCAAGGTTTCCCAACTGTCTGGCAAAGAACTCAACACAAGTAATGCTTGCACCTCATCATCTAGTGCAAGTTTCATAGTAGACAACTCGTTCAACATTCCCTGAAAATTACTCAGATGCTCTGTAACACTATGCCCATCTTTGTACTTCAAATTCACAAGCCTTCTTATCACAAAGGCTTTGTTTTGAGCAGTCTTTCGTTCATAAAGACTCTCTAACTTCTGCCAAAGACCATATGCATCAACTTCTTTGGCTACGTGATGAAAGACACTTTGATCAACCCACTGCCTAATATATCCAACGGCTTTTCTATTCAATTTCTTCCAATCATCGTTGGTTGCAGCAGCTGGTTTGACACCTTTCAACTCAATGGGGTCAAACAATTCTTTGCAATACAAAATATCTTCCATCCTAGTCTTCCAAATTGAATAATTGGAAGCTGTGAGTTTAACCATGCTATTAGATGACTCTTCCATTTAATTCACACAAGCACTCCACACAAACAATGAACCAAAAGCTCTGATACCACTTTGTTAGGGGTGAACACCAATTTCAGATGCTCAGCGGAATTAATCTACCCCTCTTTGTGCAAATTAAATAGTAACACAATAGCATAATAATAATCAAGCAAACCCACAAACAAGACACCAAGATTTTTACGTGGAAAACCCTCCAATGCGAAGGTAAAAACCACGGGACCTAGTCCAGTTAAATCTTCCACTATCAACAATAATGAGTTTACAATTTGTCTTCCCTAGAGAAATATCTAGAGGTTATCACCACATCAAGAATACATACATTCTTGGATTAAACATAAATTCATCACCTTAAAGTGGATTCCAACAAGAATAAAGAAAGATCTCACCAAGTGGGTATTAGCAACCAAACGATTGGAGAGGAATTCCAACGATCGACACCAGTCAATACGTAGCACTCGTCGTCAGGAGCAACACTCTAAAATTGCATCAAGATCGAACCACAAACGATCTTCCAATCTCTGACGGATGTTCTTCTTTTTCTTTTTCTTTTCCTCCCTGCGCCGCACGCTTCTTTCTTTCTTCTCTTTCTCTTCTTCTCTTGTCTCAAGAGATGTATATATAGCACACAAAGGGTTTTAAAACCCTTAGTGTTGCTGCCACGTGGGTTGGTCCCCACATAAAGAGGGACCACCCAACAAATATAATATAAATTAAATGATTAAATTGGTACATTATGTCAAAGCAAGGGTTCTAAATCTCAAGATAATTACTGTTTTTTCATCTCCCACCCATCTTCCATTAATCTTCATTCATATTTTCTTCAAATCTACCATTGAATAACTAGAACTCACGTACGTGTGGATCTTATAGATCTAATGGTGGATTCGAAAAAGAGATGGATATATATATATATATATATATATATAACCAATGGTTTAACAAGAAAAATTAAATATAAAAAATATATATATCATAAATCCAAAATATGAAACCCTTTCAAATACCATGGCCGACGCTAAAGTAATTTCATGACTTACGCAGCTGGATCTGGATCTCACTGAATCTTGGTCTCACACAACTAACGAAAGAAGATCATGTAAAAGAGAATTAGGTTTCAGGTGAAATACTGGAATATGTATACTAAAATTAAGAAATTAAAGAAAAGTACTTATTTTCATTTTGACTACTTTCTGATTGTTTTTATATACATGTTCGTCTGTTTAAGAAAAATGAAATTTCCATATCTAAAGATTTCTTCATCGTGTGACGTGCCTCACCGGAAATAGTTGATGTATTCTCTAAATTCTAATTAAACATAATCCTTATCGGACGATTTTCAACCTGCAATTTTACCACTAAATACAACCGGCCAGTTTCCTTTTCTATTCACGGTTTCCAAAAGAATTTGATTAGTAAAGATTGTTATATAAATGAAAGCAATTTTAAGTTAACTCAGAGTTATATCTAATGCAAATGCGTTTTTGATAATACAAGCCAAAGCAATGTATGCTAGGAATTTGTTCCATATGATCTTGAAAGCTTCAAATTGAAAAATGTACTAATCAGATGATCATGATATATATATATATATATATAGTGGATGGTGATGATGGAGAGGAGAAGACACATGGAAAGAGTATGAGACTAAGAAATTGATTACCTGCAGAGATCAATATATGATGGCGATGAAGGATAATCAGTCAAGAGTTACATTGAAACCCTCCAGGCCACTGGTTCGAGACCCTCGTCAAATTAACCCAACCTTCAGGTGTTGAGGGTTTATAAAAAACTATGAGACCATGCATTGATTAGATGAAGTCAATGGCAATGAGCTGGTTTATCACCTTTTATTTATTTTTTCTCCCCGAGGTTTCTCAGAGGTTTACAAATCATTAAAAATAAAACATTAATTAGCATATATATGCTCTCTGTAATGTGAAAGCAATTAGGTCAATAGATGACAGCTGCATCTGTTCACGTGAAAGCATGCAGTAGCTACTAAGTCCGAATTTCCTAGTAAATAATGATAATAAAAAAGTCGGAAGTACTAGTCTTTGTTTTTTTTAATAGGGATGAGTAAGACCAAATACAAACAAACAACACGTACAATTATAAATATAAAAAAACTACATAATATATTCAAAATACAAAGACCAAAAGGAAAATATAATTTTGACAGCAATCCAGCCACAACACCAAAAGGGATCCTCAAAGGCATCGAGTGTAGCTCATCCAACATATTAAATATTTAATTGAAACTTAGGATGAATAATCAAGATAAGGTTCGAACTCAAAACCTCTGTTTTGATAAGAAGTTAAATAATCACTTATTTAAAAAATTTAAGCTTATATATATATGAATGAATGAATTTATTAATTTATAATTATTATTCTAACATGGTGGATGTTGCGAGTATCAACAAATGAAACTCATTTTAATTTAGCTTTTGATCAGCGTATGAGACAGATGGGGATACTAAGATGTAGTTGTACAATGGCAGATGAGACACATTATGGGAAGACGGGGCAGAGAATCACCAAAATCAAATATTTTTTAAGTCCAGATTTGAATCTAAAATTTCTGGTAAACTAAAAGGCCTTTACAAAGGAAACTCAGATTCTGTTGTAGAGAAGATCTACTCCAGGAGATAAAAAGGAGTGGTGGCACATGTACTCATTTCCTTGGTTTTTTTTTTTTAGTTTTTTTTTTTAATATTTAGCCTTTTATTATAATTTTAAGAATTTTTAATTTATGAAAGACATTTTTCATTTGAGGGATATTGACATTGTTTTAGTAGTTTAGGGGAGACATTCACACAATTGCTAATTTGGGAGGGGGAGGACATTGACAATGAGGTGGTAGTTTAAGGAATGTACATGTAATTTTCCCAACAAAAACTTAGAGAGATACAATGATTCTAATATTCCAATGTAGATTGTGTTAAATCTCAATAATGGTTTTTGAATTAGACGGAAACAACATTTAGGGGGGAAAAAAATTAGCCCTTGAACTATCACTCATTTTGTACTTATAGCTCCAAACTTTAAAAAGTGACATTGAGGTGTGCCAAGCTATCACCGTGTATCAAATTAGATACTTTTCCATTTTCTCCTCAAAATACCCTTAAATTTATTTAAAAATAATCACTTGAAACAATTAAACCAAAAAAAAAAACTAAAAAAAGGGGTAGCCCCTGTCATATTAACCCCCTTAATATATTTTTTTTTCAAATTGTTATTTTTATATATTTTATAATTTTTATTTATCAACTTCAAGGGTATTTTTGGAAAAAAATGCAAAAGATTCTAATTTGACATGTGATGGTCGTATGTGGAGCATCGATGTCACTTTTTAAAATTTGGAGGTATAATTACAAAATGAGTGATAGTTAGAAGGGTTAAAAGTATATTTTCTCCCTACATTTATCTTCCCCAATCTATCACATAGTTTGCAATATTTCCTCAATGTTTTATTTGTTTAATGTACCATACTAAAGGTATTGAACCCAATACAATATCCTAATTAGTATTCATAGACCTCAATGGATAGCTTAATCAGTTAGAGACCATGGCTCCTAAAGCGAAAGGCTATTAATTCGAATCTCCTTCCCCTCCCCCTCTCCTTCGTTGGTTATTTTAAAAAAACTTACGGTTAAATATACTTTCCCACCAATTAACGTCCGTTTTTTTATAAAGTCTCATAAACTGACAGCTATCATACTTGGGTTCATCAAATTATTAGTTTGTTGCAATTTAAGTCACTTCATTAAAGGTTGTCATCTGTTTGAATGGAAAAATGGTCAAGTGCCACACATGTGACCACTTTTCTATCAACATTCCAATAATAACCCTCATTTTTAAAAACCAAGATAAAATAATAATAAAAAAAAAATTTTAACAAGAAGAAATTTTTTTTAAAAACATTTAAACACAAGGTGGCCTCAAACCACCCCATAGTGGCTAGGGGTAGCTCGTGGCCACCCATAGTCCATGAAAGTGGCTCCCGGCCGCCCATACCAGGTGGGGTTAGTTAAAGAGTATAAAATATATTTAATTAAAAAAAATGAGGTGTGATACAGCTACAATTTAAACCCAGCTTCTAGACCAAATTTAGCTCTCCTAGTTTAAGGCTCTTTCTCTCCTCCACAGACAGTTTTTTTTTTTTTTTTTTTTTTAAAAAAAAAAAAAAACTTAAGAAAAATGTTGGGCCAGAGTTGAGATTTCCCGATTTACACAAAAGGCTTATGGTTATTTTTTATTTTTCAATCTCTTATTGTTTTTTTTTTTTTTCGCTTTCTTTCCCGCTTAGCGTAAGGACCTTAGGCTTTTGTTTTGAAATCCATTAACAAAGTCAAGAGATCCCCCCATGTATGGCGTTTTGGGTTTCGTTTTCTTTTGACATATTTAAATATTAATATATTATGTACTTTTGGGTTGTTGAAGTACTATTATCATTTAATATGATTAAATCTTATTTTAAGACCTATCTCTAATATAAGTCTTATTTTAATTTAATATACTCAAAAGTCAAATCATCGACTTTAAAAGACACAAATATATTTTAAAATGCTTGTGAGATTGGTCCTTTTATTGTAAGTATATTGTGAATTAAACTTAATTGAAACACGTGACTGTTTGAATAATTTATGTTCTTTTTATATTTATTATTCTAATCTTATGTATCAATTGACAGCCAAGAAGTGGACAGCATTCCCTAGTCTTTAGGATCGATCTGAGTTTAGGGACTTAATTTGCAACTTGAAATGCTTACAACTGGCTTTCAGACATGATTTAGGTTTTATGGTTAAACTAATCTTAAAATATTAGTCCATCACATGCACAAAATATTAGAAAACAAAAACGTTAGTGCACGCACCATGCATGACTTGATTATAATTCGTAAGTGACGTCATGCTCGATCTCACGTAAGCATTGCTTGTGTATTAGGGAGAGAAACTTCTTGTAATTTTATTTAGCATTGTAAAAACATTTTTTTAATAAATTAATAGACATAGGCTCCATTTGTTTCGGCATAAAACGATTTTTGAAAAAAATATTTGTTTTTCTTCATATTTTTCGATGTTCGGTACGACGAAAAATAATACTCGATTGATAGAAAATATTTTCAATTTGACCGAAAAAGTTTATTTAAATTTCCGTAAAATGGTTTTCCTTTTTTAAAGCTATAATGCATTTTCTGAGCTTGAGCTTCTCATTCTCAAATCGACGAACTCAGTCCGTGCGTCGCTGGGACCTTGCTAGGACTTCATCGGGCACCAACCGAGACATGGTTAGAACACCGCTAAGACTCGATCATAACTAATTGCTAGGACCTCGTTGGAGCTCGCTAGGACCTGATCAAGACCTTGCAGGGACACGATCGGGATGCATTGGGACTTCATCGAGCTACCGCCAATATACGGTCGAGGCACTTCCAAGACCTCGTCTGGACACCGTCGGGACATCACCAAAACCCAGTTGAGTCTTGTCGATATTATGAGTATACTTGTAAGTGTTGAGTTCCACATCGAAAATGTATAAAAAAAAACATTAATTAATATACCTAAGTAAACCCAAGCCCATTGTCTTAAGGCTTTTTGGATAGAGTGATGTTCAAATATGTTCATCACTCGGCCCCAACAATTGGTATCAGAGCCAAGTTTAGTTTCTTGGGACAGATGTCCGGCTGAATGCGTTTGGTTTGGAGTTGTGTTTTGTGGCCTGCTGTTACAACTTTCGTACGTGTGGTACTCTTCAAAATGTAAAAAGACTCACAAGTGAAGAGAAGTTAAGCCAATGTGGGGGAGATTCACAAGTAAGTGGGAGATTGTTGTTAGTACACTTGTGAGTGTTGAGTTTACATTGAGAAATTATAAAGAAAAATAAAAGTTAATATAACTAAGTGGACCCAAGTCCATTAGCTTAAGATTTTGGACTAGAATGGTGTTCAAATATGTAGATTAATATATATACACTTGGTAAAAAATCCCAAATTATTTATCTCTCGAACTGCCAGGATCCTGCAAAGACCGCTGGATCCCAGTTGGGACTTCGCCAAGACTCGATCATGACAAAATTGAGACTCGGTCAGGACTAACTAGGACCCGATCGGCCCATTGTCGTGACAATGCCTGATTTAATTTATTAATCTATTTATTTATGTTTCTCAATACATAATGTTGAAAATTGTTTTATAAATCTGGTGGACTTTGTAGGCTTGTAGCCAAACGCTCCAGCAAGGTTTAGTATCAAAAACTCCGTTTCCATTGACTGCTCAGCAGATCAGTCTGAAGATTAATTTGCCTTTTCTATTAATGTTGCCGGCTGAAGTAATTCAAGAGCAAATGGACTTCATGGGTTATTAGCCGTTTATAATTTTTTTTTTTTTTTTTTTAATTTTTAAATTCAATCTATCAAATTAACATGAGTCCTAATTAATACAATAAAAATACACGCACGTAATCACATGCTCTACTAAAAAACATGAGTATTGCTAAAAATTATATTTTTATTCAACAACTATCTCACAATCATGAAGTGCTAATCCCAACCAACTCTTACCAGATTTGTCATTGTTAAAAAAATATATCGAATGGTTGATTAGGACTGTCATATCAAGATTGTAACATAAAAATGTAGTTTCTAACATTTCTCTTAAAAAAATAGGTGAAAGTTAAAAATACATGTAAAAATTACGTACATGCATTTGAACATATGTTAGTTTAATAGATTGAGTTCAAAAAATAAAAAAGTAAATAAAAAATCTCCAATCGAGTTTGGAGAAAAAGTTAATTTGTTCATGCATACATGTGTCACGTATGCATAGGTGTTTTTCAGAGAATTTGAGTGACCAAATTCAAATCCATATTCCCATTATTTTTCTTGCAGTAGTCAACTTCCATTGCTATTTTATTTTCTTTATGATTTTCATTTGAATAGTGATGATGTGAAATTTGGTAACAACAAGATCCGAATATGCAAAACTTAGATTGAAAGTATGATCTTTCATGTAAATGATTTATGGTTTCATAATTCTCAAGCTCATCTATGCTGTAATCTTCAAGAGAATAGTTTAAAATGGTAACAAGTATCCGAAAAATGCTTATATAACATATAAGTACAAGTACTCAAAATACATTAGCATGGAGCCTGTGGAGGGCATTTTTGGGTCATCTTCTTTGGGTATCTTCATATATTACGTAGTTTCGGCTTGTTGAAGTACAATTATAATTTAATATAGTTAAATCTTGTTTTAAGAGCTATCTCTAATATATATATAAGTCCTATTTAGATAGGCTCAAATCTTTGACTTTAAAAGACATTTAGATTTTAAACATTTCATGCCTGTGAGGTCGGTCATTTTATATTATAAGTATATTGTGAAAACTTAATTGAAATGTAATATTTTCTAATCTTGTATGTCACTTGACAGCCAAATAGGGCACATGATTTCCTAGACTTTAGGATCTGAGATACGGACTTTGCTGTACCCATGAATAGATTTTAGCAATAATTTTTATTTATTTATTTATTTTTGTCTCTTGGGGATTCTAATTACAACTGGCTTTCAGAAATTAGTCACATTATTTAGGTTCTATGATTAAACTAATCTTAAACAGAACAAAATATTAGAAAACAAAAATGTGAGTGCAACATGCATGCGTGCATATATGACTGGTCGTATTTCATGTGTGACGTCAAGCTCCCGCGGAAGCATTGTTTGCTTATTATTTACAGGTGAGTACAGTTTTTGTCTGCGTATGTGTTTAAGTCATGTAGTGGATTAATTCTAATTTAATTAATTTAATTTAAATGATCAAACTCTTTAATCATAATCGGTTAGCTTGTGTTGGGTTCGTGTCCACTTCACGGGTCGTGTTAGAAATTATCAGCCTTATATCGCATGTTGGGTCATGCCGTAGCATGAATATAAGACTATATATGTTAAACTTAATCAACCCTTTTAATTTAATAGGCTAGACCCCTCAACCTCAATTGACTAATTTTATTTTAAGTTCATGTCACAAATTGTCAGCCTTAATATTATTAATTAAGAGAAACTTGTAATTTTATTTAGTATTGTAATTTTTTTTTTTTTGATAAATTAATGTACTTAGATGTAAGGTGAGAGAATCTAGCATCCTATAATGATCCGCTAGACAACAAAAGAGACAGCGGGCAAAGTGAATGGGATGGATGAATATATTTAATGGTGAAGATTGTTTTATAAATCTGGTGGACTTTGTAGCCAAACGCTCCAGCAGACTCTGAAGCTCAATTTGCAACGGCTAACTAGAATTCTAATAGTAAGTGTTCTCAGCCTCCTACAATAAATCTTCAGCACAATAGTTGTTGTCATCATGACAATAGTAATTTCTCCTCCTCATGATTTTCTTCTTCTCCTTCTTTCTTCCCTTTTTTTTTTTTCCCATTCATAAAAGATGAGCCTGGTATTCTGTCATGGTGCTTCCTAGATATTAATTTACTGATTCACAAATTTCATTAAGAGAACTCTATGAAAAAAGAAAAACTGACTAACAAATCATGCTCAATATCACATACAACTGGGATCTCTATCTCTGATCAGCTTACAATATTGTTTAAATTTATAGAATGAAATTTGATAAGTACAATGAGAAAGACAAATGAAAAAGTTATGCAGGATCTTTACTCAAAATCATCTCTCTCTTTCTCTCTCTCTCTCGCTCTCTCTCTCTTAGTTTTTATAGTCACTCTTCATCTGCTCAGCTCCTCATCCATTTAAATATTCTATAAACATGCACAATACTATATTAACTATGTACTGATCATAAGTTTTCTATCTGATTTTGTTTCTTACAAAAGAAGAAAAAGTCCAAGTGGGTGCTGTGAAGTAAAGAGCCTCAATAGAGAAGACAAAAGTCAAAGTTGACAATTGCAAGGAGCAGTGAGATATTTCCAAAAAATGAGTAATATTCGTCAAAGGGCTTCTGGTATTACTGGACAAGATCATAACGATCAAGAAGAATTCGATTCCGCTAAATCAAATACATCACCAGCTGAGGATATTATAGATGAACGTATGGCGAGTGAGTGCTCTCACATTATTTTTTGTCAATAACTTTTGCAATAAATCTTAGGGAGAAGTGTTATGAATTCTTTGCTTTATATGACGCACACACAAAAGAAGAAGCAGAAACACTTCCTTTGCTGCCTTACTTGATATTTCATATCTTCCTGCTTCTTTAGTATCTAAATGGTATGATATATCACCAAAATATAATACTTCATATACCTTCTGCTTCAAAATTTCCAGGGGAAAAAAGATTTTACTACCTTGACACTACCGTTCCCCTCTATCAAGCTGCCCTAAAAGGAGATTGGAAAACTGCTAAGGCTCTATTTGAGAAATATCCAGATGTCTTTAGTCGTCCCATAACAGAAGGGAATGACACAGCTCTTCACATCGCAGTTGTAGCAGAACGGGAAGTTTTTGTAAAAGAAGAGGTCAAATGTATGGTTCCTAAAGAAATAGCATTATCAAATAACGTTGGAAACACGGCCCTTCACTTTGCTGCTGGATCAGGAATCGTGTCGATTGCCAAGGAGATGGTGGAAAAGACCAAGGGACTGCCATTAATCCGTGGTGCCGATGAAAAGATACCACTTTACGTGGCAGCTTTAAACGGACGTAGAAAGATGGTGATGTATCTATACCCTCGGACTTCTTTTGAAGAATTGGAACCTATCGAACGCATTGATATCCTTATTGCCACTATTATGAATGATATGAATGGTATGTACGTATTTGGGAGTTTGAGAAAATTAATTTACAATTTGATCTACTTACTCAAGTTTCAATTGAACGTGAAGTGGCATAGAAAGGTTTTTTTCTGGACAGAGTGGTTTCTATTGCGATATACGTACTGACCATATATTAATGATTTTTGAGCCAACCTTTGCAATGATCAAATCAAATGTGTTGTTTTATGGACAGATATAGCATTGGATATTCTGAAAAATTATCGAAGTTTAGCAACTATGGAGAATAGCTATGAGAGGATAGCATTGCAAGAGTTGGCTAGAAAACCTTTTGCAATTGGCAGCAGAAGTCCTTCTGAAAAATGTTTTAAAAAATTTATCAAAACATTTTTAATAAAATGATGTAATTATAACTTTATAGTTGTTTCCAATATCTATTGGACGAGAAAGTTAACAGAGTTCTTGATTTAAAAATGCTTGTAGTACATGTCTCAAATTTATAAAATTTAAAACTGAAGTCTCAATGTGAAAAGCAGGAAAGCACAAACAGATGGTGACATAATTTTCCCAACTTAAAATATCATTTCCTTTTATGAATCTTACTAAGATAATTATTGCAGTTCCCATCTTTATTGATTGTAAAATTGATATTTCTTTCTTACCAAATGATATATATATATATATATAAATTTTTTTCTTTCTTTTTTCATAATCCCAGGGTTCAAAGGGATGTGTAACAAAGCTTTGATGCAGACATTAGCTCATGAATTAGTTCATCTTCTCTGGAAAGAGGTTCTACTATTGCCAGAAAAGAAGTTCGAAGATCTAGTTAAAGAGCATTCGTCTTTTATTTTTAAAGCTGCAGAATTAGGGAATGTTGAATATCTAATTATACTAATACGCTCTTATACTGATCTCATATGGAGAGTAGACAAAAACAACCAAAGTATATTTCATATTGCTATTAAACATTGGCAAGAGAGCGTGTTCAATCTAATATATGAGACAGGCGCTATCAAGGGTATCATTGCACAATATCTTGACCCAAATGAGAACAACATGCTCCATTTAATTGGACGATTGGCTCCTTCCGATCAACTAAATATCATATCAGGAGCAGCTCTTCAAATGCGACGCGAGTTATTGTGGTTTAAGGTGAGTGGTAATTATATAATCTAAATTTATTTTTCTTTTGGTTGCAGTTTCACTTGTCAATTTTTTATACCTCAATCAATGTAGGAGATAGAAAAGATTGTACCGCTTTCATACAAGAAGATGAAGAATATAGATCAAGGCGGTACAGCTGCATATACACCTTGGGAATTATTCATCAAGGAACACAAACAGTTGAAAGAACAAGGTGAAAAGTGGATGAAAGACACAGCAAATTATTGCATGCTTGTGGCAACACTGATTGCCACAGTGGTCTTTGCTGCAGCATTTACTGTACCAGGTGGTAACAATCAAGAAATAGGAACACCAATTTTTTTGAAAAGTAATTGGTTTATGGTTTTCTTCATATCAGATGCAATGGCATTGCTCTCATCTTCGACTTCGATACTGATATTTTTGTCAATTCTCACTTCGCGTTATGCGGAAGGGGATTTCCTCACGTCATTGCCTGCAAGGTTGTTTTTTGGACTTACAACACTCTTCATCTCTATAGCAAGTATGGTAGTAGCTTTTAGTGCAACTTGCTTTTTGGTTTATTACAGCGAAGTGGCATGGGTTCCAATTGTTATAATAACTTCCGCTGGTGTCCCAGTTACTTTATTTGTTGGGCTACATTTTCAACTTTGGGCTGATATTATCCGCTCAACATACTGGTCTAGGTTCCTTTTTCGGCCACATAAACATAGGCTTTTTTAGCAAAAGATGTTGATGGGCAGTTGATCAAAATTTGAAGTGTAGGTCAAACAAAAACAAGGAAGACTGTAGAAAGAATGGTGCAAGGAAAGATTATGAATTGATGTTCTTCTAAATCATTTCCATCAAGACTTTAAGTTGAGCTTCATTGATTAGAACTAGCATTATTATTATTTTTATTTTGAATTGTACTTTTCTCTATAAATCCATAGTGGGTTGATTATAGTCAAGCTACCCACTAGTAAGAACTTTCATTTTGTCAACTGATTCATACTATACTTCTCTTTTAATATCAGCAGATATAGAAAAAAAAATAGAGGTACTCATAATATGAATAATGAAATCACGGAGAATCAAATCTATTTTGGGAGATTGTCTACATTTACAAGGCTGCAAGAATGATATTCTATTTCACTATATATAAAAAATAAAATGATTATAAATGGTACATTTGGGCTACTCTTCATCAAAGTCTTTAAAATTAGTTCTTGGATACAATAAAATTATGAATTTATTGAGATGAGCTCAATTTAAACTTAGGTAAAATTCGTATGAAACTAGAATTCACAACCCAAGAAGAATTATTCCATTTCTTAATGTTCACATGGGTTCCTTCATTTAACACCCTATAATGACTAATATTCTCTCACTTGAAAACTAGTTTTAGAAAAAAGAACAACAACATTGAAAAATCTCCAACAATGCTTATATATAGATGCTAGACTTAGAGGGGGAATGAATAGGTCTTGTTGAATTAACCTACTAATTTAGTATTTAAATCACAGTTCAACATATACTGACTCGAATAA
>NC_081542.1:20256949-20266442 GCF_901000735.1 Corylus avellana
GAGTTCTTGATTTAAAAATGCTTGTAGTACATGTCTCAAATTTAAAAAATTTAAAACTGAAAGTCTCAATGTGAAAGCAGGAAAGCACAAACGGATGGTGACATAATTTTCCCCACTTAAAATATCATTTTTTTTTTTTTATGAATCTTACTAAGATATATAATTAGTGCAGTTCATAAAGATTGTAAAATTGATATTTCTTTCTTATCAAATGATATTTAAATATATTTTTTCTTTCTTTCTTTTTTCATAATCACAGGATTCAAAGGGATGTGTAACAAAGCTTTGATGCAGACATTAACTCATGAATTAGTTTATCTCCTCTGGAAAGAGGTTCTACTATTGCCAACAAAGAAGTTCAAAGATCTAGTTAAGGAGCATTCGGCTTTTATTTTTAAAGCCGCAGAATTAGGGAATGTTGAATATCTAATTATTCTAATACACTCTTATCCTGATCTCATATGGAGAGTAGACAAAAACAACCAAAGTATAATTCATATTGCTGTTAAACATCGGCAACAGAGCGTGTTCAATCTAATATATGAGATAGGCTCTATCAAGGGTATCATTGCACAATATACTGACGCAAATAAGAACAACATGCTACATTTAGCTGGACAATTGGCTCCTTCAGATCGATTAAATATCATATTAGGAGCAGCTTTTCAAATGCGACGAGAGTTATTGTAGTTTAAGGTGGGTGGTAATTATATGATCAAAATTTATTTTTCTTTTGGTTGCACTCTCACTTCTCAATTATTTATAGCTCGATCATTGTAGAAGATAGAAAAGATTGTACCGCCTTTATACAGGAAGATGAAGAATATAGATCAAAATGGTAAACATGTGTATACGTGTATCTGCATATGTATGTCGAATATAGATGAAAATGATCAACATGGCCATAAAGATCAAGTTGGTAAAGCTACCGATACACCTTGGGAAGTTCTCACGGAGGAACATAAAGAATTAAAAAAACAAGGTGAAAAGTGGATGAAAGACACGGCAAACTATTGCATGCTTGTGGCGACACTGATTGCCACAGTAGTTTTTGCTGCAGCTTTTACTGTACCAAGTGGCAACAATCAAGAAATAGGAACACCAATTTTTTTAAAAAGTAATTGGTTTATGGTGTTCTTCATATCAAACGCAGTGGCACTACTTTCTTCTTCAACTTCAATACTAATATTTTTGTCAATTCTCACTTCACGTTATGCAGTTTGAGATTTCCTTATGTCATTGCCTGCAAGGTTGTTTTTTGGACTTACAACACTCTTCATCTCTATGGCAAGTATGGTTGTGGCTTTTAGTGCAACTTGCTTTTTGATTTATTACAGCGAGGTGGCATGGGTTCCAATTGTTATAATTGCTTCGGCTGGTGTCCCAATCACTTTATTTGTTGGGCTACATTTTCAACTCTGGGCTGATATTATCCGCTCAATATATTGGTCTAGGTTCCTTTTTCGGCCACATATACATAGACTTTTTTAGCAAAAGATGTTGATGGGCAGGTGATCAAAATTTGAAGTCTAAGTCAAACAAAAACAAGACAGACTGTAGAAAGAATGGAGCAAGAAAAGATTATGAATTGATGTTCTTCTAAATCATCACCATCAAGACTTTAAATTGTTCTTCATTGATTAGAACTACCATTATTATTATTTATTTATTTTATTTTGCATTGTACTTTTCTCTATAAATCCACAGTAGGTTGATTAAAGTCAAGCTACCCAATTAGTAATAACTTTCATTTCGTCAACTGATTCGTACTATACTTCTCTTTTAATATCAGTACATATAGAAGAAAATAGAGGGACACAAAATATGAATAATTAAATCGTAGAGAATCGAATCTGTTTTGGGAGATTGTCTACATTTATGAGGCTGCAAGAATGATATTTCTATTTCACTATATATGAAAAATAAAATGATTCTAAATGGTACATTTGGCCTACTCTTTATCAAAGTCCTTAAAATTAGTTATTGGATACAATAAAATTATGAATTTATTGAGATGAGCTCAATTTAAACTTAGCTAAAATTCATATGAAACTAGAATTCACAACCCAACAAGGAATCAATTTCTTGTTCACATGGGTTCCATCACTTAACACCCTATAATGGCTAATATTCTTTCACTTGAAAACTGGTTTTAGAAAAAAGAACAACACTGAAAAATCTCTAAGAATGCTCTATATATAGATGCTAGACTTAGGGGAATGAATAGGTCTTGTTGAATTAACCTACTAATTTAATTAGTATTTAAATCACAGTTCAACAAAATTCAAACATATATTGATTCGAATAAATCAATATTGTATGTGGAAATCAAACACTAATTGATGCACTAATTATACATGTATCATATGATGAAACAATCAATATTAATCAAGCATCAATATAATATGATAATAAATAAATAAATAATCATCACATTAATAATGAAACACAATATTTATCACACCACATGATCAACACCAATGATATTTGAAAATTCTAAAACGACTCCAATTATCACCTACTCACACGTCTAGGAGTTTTACAGAAAATATCCAGAAAACAGATCTAACTTAGCAGTTAAAAAATCAACCAAATACTGATATGAAATATGCAATCAAGAACACAGAAATTTGGTTACGAAGAGGAAACCATTTAGAGAACTCTCTAAAATGTAAAACCTCTCCGGAGCAGCCAAACTTAGGAAATCAATCAACTATAAAAGAATAAGGATTACAAGAAGTTCACACTTACAAAACCTTTGCAATTGACACTTCCTTGCATAAGACAAGCGACCCACTTGACTTCTACCGCAGTAGCCCTTTCCAGAACATCTGGCACAATCCTTCTACTTGATCTCCTTTACCGGAACTCCGGTAGACTTCGGTTGTATATGATTTGTGACGAAAACACAACCTTTAACTCTAAGAGAGACTAACCCTAACACTCAATATCTTAAACGCTCTCTTAGCACATGGAATTCTTATGTGGAATTCCTTACAATTTCGTGCATAACAGCTCTCTATATATAGATTACAAGAAAACCTAGTTCTAGTTGGAATAGGATTCATCCAAATTTTCTTCCTTATCTTGTGAGGCGATTTTGGCATAGCTAGCTTTCGAATTTTGAAAATCTTATTTCAGAAAGATTTGTATAATTTTGTGTTAGCTTTCCAATGCCACTGGTTTCAGTTCAATCCGATTCTTGAGCCAAAAGTTATGGTCCGAATACTAATACATGTGCAGGATATGAAATTTAAATAAATCCTATTTTAACTCTAATTAAAGAATTCCGATTTGATTAAATTTAACCATATCATATCGATCTTCTAGGTCTTCTCTTGACACAACACCTCGTGTATGCATTGCTGACGGGATTGCAGATGAATGTATTTTGTCAATGAATTTGGCAATTCAAAACCCAACAAATTCCCCCTTTGACAATTCTGTGACAAAATTTACAAGTTACATCTGAATAGATAACTCCTGTTTCCTGAAACACTCACAAAACATATTAAACGTATGTGGAATAGAAATACCCAATGTACCAATAATATAACAGATTTGAATAGAATATAATCATGAATAGCTCACCAAATCTGTTAAAACACAAAAACAAATATCATTCATAGATGCAACAAGTATATCAAAATCAAAATCATCTATGGTGTTCTATCTATTCCCAGTCTGCACTCTCTAAAACTTTAATTGAAAATTCTAAATTACGACTCCAATTAACACCTACTCACACGTCTAGGATTTTTACAGAAAAAATATCCAGAAAATAGATCTAACTTAGCAGTTAAAAGATCAACCAAATACTGATATGAAATATGCAATCAAGAACACAGAAATTTGGTTACGAAGAGGAAACCATTTAGAGAACTCTCTAAAATGTAAAACCTCTCCGAGGCAGCCAAACCCAGGAAATCAATCAACTATAAAAGAATAAGGATTACAAGAAGTTCACACTTACAAAACCTTTGCAATTGACACTTCCTATATAAGACAAGCGACCCACTTGACTTCTACCGCAGTAGCCCTTTCCAGAACATCTGGCACAATCCTTCTACTTGATCTCCTTTACCGGAACTCCGGTAGACTTCGGTTGTATATGATCTGTGGTGAAGACACAACCTTTAACTCTAAGAGAGACTAACCCTAACGCTCAATATCTTAAACGCTCTCTTAGCACATGGAATTCTTATGTGGAATCCCTTACAATTTCGTGCATAACAGCTCTCTATATATAGACTACAAGAAAACCTAGTACTAGTTGAAATGGAAAGAAAAACTAGTTCTAGTTGGAATAGGATTCATCCAAATTTTCTTCCTTATCTTGCGAGGCGATTTTGGCATAGCTAACTTTCGAATTTTGAAAATCTTATTTCACAAAGATTTGTATAATTTTGTGTTAGCTTTCCAATGCCGCTGGTTTCAGTTCAATCCGATTCTCGAGCCAAAAGTTATGGTCCGAATACTAATACATGTGCAGGATACGAAATTTAAACAAATCCTATTTTAACTCTAATTAAAGAATTCCGATTTGATTAAATTTAACCATATCATATCGATCTTCTAGGTCTTCTCTTGACACAACACCTCGTGTATGCATTGCTGACGGGATTGCAGATGAATGTATTTTGTCAATGAATTTGGCAATTCAAAACCCAACAAACTCCCCCTTTGACAATTCTGTGACAAAATTTACAAGTTACATCTGAATAGATAACTCCTGTTTCCTGAAATACTCACAAAACATATTAAACGTATGTGGAATAGAAATACCCAATGTACCAATAATATAACAGATTTGAATAGAATATAATCATGAATAGCTCACCAAATCTGTTAAAACACAAAAACAAATATCATTCATAGATGCAACAAGTATATCAAAATCAAAATCATCTATGGTGTTCTATCTATTCCCAGTCTGCACTCTCTAAAACTTTCTCTCCCCCTTTTTGTCATGAATGGACAAAGGGCAGTAAAACACCAATAAGCCCAAGGAAAGTCAGAGAAACATAAACATGATCAAAACTATGAATGCATAATGAGTGAAATGCAAGAGCTGATAAAAAAATTCTCCCCTTCAGTGAATGACATAAAAAAAAGTCAGAATTTTTTTTTTTTTTTCTCCCCCTCAATATAAGACTCGTTATGTCAAATACACTCACATGATAAAACATAAAAGACTCATGTATTAAGCAATGATTATCCGGTAATATCTCAAAATGTCCAAAATATACATGAGAATAAAAAAATATGAAACAAAAGTTTCTTCAACACAAGCAAAGCAACATGTTCCACTCGACCATGCTTGTGTGTTGTGTGTGAAAGCTAACCATCAAGTAAGTTTAAGAACTTACAAGGTGAGGGGATAGGCCAGCAAGCAAAAACGTAAATTACCTCATGGAAAGATTGACATGTATATCTAAACAAAAGTCAAACCTTGCTAGGGCCGTGTCACCCTCATCCAATACACTTCCCATGTAGTAATAGCACATACTCAAACATTGTCCGGTAGTGACCGTCTCTTTCCACAATGAATATGGTCACGACTATTTCTATAGGGACAAGTTGAGCACAAATAAGATATAGTGAAATAGATTCCTTTTGGAATATGTTCATTTGTTTTCTTGTTTCACTATTTTTCTCTTTGAGAATGTGTCTTTAATCATTTAGTGCTTAAACCAAATTAGAGGAATGCTGGAATTTTTAGGTCCTAGGTTCAACTAGCATTTGGTCAATTTGATAGACACAACTAGTCAATCTTCTTCATATGGTTGCCTAACATAACTCACCCTTAAGGCCAAATTCATACTCAATTTAAGCTTAAATGTGCATAAGAGTTCAAGCATAGGTAAAATGTACCATAGAAGCATAAGCTTAGGCCAAAAAAAAAATCAGTCCATTAATAAATATTCATCCCATGTATAGTAAGCACATTTTGAGATATAAGGAATTGGATCCATGAAGTATACATGAGAAATTTATGGACTATCAAGGTGCATATGACAAAAATAAGGAGACAACCTAAAAACTATATTTTTGTCTTTTTGAATTTTTGAATTTTTTTTTTTTTTAAAATAAAATGCACAAAATTAATGCAATGCATATATATGCAAAACTGAAAATTAAAAAAAACAAACAAAAACAAAAAAAATAATAATAAATGCAATGCAATGCAATGAATGCTACATGCTCTAGGATATGAAGAAATATGCAAGACAACCAATCCTAAGCATGTTATGGACCACCTTACTTTAGGTGAGTTCACTACCACTCCCCCTCAAAGGGTGAATGGTATCGACCTTCCTAACCCAAACCTTCTTAACCCTAGGTACAGATTTGTGACTCTTGTCAAACTCATCTAACCTAGATAACACTCCCTTCATCATTATGCATAGCCCCTCAAAACCTTTCCTAGAATATGAATTCTCACTCTTATGCTCACGAGGTCTTAACTTAAAAGAGTTAGGTCGAATATGACCAACTTTTCTACAATGATGGCAGGTAGGGACAAATTTCGGAGAAGCTTGTCTCATATGAGGAGGGATGTACATATACTTAGATCTAGACAAACATGACTCTACACCACCTTTTTCTTTCTTAGGAGCGGCCTTTTTATTCCAAGGTCTTTGGGATTTCAACTAAGAACAATTTGGTCTAATATGACCAATGATCCCACAATGGTGGCATGTAGGAACAAACTTTGCATGAGTTTGTTTCCTTGAAAGAGCCTTGAATTCGGGCTTCACACAAGTATTCATACAAGAAGTTTTGCCCTTATCCAAGCAAGCTATATTGGCTTTGACTTCTTCAACTTTCACATGCTTAACAAACAAAGTTTTTCTTTCAGAATTAGAAGCATGTAAAGTAGAGGCACCCAATTTATCAATAAGCATAGTATTTTCAGATTTCAAAGAGTCAATTAAGGCATGTGATTTAGACAAATTAATAACCAAAGACTCTTTCTCATGCTCAACATCATTAAGCTTTTTAAGGGAAATTTGATGATGATGAGTTAATTTAACAAATTTCTTAAAGAGCTTGTTATATGCCATCTGAAGGTCAATCTCCTCATCAGAATCCATGCTAAGGGATTGAGGAGTATTCATAGCAAAGGAGTCAAGGATCTCACTCAGGAATTTAATCCAAACAAAGTGAACCCGCTCTGATACCAATTGAAAATTCTAAATACGACTCCAAACGACACCAATAAGGGAGTTGAATAGGTGTATGCAAATAATACGTGGAATTAAAAATTAAACAATCATACAACCAAAATATGTAGAACAATAGATCACAGAGACACAAATATTTTGGTTACGAAGAGGAAACCATTTAGAGAACTCTCTAAAATGTAAAACCTCTCCGGGGCAGCCAAACCCAGGAAATCAATCAACTATAAAAGAATAAGGATTACAAGAAGTTCACACTTACAAAACATTTGCAATTGACACTTCCTATATAAGACAAGCGACCCACTTGACTTCTACCGCAGTAGCCCTTTCCAGAACATCTGGCACAATCCTTCTACTTGATCTCCTTTACCGGAACTCCGGTAGACTTCGGTTGTATATGATCTGTGGTGAAGACACAACCTTTAATTCTAAGAGAGACTAACCCTAACGCTCAATATCTTAAACGCTCTCTTAGCACATGGAATTCTTATGTGGAATTCCTTACAATTTCGTGCATAACAGCTCTCTATATATAGACTACAAGAAAACCTAGTACTAGTTGAAATGGGAAGAAAAACTAGTTCTAGTTGGAATAGGATTCATCCAAATTTTCTTCCTTATCTTGTGAGACGATTTTAGCATAGCTAACTTTCGAATTTTGAAAATCTTATTTCACAAAGATTTGTAGAATTTTGTGTTAGCTTTCCAATGCCGCTGGTTTCACCTCAATCCGATTCTTGAGCCGAAAGTTATGGTCCGAATACTGATACATGTGCAGGATACAAAATTTAATCAAATCCTATTTTAACTCTAATTAAAGAATTCCGATTTGATTAAACTTAACCATATTATATAGGTCTTTTATTATGATTGGTTAAGCTTAACCACATCTTATAGGTCTTCTCTTGACACAACACCTCGTGTATGCACTGCTGACGGGATTGCAGATGAATGTATTTTGTCACTGAATTTGACAATTCAAAACCCAACATACATCAAAGAGCTCATTAAGCAAAATTGCATGAATGACCAAATATTTGAATCGGGTCAGTTCCAATCTTACAAAAGAGCATGACAATGATTAAGAAATGCCTTAGCATAATACTTGCACAAATAAAACAAGAAAACAGAGAAGTAGCCATTACCAATTGGAATCTGAATCTTACCAATTAAGGTGGGTTACTACATGACAGATAGAAGCTATGGCTGAAGGATTTAGAGTTGCTAAACATTTAACTAAGAATCATAAGTCATTTACTTGCCATAAAATTCAATTATAATAGCTTAGACAACTTGACCTTAACACTTTTCTAAAATGAATTATTAAGAGAGGCTATGGAGTCTTTGCTGAGTAGAATTATTCAAAAAAGCAAATATGCAAGTCAGCTAGTGGTGCTTCAGATTGTTGTTGTTAAAGTTCACCTTTTGATTTCTTATCCGGTTTGAAACTCTGAGGTTGACCAAAATCGTTCAAGTTCACTTGAACAAACAACATGACAAGACAAAAGGCACATTTTGTAGATGAGTAGGATGCTGGTCCTCACTACTACTTTTCTAAAAAGAATTATTAAGAGAGGCTATGGAGAGTAAACCACTAACATGAAATTTGCAGCATGTGACTTGCCTGCCACATTACGCAAATCCTCCACTATTATTTATCATTACTGATGAATTTATGCCAGAAAATGAGGAAACTTGTGAAAAAGCAAATATGTGAAAATTTTAACTAAACCTTGAAGTAAAAGAATAATTTTAGCAAAGTTATGTTCATCTAAACTTTATCCCTAACCTATAAGGCCTCAAAAACTAAATTTTAATCCAAGAACTGATTACGCAAAATTGCATGAATGACCAAATCTTTGAATTGTGTCAATTCCAGTCTTACAAAATTGCATAATACTAACACAAAATAAAACAAGAAAACAAAGAAGTTGCCATTACTAATTGTAATTTGAGTCTCATTAAGGTGGCATACTACATGACATAAAGAAAGTATGACTGGATTTAGAGTTGCTTAACATTTAACTAAGAATCGCAAGTCAGTTTCTTGCCACAAAATTCAATTACAATTGCATGGAAAATTTTACCTTAAACACTTAACAAAAAAGAATTATTAGGAGAGGGTATGAAGAGTAACACCACTGACATGAAATTTGCGGCATGTGAACAGCCTACCACATTACGCAAATCCCGCACAACGCACAAACCCAAAGCAAAAAGAAATTCTAAAATATGCCACAAAAATAATAAAGCAAAAAACTATAAAAGTAGAAACTAGTCCCTTAAATAAAGCAATATTAATTTCA
>NC_081542.1:20266542-20304642 GCF_901000735.1 Corylus avellana
TATTTTCTGACGTGTCTGTTTAACACGTCAGAAATTTCTGACGTGCCGAACGTTGACAAGTCAGTAATTAATAAATTTTAATTTTAATTAAATAAATTGTTTAAAAATTAAATTTGACTAAATTTTTACTGACGTGTCAACTTTTGACACGTCAGTAAATGCTGACGGGTTACTTTTGGCACGTCAGAAAATAATTTTCCTGACATGTCTGTTTGACACGTCAGCATTTACTGACGTGGCAAAAAACAGACACTATTTGCCACGTCAGAAAATGACCGGTTTTTTGTAGTGTAAGATTTCTCAAGTTTGGGTTAGGAAGGATGATACCATTCACCCCTTGAGGGGGAGTGGTAATGATCTCACCTTATGTTAGGTGAGTCACCCACATGCTTAGGATTGATTTTCTTACATATCTTTGCATATCTTAGAGCATGTTGTTTTTTGTTTTGCATTGCATTTTTGTTTTATTTTGTTTTGAAATTGTATTTTGTTGGTGTGCATTTCTTTTGTGAAAAATAACAAAAAGACAAAAATATTTTACTTTGGTTGTTTGTTTTCTTTTCTTTATTTTGTCTTATGCACCTAGATAGTCCATTAATTTCTCATGTTGTTTTTTATGGATTTAATTCCTTGCATCTTAGAATGTTCTTAATATGCATGAGATGAAAATTTGTGTTAATGGACTTATTTTTGTGGTTACCTAAAGCCTGAACTTATGTGATACATTTTGCTTATGCTTTATTTCTTGTGCAGATTTAAGCTTAAATTGAGGTTTTGTTTCACTTTATTTATGAGGTCTATTAGGTAACCATATGAGGTTTTTGACTAGTCATATTTTTCAAATTGACCATATGCTAGTTGAACCTAGGGCTTAAAAATTCCTGTTTTCTCTTTTGTGATAAGCACCAAAAGTTTAAGGACACTTTCTCAAAGAGAAAAATAAACAAAATAGTGAAACAAATAAAATCAAAAGATCATATTCCAAAAGGAATTTATTTCACTGTGTCAAACTTGTGCAAAATGTTTTACAAAGAGAAATGTATAGGATGAGAGTAGCTAGGCCATAGTATGATAAGGTTTGACTTTTGATTTGATATACTTGTCAAAACCTTATGGTGGTGAAACTTTCTCCTCATTTTGTAAGTTGAAAATTTTTCTCTTTGGATGGCTTACACACACACCACACAAGCATGGATTGAATGGAACATTGTTTTCTGCTTGGGTTAAGCAATATGAGTTTCTTGCCATTTTTAGTCTCATGTATATTTTGCATATTTGGAGCATGTTTGGGATATTCATTGTGCAATACATGAGTCATTGATGTGTATATCATGTGTGCTCATTTGACTTTTGAGAGGGAGAAACATGTTTTGCTTTTCCAGTTTCTTGTTGATAATTGAGTCATACATTGAGGGAGAGTTTTGGTGATGTTTCTTTATGATCTTGCATTCTACATCATTTTTTATCATGAGTTTTTATTTATGTATTCTTGTTCCACATATGCCTTGATGTATTTTGTGAAGTGTTTTAGGAAACATGAAGACCTTTTGTCATTCTGTGACAAAAAGGGGGAGTAAATATGGGGAGATGATGAGATTGGCTTGGCATTTTGGTTTTGTCACCGAATTGCCAAAGGAGGAGTTTGTTAGTTCTTGTGTTGGCTTAATTCAATTCCAAAATGCAGAAGCTACTATTCACAAGCTCAAACACTGATATAGAATGCTCAGAATCCAATCTCCACCGTTCATAATGTAGATTCATGTGTTATGAACGTCCCTGCAAAATTTCAGCTCAATCGGACCACAAACGCCCATCGATCGGAGCTGTTGATCAAGGCTGGACAGCATTTCCAGAATGCTGTTTCACCTATTGCATGCCCTGTCCGGACAGGCCTTCCCCGGGTCCGGACTGCATTTCTAGAAAACTCTGTTTCTGCTCCGCAAAGCCCTATCCGGACAGCCCATTAACCTGTCCGGACACCCCGTAAGTTTTAGGCCCAAAAACGTGATTTTAAGTGGGTTAGGTCTAGGGTTTTATCGGGGGTATATATACATCTTTATAGAGAGAGAGAGAAATACGAATTTTCACCCCTAGAGAGTTCGTGTGAGGCTGTGCTTGAGTGATTATTTTGTTGTAAGCCAAATTTATTCCTCTTAGAGGATTTTTGTTAGTTTTGATTGTGTGCTTAATTGAAGTCTATCGGAATGGTCCGATAAAGGAGAATCACGTTGAAGAAGATTGTGAGCGAGGAGACAAGTTGAAGGCTTGTCGATCTTATAGAACCAAGGTCTTACAAAGGGTTGTAAGTGTTCCTAGTGTCTGTAATCTTTGGATAATCTTTTGATAATGATTTCCTGGATTTGGTTGCCCCGGAGAGGTTTTACTTTTAGAACGTTTTCTAAAAGGTTTCCTCTTCGTCACCAAAATCTTTGTGTTTGATTTTACTTGCTTTCGGTGATTGTTTGCTTAGATTTAAATATCCGTTAATTCCGCATAAAATTGTGATATTTATCTGTTTAGATTTTTTCAATTGGGATACTAGCCGAAGTGATTACAACACCTGCCGTCCATGCCCTTCCTCTTGTATACACCAAAAAGAAAGTTGTGATGAAGGCTACCATCATGCCCGTCATGGAGATGAAGAGTGTGGCAAGTCCAAATAGCAACTTTAAAGGTAATGACTTTAAGAAATCATCTTCTCTATAACGAGACGTGAGAATTGATAAGAAAATTGCTATTGAAGTCAAAGAGGAACACAATGTTATCGCATCTGATATGAAGAGTACCATAAACCAGTTTTTTCTCAAAAAAAATAGGAATCCCTTCTTGACTGCTGCCACCTGGTATAGTGAAAGCTGTAGCAAACATTACAGTGGCAATCAATGTTGCCACGATCATGCAATAGTCTGCTTTGTCCTTCATCCAGTTTTCACCATCTTTCTGCAATTCTTTATGTTGCTTTCTAAATTTTTCCTTAGGTGTGTTGCCTTCCGAATTCTCCATGTTCACGTATGACCGCGGCACAATCTTTTCTATCTCCTATAGTTGACGAAATATAAATTGATAGGTAATAGTTGAACCATTATGTATGCACTCGGAAGAAAAAAATAAATAATATTATTACTCATCTTAAACCACAACAACTCTCGCTGCATTTGAAGTGCCGCTCCTGATACGATATTTAGTCGATCTGGAGGAGCCAATTCTCCAGCTAAATGCAACATGTTCGCTTCGCTATTTAAAGCAACATAGGATGCAAGGCTATGTATGCCATCACCTATCTCATATATTAGATTGAACACACTCTCTTGCCGATATAAAATAGCAGTGTGAAATATACTTATGCTATTTTCGTCTAGTTGTGATATAAGGTCTGGATAAGAGCGTACAAGAATAATTAGAAATTCAACATTTCCAACTTTTGCAACTTCAAAAATTAAAGCAATATTATGGTGAAACGAGTTTGGGAAGCTCATGTTGTCTGGAATTCGTTCCTTGCCCAAAAGTTTTTCAACTAATTGATGCGCGAATGTCTTCATCAAAGCTTTGTTACGCATCCCTTTGAACACTACTGTTCATAAAAGAATCTATTCAGAAATCAGAAATGGTTTGGTAATAAAGATATATTAAATCTATATATACAATTACTTTACCAATATCCATAATAAGAAATTATATTGAAAGCTTTATAAATTAAAAATGCAAAGATAACTCAAGCATCAGACAAGGCTACTTTGTGTCCTAATTATATATTTACTTCTTAAGACAAGTTTTGTATTTGCGAAGCCCAGGCATTTTAAATATCTTATATCTTTTGAATTGAAGTAAAAAAGAAATTCTAGCTTTTGCCAAAAAAGAAAAAGCAGTAGTCACTATTTTCTTGTGTGTGTATAAAAGCAACGGTTACTAGTATTACACTAGATTGAACAGACATACAGAATATAAAATAACTTATAATCTCAAAGAATTTTCAAAACTTTAGAAGTAGATATCATCTAAAGATTTGATGAAATCGAATAAGAGCATTTTCCCAGGCCAACCTAATATGAGTAAAATTGTCATCAAGTTGTGATTAATGAAATAAAAGAACTATACTTGGGACATGTCGTATATATCTTTTCAATTAATTAAGAAGTTTAGGTTGGAGGCAAACTAACAGGAGTACTTTAAGAGATTTTTCCAGAATGATAGCTCTCTTTCGCTGCCAATTGAGAATGGTTTCTTGGCCAACGCTTCCCACCAGCATTCAGTGTTGGCATTTGCTATGTTGGGATACATGTTTAGAATTTTCAATGCTATATCTGTCCATAAAAAATGACACACTAATTTGATGATTGTGAAAAGATTGGTTAAGAAATGCTTATAATGTGGTCGCTAATATTAATATTGCACAAATTCAAGAAACAAAAAGTTATAGTAAGATGTAGGGCTTACTATAAATATCATTGTAAATAGTATGATGAAAGAGCTCAATGCGTTTTGTATCAGTCCACTCTTGAAGAGTAGTCATAGAGAATAGATATGAGACCATGTTTGGATGTCCTACATATGCTGCAACAATGAGTGGTGTGTCTTCCTCGCTATTAGGGATCGATGGCAGCTCATCGTTTTTTTCCACCAGCTGCTTAGCAATTCTGACGTTTCCTACTTTGGCAGCAAAGTGAAGGGCCGTATATCTATAATTGGTTTCCAATTTCAAGTCCTCATCTCTCATTAATTTCAACCATTTCTTTATAAAAGTGGTGTGTTGGTGAGACACCGCAATGTGAAGTGTTGTTGCTTCCTTTATCGTTATGCGAGCTCGAACACAGGCATTGTCGTTATCACCCAAAAAACAAGGTTTAGCGACATGGTTATTTGGGGCATTTTTGGCCAAAAAAACGTCCCTATTGATTTCGCAACGCTTGATTAGGGGCACTTGGGACACGTCGGTTTTTATGGCGACTAGAATTTAAGATTGAGACGTTTTTTTACTAAAAAGTGCATCGAAAAGGGGACGTTTGGAACAAAGTACCCCCTTTTTTAAAAGGGGGCACTTAGTTGTGAAAAACGCCTATTTTTTTAAATGGGGACTAGGCAAGCGCCTCCTTTTTTAAATGGGGGCGCTTCCTAGGCAAGCACCCTCATTTAAAAAATGAGGCACTTCCTAATCAAGCACCCCCTTTTTAAAATGATGGCGCTTCCTAGACAAGCGCCCCATTTTTAGAATAAGGGGAAGCGCCCCCTTTTTTAAAAGGGGGTGCTTGCCTAGGACTCCTTCATTCTAAAAAGGGGGCGCTCAGGTGGGCAATCCACGCCGCGAAGTGCCTCCTATAATTAATATATAGAGAAAATATTTTTCCCATGCAATCCATATTATTTTCTCCTAATATACAATACGCAATACAATATTGTATTGCGTATTTTCTCCATAAATATTGGATTAATCCATAAATATTTTCTCCATTCATCAATCTCGTACAATCTTATACATATATATCTCACAATACATATCTAATCCATATATACAATCTCATATCTCATAAGACATCTAAATCCAAAATGATGATATCATAAACACAAAGTGTACCACATCTTAAAGAGTTAACAAAAATTGTACTATACATATGAAATAAAATATCCAAAACGATATCATAAACACAAAGTGTACCACCTCTTAAAAGAGTTCACAAAAATTGTATATTGCATATGAAATAAAATATATCAACGAGTTCGCTTAGCATTTGGCGTTAAATACGTACCCAACCTAACAGGTCAAGTATACGTACGTCACTTAACGATTACCTGCAAATGATAAAACCAAAAAAAATATATATAAAATTACAAACCTATATCTAACTATTTTGAAAGTGCAAACCTATATATAATTAGATTATATTACAAGTGACTAAGATATGAAGATCTACACATACTTTGTGATGATCCACAATGGTCGCCTTCTACATCAGCTGCATGCTCATCTTCATTTGTTAATTCATTCTCACCTATATATAAATAGATGCAAATGTATATTATGCAATCATATATATGTTCTTAAGTAACATTTTTAATCATGAAAATGTAAATATAACTAATATAATGTAATTAAGGTTAATTAATTACCCGATCGATTACCAACTGATGATCTTGCTCTCACAATGTAACGACCTAGATTTTAAAACTCTTATTTAAATAATATTAAATAGATTAAAAATATAATCGATAAATTAGAACAATGATATGTTGATTAATGATATTAAATAACTATTTAGTGTTAAAGGTATATTACATTGATTTTTGACCTCTTATGTATATTACTTCAATTCTAAGAATTTAGCTTCACTAATATGTTTATGGGCATAATTAAACACAATCTAGTAAATAAATTATTTGTATTGGTGTTTAGTGAAGTCATAAATTAATTTGAAGCTTTGTAGTTTTTGGCCTAAAAAGCAGTGTCTTAATTTTCATACTGTCTAAATGGGATTAAAACTGCTAAAGAAAGATATCAAGGCTAGCCACCTTTGTTGAAAGCTTAAAGTCTTCTAGTAATGATGATTATAGTAAATATCATGATTATAATTATTTAATAAGGCAAGTGGCCAATGCAAATAGATTAAAGCCCAAGTTGAATAGGAAACTTTGTACAGGCCAAAAATAGACTCAAACGAACTCGGATGAAGTCGAACCAAAAATATAAAATGTTTGTCTCGGAGTCCTCTATCTACTCTCAAAATTTCATGTCAATCGGAGTACGTTTGGACATTGAAAAATGGATCGGAATACACTGCCCTCATTTTGGACGAAAATATCAATTGGTATAGAGCATGAAATATGGACTAGGTTCATTCTTTTGATTAAATACATCTCAACCCTTAGATCAAATGTGTAAAAATAAATCCTAACCTTCCATTCTCTTATAAATAGAGCCTATAGCTAAATTCACTTTCACTTGAGTTTTTACAATCTTAGAACAAGTAAAATTGTTTGCTCCTCCTTTCATTTCATTTCTTAGTTCTACTCAAATACCATATAGCCTAGATCTTTCTTGTAGTGTTCAAGCGTTTTTCTAAAACTAGCTACCTAGAGAAGATTTGGTGGAGTTTTACTTCTAAAAGATTATTGGGTAAGTGTTTCATGTATAAATATCATGATTTATTGCTTTTATTACTTGTCCTCATTTAATTGTTTAAAGACCCAATAAAGCGTATAATGTAAAATAAAGTAATGGAACAAGTGAATTAATAATAAAGAGTTAGTGGACAAAATCAATTAAGGACTTATAATATTATCTATATATTATTTACTTTACAGTATTTACATTCAGTCATTTCTTTTTTGTCATTTAAATTTCTGTTCATATTTCTGGCGGTAAAGACCATTTGATGTCATCCCCGAAATATGCATTTAACATTTACATTCAGTCATTTCTTTTATGTCATTTAAATTTCTGTTCATATTTCTGGCGGTAAAGACCATTTGATGTCATCCCCGAAATATGCATTTAACATTTACATTCAGTCATTTCTTTTTATGTCATTTAAATTTCTGTTCATATTTCTGGCGGTAAGGACCATTTGATCTCATCCCCGAAATATGCATTTAACATTTACATTCAGTCATTTAACTAGTTATATATGACTATTTTATATTAATATAATAAAATGAGTAAGTAAAGATGAAGTGACGGATAATAAATAAATATAAAAAGATGAGTGTCTTTAAACAATGATATTATTGGAGAATGAACTAAGTATTGTTTGTATGTATGTATTATATGCAGAAGTGAAGCAGAATACTACACTAAGGAGAGTAAGTATGGATATACTTACTGAGTACTAGCTTTGTTTTATTGTTATAGGAATTCTTATTTTGTCTTATTGATATAATTTTTGCAATACAACTACTGCATAATGTGTCTAATAAAATGGGCTGATAAGATAGCCACCTTAAGAACAAGCTGGGTGGATTGCCGCGAGGAACTGTCGGTATCTCAGTGGATGGGGGTATATAACCGTCCAAAAGGCCTAATATATAACTAAGCTGGGGCGGTGTAGTTGCCAGCACCAAACAGGTAAACCTCTAAAGTGTGAGGGATATAACGGACGTAAGCGGGCTGAGAGCTCATGAGAAGAGGTCTGAAGAAAGATTATCATAAAACACAAACTAATCTGTCATTACGCTGCATTCACAACTCATTTATTATTATATATTTTAGTCTTTAATCTTATTTGTTCAAACTAGTCTTTTTAGTCTTTATATCTAGGAAAATAGATTACTCACTTGTTTGCCTATGTAAATATGATAACGTCATCTTTACATAGATCTTGATGCAGGAATAGAAAGTGAGGACGATGGTCCTTTTACTGGTTTTGATGGTTGATAGACCATCTGCTGCAGGATTTATGCTTACTCTATAGAGCAAGTCTCATTTATGTTAATCGCTTTTATTATGTATGGTGATGTGTGTAAACTTAATAGATATTACTATGTTAATTTAGGTGCTGTCTGTGGCATATATTTGGTACACCTAGTGTATACATATGTTGTAATGAAAACCATGTTTCTATTTTATTTAATAATATATCACCTCGAGGTATTTCAGTCAGCTCAAATGTGTTGTGTAAGTTATTCCTAGGTCATAGAAAAAGAAAAAAATATACATACTCCGCTGTAAGATTGTATTTTCTAAAGTTGCAGCGTCACGACTTCGATATTTGCTAGTTCAAATATCGGGGCGTTACACACAACACCGGGACACTCGGTGTCATGTGGAGTACACATGTTTATGTTGCTCGTTCTTTGGCTCACAAAATAATTTTCCATAAATTTCTAGACGTCGACATAGGCAGATGTTAACACGGCAATCTGTTCATGTTGTTTGGAAATCTATTGCTTTTGTTCATTTATACGCTCATGTAGTGCAGGGACTTGCGCAGCTGGGGCCGATGATTTATTTGCATGTGTGCTGCCTTTGACTGGTAGAAGCCCAGGTCCCATTTCTCGTAAACGGCCAGTGTATTCTGCATTCTCCATTACCTTGGCATAAGCGTCGTCAATTGTCCAATTTATTGATCCCTGTGTCAAGCTTGAGCTTACTGCAGTGTCCTGTGAACTTAGAGACCTCATCTTCTTCTCCTATATTTATATAGAATATGGAAAAGTGTTACGCAACAACTAATCGACTCATAAAGACTTACAATATTACAGTGTTTTTGAAAAAATAAACACATGCATACACAAATTAAATATACAAGTTAATCACATACAACTTTGTCCTCAGTGTCTGCATTGAGGAAACTGCCATCCTTTCTTGTGTGGGTTACATCGTAAACGATCGCCCTCGTAGGTGTTTTCCCTTTTTTCCTCTTAAAAAAATAAAAAAATACATAAATTTTATTAGTGTTGCTGATATATATACTAATACAATTATATATGTTGAAAATAACATACAATCTCGTGTGCAATATGGGTAAAGCTCCTCGAGCCAGCTGAGTGTGGCATATTGTACTTGTCTCGTATTTCCTTGTTCTTTTTAGCCATATCCTACATAAATTACATTATGATTATGTTAGTCTCCATACGATTGCATCAATATGGTAAGTGACTCAAACATGACATACCTTATCCTTCTGATGAGTCATCCATATGCTGACGGCGCTTTCCAATTCCGCTGGGTTGACTTGTCCAAAGTGTTGCGTCGACTGTAGAACACTTTCCTTCATATCGTCGTCTTGGAGTTTAAGAGATTTTTTCACCACATGCTTGTAATTTCTCAACTTTTTTCCGAAGTCCATGAATGCGCACCGTTTAATATCATCCATTTGTAGATGAGGCGGTACATAGCATTTCTCACATTATCTGAAACAACACAATCCAAAGCTATTATTGCCTCCATGATTTCAGATTTACAAGGAATGCTATTTGGTTGGGACAACTTTCTCAGCAAGTGACCAAAAAATTTGAAATACATTTTAGCCGTATCATGAGAAAAATACTTTAAAACTTATTTTTTTTTCGAAAATCAGATGATTGACTAATAATTTCCTGATGATAAGATAAACTTTCTGGCAAAGATAAGATCTATCTGGTGGTATACAACTTTTTCAAGTATATTCCAGACTCCAGAAGATCATCATGTTTCTTCCACAATGGTTTACAACTTTTCCAAAGAACTTACATAAGACAATTAAAATTCAAAAAATGGCACCAATCTCGACGAGTAATTTTGGATAGTAAAGCAGACTATTCTGGCACTACCAATGAAGAGGAAAAACAAAGGAACATGCTAATAAAGGATAAAGAAAAACAATAAATTTTTTTTTTTTTTAAAAAAAAAAAGTTACTCCACTTAATTCTGGAATAATAATTTAGTACTAAATGTTAATATGAACGAACTGCACAGTGAAATCAAAACTGAGTTAAATCTGAAAGAACACTCCAGGACAACCACGGAGATTCTTCAAAATTGTGATTGCTGCATTCAACAAACCAACTACACCCTAAAAGCAGAGAAAACTTTGCTGAATTTAAAATCCCTAATTCACCTAAAAATCATAATACATAAAAAATCTAACTATTAGAATCCCAAATCACAACTTAAAGAGACAGCAAAGACAAGGAAAAATAGCGACAGAGGCAGAGAGAGACTCACAGTACAGGAACGTAGAGAGAGGCAGGCCGGTTTCGACTGGAGAAGATGGTCGGTGGGTTGGCCAACCGTGCGGGTCACTGGGCGCCGGAGAGAGAGATAGCTAGGAAAATCGAGTTTGAGAGAGGGGCGACTGGCGCCGTAGAGAGAGATGGATCGATATATATTGAAGGAGAGGGGAGAGGCTAGGGATTGAAAATATATATATATATATATCCTGATGCAGAGAGGGGGGATTGGCGGGCCGCGCGGGGAGAGGTTAGGGAAAATATATATTGAGGGAGAAATTAAGTCTTAGAGCGGGAGCTGAGGAATCAAAAGGAAAATTAAGTTCCCGCTCGCAAAAACAAAAAATATAAATATATTAAAATTAAAAAAGACTTATAAATTTATTTATAAAAATAAAAAGTAAATACTAAAAATTAAAAAACATTTAAAAGAGACTTAAAATAAAAATATATATAAATGCAAAATCAGTTAATGTGGTTGTCTAGATTAGAAATTCATCTATGTGATATAAAAACAAAAATAATACTAATTCAGAAATTATCGGGATAGGCCACAATAATAATTTAATTCCTGTAATCAATTAAATTCTGTCAAAGTAGTTAACGGATTCCATTAATGTATCACGTTATCACCAATAGAATGATGACACATGTCATTCTTATTTAAAAGTAAATAAATATATTAAATATATAAATTATTTTTAATATTAAAAAAAAATAAAGGCTGAGGAGATGGGAGGGGCAATAGCAGGCTACCACTAGAGAGATGGCGTGGCCACCGTAGCCATCCATGGGGTGGCCGTGCCGCTCATGGAGTGGGGAGTGATGCGCCCCTGAGCCATCATTGATTGGTTGAGGCGGGGGGTGGTGAGCCACCCATTGAATCTAGAGAGGTGGCTGAGGCCACCCAGAATAGCTCTGGGAGTGGCTTTCGGTGACACCCGCTGGAGATGTACATAACCCACCCAGGGAATTGGCGAAAGGTTGACGCCATCTGCATCGAGTCGGGGTGGCTGGAACCACTGGGGTATCCTTTGGCCACCACCAAACACTGAGGGTTCTTCTGTGGCGGCAAATACGTGTTAAAAAAAAAAAAAAAAAAAAAAATTTAATTTGTAAATTTTATGGGTAATTATCATTTTCCCCCAATGAACTACGACCACTCGATTATCATATACTCCCATCAACTACCAATTTTACATTACGACCCTGGCCATCAAATTAAACTATATCCTTTCGCTACCAAAACCCACATTTCATCGGTCAAGGTTGTTTAGTCAGACGAGATCAATCGGCCATCACGTATGTGCGACTAGTTCATAGGTATGGATTCGGTGGTGAGTGGGTGGGCATTGGGTTAGAATTAATGAAAAATTTCATAAGATTTATTTGAATTAAAGATACTGTACGGGGAGAGGAAAAATATTGAAGGGAAAAGTATTAGGTGAGAGCTAAGGAATCATAGGCGAGCTTAATTTTCCCTAGGAAAAATTAAGCTCGCGCACTAACAAAAATAATTTCAGTGCGCTTGCTATCTAGGCGCCCATATTTAAGTGCACCTAGCTGGCAAGCATCCCTAATTAGGGGCTCCTGCCAGCTAGGCACCCTTAATTAAAGGCACCTAGCTGGCAGGTGCCCCTAATTAAGGGCGCTTGCCAGCCAGGTGCACTTAATTAAGGGCGCTTGGATAGGAGGCGTCCCGAATTAAGAGCGTTTACAAGCCAGCGCCCTTAATTAGGGGCGCTTGCCAGCCAAATGCCCTTAATTCGGGAAGCCTGCTATCCAGGCGCCCTTAATTAGGGGCGTTTGCCAGCCAGTCACACTTAATTAAAGGCACCTAGCTGGCAAGCGCCACTAATTAAGGGCGCCTGGATAGCAAGCGTCCCGAATTAAGGGCGCTTCCCAGCCAGGTGCCTTTAATTAGGGGCGCTTGCCAGCCAGACGCACTTAATTAAGAGCCCCTAGCTAGTAGTCACCCCTAATTAAGGGCGCCTGGATAGCAGGCATCCCGAATTAAGGGCGCTTGCCAGCCAGGTGCCCTTAATTAGGGGCGCCTGGATAGCAAGTGCCCTCTCAAATGCACTTTTTGAGGAAAAAGTTTCATCTCTTGAGCTAATTTTTGGGGTTAAGATAGGCTCAAAACCACCTAACATTAATATCAAAACCCAGGTTTATCAACAAGTCTCGGCCCAACAGTCCACGAGAGAAATGAGTTGTCGTTGCTCCGACCTAGGGCCCGATGTGTGAGGGGGAGATTGTTGAGGTTATCCCACATCGGCTGTGGAAGGGGCTGGTAGTCATTTTATAAATGTGAAGGAAAGTTTTACCTCTTGAGTTAGCATTTAGGGTTGAGATAGGCTCAAGACCACCCAATACATTGGGAGAAACAACAATACACAAAACTCCCTCTTTGTGTGAATCTGCACGAAACTATAAAATAGAGCAATATATATGCGAAAAATATATATCCAAACACCACAAGCACAAGACACACGATTTTCTAGGTGAGAAAACCTTCCGGGTGTGAGAAGGAAAAAACCACGGGACCGTAGTCCACCCTAACAATTCCACTATCAATAATAATGGAAATACATGAGTCTTCTCTAGTCTCAACTAGAGGCATACAATCAGCAATTATCTTCAAGAAAAACAATTCCTTGGCACAAATCAACTTCTACAAGAATCAGAGAAAGATCTCACCAAAAACAAGGCTATTGTTCGCAGACTCAAAAACCAATACAGAATGCTCAGAATCCAATCACCACTGTTAACAATGAAGAGTCACGTGTCATGAACATTCCTGCAAAATTTCAGCTCAATCGGACCACAAACGCTTGTCAAACGGAGCTTTAGATCAAGGCTGGACGGAATTTCCAGATTTTGGTTTTTGAAACTCTTTCCCTCTCTTTCTCTGGTGGCTGCTTGTATCTTTTTCTTTTTCTTATTATACTCTCTTTGCAATAACAAAGGATATTAGGTTTGGCAAATCCTATTCCAAATGGGCTTCTCAATATGGGTTTAATAAAAACCACACATGGGCTACACAAGTTTGGGCCATCCTCCACTTAAGAGGGAAACCCAACCCAACAAATCTCCACCCTCCTGACTAGGTGGAGGGATTCGCCATCCTGACGATTGAGCGACAAGTCTCAAGCTTCTCCCTTGCTAGAGCCTACATTAACATATCAGAGCCATTATCATCGGTGTGAATTGTCTCAAGTGCTAGCAACTTGTCATTAAGAGTATCTCTTATCCAATGGTACCTTACATCATTGTGTTTCGATGTCGAATGAAATGAAGAGTTCTTAGTAAGGTGAATAGTACTCTAATTATCACAAAACAACACATATTGTTGTTGCTTGAAACTAAGCTCCCTCAAAAACTTTTTCATCCATAGCAACTTTTTACAAGCTTCCGTTGCTGCATTCAACTCTACTTCAGTTGTAGAAAGTGCAATACATTTTTGTAACCTTGACTACAAAGAAACAACTCCTCCTGAGAAAGTGATCAAATAACCCGAAGTAGACTTACGGGTATCCGCATCTCCTGCCATATTAGAATCTGTATAGCCAACCAACATTGGTTTGCCACTCCCAAAGCTAAGATTCAACTTGGAAGTGTCTCGCAGATATCTCATAATCCACTTTACTACATTCCAATATTCTTTTCCTGGATCTGAAAGAAACTGGCTAACAATACCAACTGCATGGGCTATGTCTGGCCTCGTACAAACCACTGCATACATCAAGCTTCCTACTACTGAGGCATATGGAATTCTTGCCATATCTTCCTTCTCTTCATTTGTAGAAGTTGATTTGTGCCAAGGAATTGTATTTCTTGAAGATAGTTGCTGATTGTATGCCTCTAGTTGAGACTAGAGAAGACTCATGTATTTTCATTATTGCTGATGGTGGAATTGTTTGGGTGGACCACGATCCCGTGGTTTTTTCCTTTTCACACCGGGAAGGTTTTTCCACGTAGAAAATCGTGTGTCTTTGTGCTTGTGGTATATATATATTTTCCGTATATATATTGCTATATTTTATAGTTTCATGCAGATTAACACAAATAGGGAGTTTTGTGTATTGTTGCTTCTCCCAACTAAGTGGTATTAGAGCCAGGTTTACCAACAAGTCTTGGCCCAACTGTCCACAGGAGAAACAGGTTGTCGCTGCTCCGATCTAGGGCCCGATGTGTGAGGGGGAGATTGTTAGAGTTATCCCACATCGGTTGTGGAAGGGGCTGGTGGTTACTTTATAAGTGTAAGGGAACGCCTCACCTTTTGAGCTAGCTTTTGGAGTTGAGAGAGGCCCTAGACCACATAACACTAGTATCAGAGCCAAGGTTTACCAATAACTCTCTGCCCAACAGTTCACGAGAGAAATGAGTTGTTGCTGCTTCGACCTAGGGCCCGATGTGTGAGGAGGAGATTATTGGGATTATCCCACATCGGTTGTAGAATGGGTTGATGGTCACTTTATAAGTGTAAGGAAAAGCTTCACCTCTTAAGCTAGCTTTTGGGGTTGAGATAGGCCCAAAACTACCCAACAATTTGGTTATAAAAGCCAAATTTGATAGTACGTTGAGTTGTTGAGTTGTCTGATAGTATGTGTCTCCATTCTCTATTTATACTTCTATTTTATTTATTTCCCCTCTATTTATGAATTTCTTCACACTCTTGGCAATTGCCGGCTTGTATCTAAGCCAAATATGTTTTATACCACCATATATAGTTGCAGACCGGAATTGTTAGTCTAATCGACCAACTCATAATTCTAACAACCAAACTAAAAAAATGTAGCAAAATGAAGCAATTTGAATTCAATTTCTATCAATTGGACATAACGAATCAAACTCGTTTGAAGACTGCAAATCAGCATCCATATGAAGATCGAAGGTGAGATACGAGAAATTCGTTGTGATAGTAGAGAAATAGAAAGTGCTGTAACCAGGCTATTTTTGGAACGGATCGAGAGGGCCTCCTCAAGCTCAATCCTCTATCTATTCCATGGAATAAGCAGCAGAATTTCTTTACAAACTGCTTCTTAATTAAATATTCCAAGCCTCTTTCACCACCTTCATTACAGAATCCTGCCTATCCTAATCCATATGAAAGATAAGGAAAATTGTATAATAATAAGTCCCTGAGTCTACCCTTCAAAATTTTTAAATCTATGAGTTTTTTTTTTTTTTTTTCGACTTCTTACTCTTTGGGTCAATTGAAATGACAATAAAATTTCTAGCATCAAAATTTTTTAACAGCAATTAGTCTGGGTCAAAACGCACCGTTTTATCTCATTAAAAATATTAATTTTTTTTTTAATTTAATTTTAAAATTTAAATCTAAAAAAATAAAAAATAAAAAATAAAGGATAGGGGTGGTCGAACCACCCCATAGGGGGTGGCCGGCCACCCCATTTTGCCTTTAGACCAGTCGTTTGGGGGTGGCCGAACCACCCCCAGGGTGGAAATGGGTGGTCAACACTCTCAATGGAAGAAGTTCTACCAATCTCTTTTTCCTTTCTTTTTTTTTTTTTTTTACTCTAGATTTGTACTTAAATTAAATAAAAAAAAAAAGGGTATTTTAATGAGGGTGAAATTGTGTGTTTTAGACCTAGACTAATAATAGTCGTTAAAAAAATTTGGACTAAGTGAGAGCTTCATTGTCATTTCATTGACCTCCCCAGAGTAAAAGTCTAAAAGTCCAAAAAAAAAAAAAAAAACTTAGGGGGGTTTAAAATTTTGCAGTGGTTGACTCAGTGGACTAATTACATATACTACCCAAAACATAGATAATCTAAACAATGTTCCAATTATCACCCTCAAAAAAAAAAAAATTAAATAAATACCTTCAATAACCCTATTTGAAAAAAAAAAAAGAAAAAGTTATAAAAGAAGTTTTGAAAAAAAAAAAATTAATTGTACTAGGTAATTTGTTATTTTATAAAAGTTATAGGCTTATTAGCATTATTTTATTATTTGACCATTTGATTTAATCCCAAATCCTAACGGAATGGAGGACATCACAAAAAATTGAAAGTTAAATATACTAATTAAGGCTCTGTTTGTTTCAACGCAAAATGTTTCCCGCTAAGACATTTCTCAACATTAGGTGCATGCAAAAAATCACAAATATTTTTTTATATTTTAATAATCTAATAGTGAAAACGTAAAATATTATTTTATATTTTCATTCAATCATATTCAAAACATAAAAATATTTCCACTTCTTTGCTCTTAAATGTGCCTTATTTAGTGAATTTGCCTTATGGGTGTGAGATTAATTGGTTTCATCAATGTTATGTAATGAACTCTGGAAGTATCAGAAGAGTACCGAATTCCTGATCACAAAGCTTCCCTTCCATATGGCTTCGTGAAATTGCCCAGACTTCAAGGTGATCTTTCCTATTTTTTTAATATATATATATATATATATATATATATATATATATATATATATTACTAAGATTACTAAGATTAACACGTGTTATTATTTTATTGGTATTGACGTGGCACCTAATGGAATTAGTCAAATGTTTTAACTGAATTTTACTTTAGAGACTAAATTGTTTTTTTGGTATATCTGATGGACGTTTGAGTTCATTTTGATACAACAGTGAGCCATTTGTAACTTAAGTCAATCACATTGACTAATTTTGCATTTATCCTTTGATATTATGTATGATGATCATCTCAAATTCACCCTTAGATCAGAATTTAATAATGATTATCTTAAATTCAAGTCACATCACATTTGCAAGTGTGATCATAAATGTTCTTTGCTTATTATTATTATTATTATTATTATTATTCTTTTAAATTTTTTTCTCATCACCAACTATAGATTTATTGGAACCTAAATATTAAATAATATATGTGATGAAAATTTATTATCAAAATGATTAGCAAGTGTGATTAGAATAATAGTGTTCAAGTATAAACCCAAAAAGGGGTAGCCCTTGCCTGCCCTAGTTGGAAGATCCAAAGTTCGTGCTTTTTCCGATATAAAGGGGAGAGTTTGGGACAAACTCAATGAGTGGAAATAGAAGTTTTTGTCCCATGCGGGGGAAGAAATTCTGTTGAAGGCAATTGTTCAGGTTATTCCTACTTATACAATGAGTGTGTTTCTAATGCCCAAAACCCTTTGTCAGGATATCAATGCTATGATGGCCAGATTTTGGTGGAGACATAAGGATAATGAGAAAATGATGGCATAGATGAGTTGGGAGAAGCTTGGTAGCTAGGGGCAAGGACCGGGGAGGCATGAGCTTCAAAGACTTGGAATGTTTCAACTTAGCTTTATTAGCAAAGCAAGGTTGGAGACTTATTCAAAATCCTGATACTCTAGTGGCACAGATATTCACGGAAAAATACTACCCTGATGCAAGTTTCCTCACATCTAATCTTGGAAGAAGACCCTCATATGCATGGAGAAGCATTTGGACGTCCAAACTCTCTCATTGATGGCGATACTAAGTGGTGGGATACACAATTGCTTTATTCTATTTTTAGAAAGGAGGAGACTGATCTCATATGCAGTCTTGCTATTTGTCCAAGACAACAGAGTGATCGGTTAGTGTGGGCAGGAACGAAGAATGGGGAGTTTTCTGTGCAAAGTGCCTACCATTTTGCTAAAGGTATGGAAGAAAGCCTAATGGGGAGCAGCTCAAACAGAGAAGCTAGCTCCTTGATCTGGAAGAAAGTTTGGCAGCTTAAAGGGCCTAGAGAGGTCAAGCCGTTTTTATGGAAGGCCTGCAATAATATATTGCCAACAAAGGCAAACCTGCATAAGAGAGGAGTCACTCTAGACCCACTGTGTCCTATATGTGGGCTAGAATCCGAGACGGTGGGGTATTCCCTGTGGACCTGCTCTTCAGCTAGAGACATTTGGCATGACTGCCCGACAAGAATTCACAAAAGTGCTAGCAGCGAAGACACTTTTGTGAATATATTCCTGAGTTTATACGAGAAACTCGAAGAAGAGGATATGCTTCTAGTGGCTATAACGGCCCGCCAAATTTGGCTTAGACGTAATACGACGTTTTCGGGGGAGAATTTTTGGCCCCACCAGCCGTGGTCAGGAGAGAAAAAGAGCAATTAGAGTCCTTCAATTCGGCAAACCAGACACGTCGAGACCAAATGTTCAAACCCAGAGGAGTGGAAGTCATCACCTGGAAGCCGCCGGTCATGGGTGTGCTGAAGGTAAACTGGGATGCTGGCTTAGACAAAAATAGGGGAGTAGTGGGAATGGGCATTGTTGTCCGTGCCATGAAGGCAAGGTGATGGGGGCCCTTGTGCTTTATCTGCCACCCTGGACCCGACTTCTCTAGAAGCTTTTGCTGCGTGGAAGATGGCCGAATTCAGCTCGAGGCTGGGGTTACGTAAGATTGTTACTGAAGGCGACTCCCTTGAGATCATTAACGCTCTCCGGAAAGACACTCTATGCAGAGGTAGCTATGGGCATTTAGTGGAGGACGCAAAAATGCTTCTAAATTCATCATGTCAATGGGAAGCGCATTATGTTAGAAGAACAGGCAATGAAGTTGCACACCGTGTCAACCTCCTGTGCAAGAGTTGGTGTGATTTGTTTGAGATTAGATTACCACTTCAAAAAAAGAAAAAAAGAAAAAGGTAGCCCTTTTCATACTAAACCCCTTAATATATATATATTTTTTTGTTCAAATGGTTATTTTTATATATTTCTTAATTTTTATTTATTAATAACTTTAAGGGTATTTTAGGGAGAAAATACAAAAGAATGTCTAATTTGACATGGTAGTATGTGGGGCTTTAATGTCACTTTTTAAAGTTTAGATGTACAATTACAAAATATGGATAGTTGGGGGGTTAAATATACTTTTCGCAATTTACTAACAATTGATAGTTAAAGAAATTCATGGGATAATATGTAAATAACTGATAATTAAAGATAGTTAAATCTAATTTACCCCTTTTTTTTTTTATTATCTTGCTAAATCAAAGAAATTAGGATCTGTTCGAGAACATTAATTGACGTGAGGATGTATACATCGATCATTATATGTGTGAAATCTAATCTAGAAAACGAAATAGATTTTTCCATTTGACTTGAAATAGAAAAGATTGAAAATTTGAAAGGGGGATGATCCTATCCCATACTTTTTAATTAGTAGAGTGGTCTGACATTTGCTTTAGTGTCACAACTTATTTTGAAAGCTTAAGCTAATAAAAAATTATAGATTTAATTATTTAAATTATATTCTAATATAAAACAGCCCAGGAGAAAAAGTGTCAGGACAAAGAAATAAAAAGTGTGTACTAGTAATTGAGAATTTTTTTGCATTCCGTTTCTTACAGAATCGGGAGCATTAATAAAATATGAATTAAAATTACAAAAGATTGTAACATCTTGATCACCTGAATAAATGCCACTAACATTTCATAGAGAAATATGAATTAGCCTCATTGGAAATGCTATGGAAGAGCGTTTATGGGCATATACACCGTGAAAGTAGTCCAGAACAAGTATTGGAAAAGGATATATATCACAAATAATGTCTCTTATCTTAGAATATATTGTGATATTATGGGAATATATTAGCATTGATTGCAAGTGATAAAATCAAATCAGAATTAAATATATCTGATTTGATTTTATCAATCATACCATTTTGTATTATCTCTCATTCCTATAAATATGGACTATTTGTATTATAAAATCATTCAGTAAATAAAAGCATAATGTAGCCCTTAGGGCTTTATCTGTGGATGTAGGTTATAGATCGAACCACTAAAAATATTTTGTCTCTTGCCTATGTTATTATCGCTATTTTATTATTCTGCATTTTATATTCATATCATTATGAATTTCTTCATAGTATCATAGCTATTGGCTAACGCCAAAATTCAATTCTAACCATCGTATGGATTTCAATTCTTTTTGCCTATCATGATTCTTCTCTTGAGGTGCTCACAAATTTTTAAGTTGAAGTTAGTTTGATTTACTGCAAAGGCGTAGGAACAATGCACATCCAGTTCTTCTTTGACCCTGTTGGCTTTGCTTGTTCTCTGCAAGATCGTGTTCCAGCCTACACAACCCACACAGCAAGTGTGACAATGAGCCTTTGGTGGGTGATGCAGTGAGAATTTTTTGCAAAGATCGACATCTTGAAGGCAATGAGGGATTCAAAGAGCATCCACAAATCGATGGGGCAATTGGGTGAATTTTTATTGATTGATTTGGTAGCAGATTGTTCATTCTATTATTGTGTATCAAAAAAATTGTATGTTGCTGAAGCAATGTGTGAGAGAAAACAAACCAAAAAAAAAAAAAAAATTAATAGAGGCCAAGTTGCCCATCTTTTGGCCATTTGTTGGTCTAATCATTATTTGGTCTATTGTTGGTCCTCTGTTGACTTAGACCGATTTTTGGCCCTTTGTTGGCTCAATGTCTTCGGCCTTTGTGGTATTGTTTAAAACACATGCCTCTTTTAGGCCATTGTATATCAGGCCCATAGTTGGCCCATTTCTGTTTGGCCTTTATGGTATTGTTTAAAACCTAAGTCAATTTCAGCCCATAGTTGGCTTTTCATTTTGGCCCATAGTTGGCCTATTGCTATAGAGGGCGCATCTCGGATCATTGTCGCGGACTGCCTCCAGTCACCGCCATCAAGTGCTGCCATCTGCAAACAACAAAAACAAAAACAAAAACAAAATAATAATAATAATAATAAATCAAACTCAAGGTTCCAGAACCTTCCACCTTGAGTTTGAGAGGAATGTTAGAATATATTGTGATATTATGGGAATATATTAGCATTGATTGTAATTGATAAAATCAAATCAGAATTAAATATACTTGATTTGATTTTATCAATTATACCATTTTGTATTATCTCTCATCCCTATAAATATGGACTATTTGTATTGTAAAATCATTCATTTAATAAAGCAAGATGTAGCCTATAGGGCTTTAGTGTGTGGATGTAGACATATTGCCGAACCACCTTAATTGTTGTGTCTCTATCTCTTTTCTATGTCTTATTATTCCGCATTTATATATTTGCCATATTATAAATTCTGTCATCATAATTACAAAGAGCCACGTGTTTGTATAATTTGAAAAGTGAAAGGGGGAAAACAATTAAAATTCCCATTCGATCGGGGAAAAACAAAAAGCACATGCTACAAAAAAAATTCACAAATAGTGACCCCGTGAGAGATGATATTTTAAGCTTTGAAAACGTCATAGCATCTCCAGCAGTAAGAGGTATTATACCTAGCCAAAAAGCACAATTCTCTATTTTAACTACTCATTTTTTAATATCAACTCCAACAGATTCTTTATTTCATTCTTTATTTTATTAAATATTATTTTTTTATCCGCAACCGCTTTTGCATCATCTTGTAAATTGCAATAGAATTGATTCACGCAGCATACCTGTGTGTTATTTTTATTTTTTCATTTTTAGTTTGTCAATTATATGCATGCTATTCAAATTTTTTCTTTTGAGAGTTTTTAGTGATTCAAAAGACTTGAATTTGTATCATAAATTCATGAACAAAGAAGAGAGAAGAGAGAGGAGAGAGAAACGTTGAGGGAGGGAGAGAAGAGAGAAGAGAGAGAAAATAATGTGGAAACAATATTATATTCAACAATCTAGTGTGCTACAGTGAATAGCAATATGAAGCTATTCATTGTAGCAGTTAAGGTATAATAGCTAATATGAAGCTATTCTGTTGGAGCAAAAAAAATGACAAAAATAATTAAATGTACCTAATATTTTCATTTTAACTACATTGCTGGAGATGCTCTCACTATTAATTTAGTGACATTTGAATAATGATTCTTAGTAATTAAAGATGCTACGCATAGAGTCTCGATTCAAAAATAGAGTTGCTTTTACTAGGGGTGGGCAAATTAACCGTTACCGTTTAACCGGCCGTCTACCGGCTTCGACCGAACCGATATAAACCGTAGCCGATATGCCGATATCCTTATCGGTTAAAAAAAGTATACCGGAATTCGGTCCGGTCCGGTTAAGCGGTTCTTATCGGTTAACCGGTTAACCGATAAGAAACCGGATTTTTTTTTTTTTTTTTTTTTTAAGTCCTAGTCCCAAAACGGCGCCGTTTAGTCTTTTAGAGAGGTTTCCAAATTCCTACAAGTGACACAGGTTTCCGAATTTGTATAATGGTGTTGCCCATGACTTATTTTCCTTTTGCTAAGTGACTTTAATTAGTTAATTCTTTGTTTATTATTCATTAATGAATTTTATTTTAATTTGGGTTTGGGTAGGTTTGATATTTTTTTTTTAAGTGATGGCATTTGATGAGATTTCTTTGCCTTTGGTAAAAACATTTTTCATTAACTAGTTTTGCTAGTCTAATTAGCATTCATTATGTTAATTAGTCCATTTGCTTTGGAAAAATGTATTTTATAATATTAAAAAAAAACAAAAGGTTGAAGTGGATCAATATAAAAAAGCTTCAATTTTTAGCCCAAAAAACAAATATTTGGGTCCCAACAAAAAGTATTTGGTCCCTAAAACAACTCATTTTTAATAAATTATTTTAGCCCAACAAAAAGTATTTGGGCTCTCAAAAGTCAAAAAAACTCATTTTTGGTTTTTGGCCCAACAAAATAACTCAATATAAAGCTCTCGGTTAAATCGGTTAACCGGTTTAACCGGACCGTTTAACCGTGTACCGTTTTAACCGAAATTATCGGTTAAAATTCTTATTGGTTCGGTATCGGTTAATAAACCGTTTAACCGAAAATTATTGGTTAATAACCGATAAGGTCCTTAACCGGACCGTTTTGACCGATACCCAGGCCTAGCTTTTACAGTGAAAACGATAGTAAATGATGTCTTGTGGGGCCAATCGTCACTTTTGAGAAATGAAGCGGGGATTTCCTTTTTTCTTTTTTCTCTTTTTCTACATTTTTAGCTTTCGTTCAAAAGAAAAAGGAAAAGAAAAAGAAAACTCCACATATGTAATGTATGCATACATTACACATGGGTAAAGTTGCCTAAAGCGAGCAATTTGAAAAAGGGGGTAATTAGAAAAAATTTGGTTTGGGTACGTGGCTACCTGCACATTGGTGAGGCCAAGAAGATGGGTTGGGCATTGAGGCTAACTTGATTGGCCCAACGAGATTCTGATGCGGATCGAGTTATTCGGCTTAATTATATGGTTTGGAGATTATTGGATAATCTTAATTAATTAGGATTTAGGAATCCCTAGTTATTCTAACCTATTTGAATGGTAGATTAGTTTTGGTCGACACTTTATAACTTTAAACCCCTGAACTACCACTCGATTTGACATACTCTCTTCGAACTTTAAAACTTCTCAATTTTGATCACTGAACTTTCAATTGCAGTCAATTTACCCATCTCCGTCAGTTTTTGCCATTAAAACTCCTAAAAATACAAAATTATCATTTAATTTTCTTTTTATTAAAAAAAAAATTAAATGGAAAAAATAATTTTGCCAAAAAGGGTCACAAGGTGGCCCAACCGTGGGTCACCTTGTGATTTTATATATATATATATATATATATATATATATATATATATATAATTTTTAATTTGAAATTTTATAAAAAAGTCACGGGTATAAACGTTTAACGTTTAAAATTTGACGGATGTCTGCAATTAAAAGTTCAAGGGTCCAAATTAAAAGGTTTCAAAGTTTGAGGGAGGTATGTTAAATCGTATGGTAGCTCAGGGGTCTAAAGTGAAGTTTCCCTTAGATATAACTTTTTTATTGGTCAATTAAGCACTTTTGTTTTGAGGAAACAATAAAATGTTCTGTAAATATTGATTGTTTTAGATTGATTTCTCTAAATTTTTGTTGGATCTCAAATTTGTTTCCATGGATTTATTCACCTTGAAGGAGATCTAGCTAACCATGGTGCAGTAGGTTTGACCTGGTTTATTTTTAGAAAAATACAAGTAGGACCGACTTCAGGAGGGTTAAACATGCACCACTTTGCTCCTATTAAATCAAATTTAAACCCTTTGAAATAGTTGCCAAAAAAGAAGAAAGGGGTGAGCTTTATTCGGATTAATCTTGAAAAAGAGACTGGGGTTCAAAATTGTTGATGCACAGTATGACCGTTGCCCCAAAAGTCACCCACAACTGTTACGGACCTCCGTAACGAGGGATGAATAATCAACGAGTGTTGATACACAGTTTTCCGAGATGGTGACGTGGCATGCCTTAAGGTGGTGTTGACAACTTCGTGGACGCTTCAGGCTACACAAAGAAAAGAACAAGCAGGATTAGAGCCCCCGATGGTGTCCCGGCGGGGGAGCTCCGATGCCTAAGTCAGAAAGTGAGGAAAGAATATTTAAGCAACCAAAGTTTTCAAAGCTAGGATTGCACTTACCTTTGATGGAAATCGGGACTTGTATTTATAGGCATGGAGTTGAATTTGTGCCCCGCACGTTTTGGGATCCCTATCCCTAAATATCCATTTCGCGGTTATTTGATAGGTCAGGAATTCTGGGATAACGTGATAAGGTTTTTGTTTGTGTTAGGTAACCTTTTGAATTTGAATAACAGCTTATCTTGCTTATATAGGGATCGTTTGTTGGTGGATAACCATCTGTGTTGTAGAGAAATTGTGAGATACTGATCACGTGGACCAGTTTGAATACTTGCATATCCTTAGTGGCAAAATGATAGTTTTACCCTTGGCTCGACTTATTTGCTTTCGGAGTTGCTTCTCGGATCTGGCATCTGTTATCTCCCGAGGAGTAGTCTCGGACTCCTGTTCGAGACCTCCTCGGTATACGAAGCCTCCTCAGGTAAAGCTTGTCCGAGGCCTTGTCGGGCATTCCACTTGGCTTAGGTCAGGTTTAGGACCCGTTGGGCTTTAGGAAAAGATCCATAGCCCAACAGTTACCCCCCAATTTCCTGGTCTGAAAGATTAAGGAAATTTTTTGTTCATAAATGGATCGGTGTTATAAAGTAATACTGGAGTAAAATCCGAGACCTTTGAGGCGGGAAATTTGAATTTTGAATTTTGGCGGGAAACTTGACCAAATTTCGCCGAGATTGTTGGCATGACCTAGGGCGTATCGGTTACTCCACGTGTCAGTGCTGGGATATGCGTCTTTTCAGTTGCCGGTTGCCAGCTATCATGCGGAATTTACAGAGGCGCCTTTTTTCCCGCATTTATTGTGCGCGCATCTCAGGGAATTCTTTATAAAATCTTTCTCCTTTCTTATTCTCACCAAGTCTTTGCAACGCTTGCTCTTTTCTGCTTTACTTTTTCTTTTGCTCTGCCCTTTCCTCTGCAACTTTCCGGCTATGTCTCGGGGAGAAGGATCTGGGTCCGATGGTGGTTTGGGTAAAACTTACCCAGCCTTGTGGAAACCAGATCTGACCTCGGCTGACGAGCGTCGAGTCAGGCTGGATTGTTATATCCCAAAAACAATGAAACTCCATTTCGATGACGAGAGGAAGGGCGCCATTGTGGATGCTGGGACACACAAGGTCTACCTTTATGAAGAAATGTTCCGTGCAGGCCTCAAACTTCCTTTCCCCAAGGTCATCCGTGAGCTTCTCGGCTGCTTGAATGTGGCTCCCTACCAATTGGTCCCCAACTCATGGAGGATGTTTTTTGCTTGTGTGGTTGTTTGGCCCATGGCCTTTGGAGAAGGAAAGAACTTGACCATATCAGAAATTCTTTGGATATATCGACTCTAGAAGAATCCAAATAGTGATGGGCTATTTAATTTCCAGTCGAAACGAGGAAAACTCTTCTTTATGGATAAGACCTTCACCAGTAACCACCGATGGAAGAACAAGTACTTCTTTGCGCAGGGGCAATGGGAATTTGCTCATGGAGAGAAAGCGGAGGGATCGAGAGTGCCCCGGGAGACGACTACCCCCCATCTGGGTCTCTACAAGAATTTGTGTTTGTCGGAGGATGCGATGGCCCGAGTTAACACGGTTTTGGCCTGGGCTCAGAAGCATGAGTCCACTACGACCTTCAAGAGACTGGTTACGACAGAGGCGCTGAACCGCTGTTTATATGCTAACAGAGAGGATGTCGGTGTGTCACGGAAGAGACCATCTCGCCCAGCTATTTACCTTGGCCCTCCGACAGCCAATACCCGAGGCGCTTCCCCTCGAAAGCCTACTCTCGACAAAGGCAAGAAGAAGGTAGACGAGTCTAGGGTAAGGAACGCTCTACACTTAGTTGACGAGCCCGAGGAGCGTGAGGCTCCTCAGTTGAAGAAAAAGAGGCTAGTGAAGGGCAAGGGCCCTGCTGTCGAGATCGAAAAGGGGAAATCCCTTTTTGTCGACCTCTTGGCCACTCGGAGGAGGGTTAACCCAGAGCCTGATGTGGCTCCCGTAGCGGCCTATGAGAATATTCTTGCCAACAATCCTAGTGCTGCCACCCTTCTGGCAGCGACCCCCTAGAGCCTCCTAGAGCTGCTGTTACTACTGCTATCCCCATGGGGTGGGTGTCACCGGTCCATTCTGGTCCCAACATTCAACATCTTTTAATTGACCCGTTTTTAGATAGCTCAGTGAGGATGAAGCCGGAAGAGAATAGGCCGCATGCTAATGCAGGAGAAGTGAGGCCTTAGGTGATGTCCTCGATAGCTGAGGAGCAGCCTCGGGGTCCGGCTCCTGTGCCCGAGGCTATGTCTCGGGCTCCAACACCGGCTCCTGAGGGCGAGGCTGGTACCGATTTCGAGGCCTCTAGTTATTCCCTGGTGAAGCCTCAGAATGTTGAATGGACCGTGGGGAAGCCCTTGTCTCGATTTGGTGGACAGTTGCTGGGGAACCCGTTCCAAGCTTTGGTGGAGCTGGTTCCCTAAGATAGCTTGAGGGGCGAACGAGACATCTCTGCCAGGGGTATGGCAGAGTCAATGCTGTTCAATCAACTCTGTGTAAGTATCACTTATTCATGGAACTTTTCTTCTGCATAAGTCGTACTTTATTTTAACTTTCTTTATTGCAGGGAGTGATGAAGTTTGCGGTTTTATACTGCTACTTCCAAAAAAATTTCAAGAAACAACCTTGGAATCCGAGGGCCTCCAGAGAAAGTTGGTGGCTTCTGAGGCTGAGAATGCCAAGTTGAAGGACACACTAGCTCAGCAGGATAAGGAGCTGCTCCTTCTTGGCCAGCAGCAATCGGCAACTTAAACTGAACTTGCCTAAGCCGAGTCCCGGGTCACGGCTCTGTCTTCTAAGTTGCAAACCCTTCGTGCTGATCACTCGAAGCTCTAAGAGGATCATTCCATTGTAAAGGAGGATCTGCATCAACTTGAGGAGAAGCACGCAGAGGTCTTGGAGCAACTGAAGGCTTTTCAGGCTGAGGCTGCTGGCCAAAATGCTAAACTTAAAGAGGCCATCGATGGCCAGGCAGTTGCTGAGGAGCGGCTAAAATTTTTCTGGGGAAAGCTTGAAGAGAAGAAGCTACGACTTGAAGAAGCCGAGTCCCGATCTTCCAACTATTTGTAGCAACTATCGTACGCTTCCTAGACTCGGGATAGTGCTTGGGCCAATGGGATCATTCTTGGTTTCGAGACCTTTCGGTCTTGGGCCAAGGATCCTGCCCGCACCATTGACCTTGACATGGTCAAGCCTGAGACCATTCCCGTTTCTGATAAGGCTTTAAAATAGCTTATCAGTCTCAAATCGGATCTGATGCCCGATGCTGTGGGGATCGACAGATTTGCTCATCAGCCATTTTCGGGTTCCGAGGAGTCCTTGGGTGACGAAGGGACCGCTTCTGGACATGGTACTGAGACCCCACCTGCTTCTAAGGCTCCATCTGCAGACCCTAAAGAAGGCTAAACTTCTTCTTTTGACTTGTAATAAAGCAGTTAGTACATTTTGTTCTTTTGTAAATGACAAACTTGAGACTTTAATGAGATGTTTTATATTTGTTTCTCAGGGTGAACTAGCAATATTTTTCGAACACCCTTTTCCTTGAAGGATTTATGTTCTTGACATAACTTTTCTGAAGTTTGTTTAACCTTTTTCGAGCACACGTTTTTTGTTAAGGGTTTCTGCTCTTGATAGGCTATTCGTTTGACTTTCTTCGAACACACCTTTTTCGAAGGTTTTACGTTCTTTACAAGTCATTAGTTTAACCTTCTTTGTACACACCTTGTTTAAAGGTTTTACGTCCTTTACAGGTTGCTAGTTTTAACCTTCTTCGAACATACCTTGTTTGAAGGTTTTATGTCCTTTACAGGTTTTTTTTTTTTTTTTTTTTGAACTATGTCTCATCAGGTTTGGTCTCGGGAAAGTTCTAAATTTTCCTGATGGTCTTTCGGTCGTTTACCCTGAGGGTAGTTTTAATTTACTTTGCTTTTGAAGTGCTTAAAAGGTGATTGAAACTTCAGGAGATTCTTTTTTTTAATAAAATGTAATGAAAATTACGGGGAAAATAAGAATCAAATGAGAATAAAACAAGAATCACCTTACTGGAATAAGCTAGATAAAGTACTTTTTGAGGTGCTCGGCATTCTACGGCCTGGGGAGTGCTTTTCCTTCCATGCTCTCAAGGTAATAAGTTCCTGCCCTTCTGCACTCAATCACTCTGTAGGGTCCTTCCCAGTTTGGGCTAACTTTCCGGCGGTCGGATCTTTGGTGGCAATGGTGGTCTTGCGCAACACCAGGTCCCCGATCTTGAAGCTTCTGTGCTTGACCCATTTATTAAAATACCGAGCCACTTTCTCTTGGTACGCCGACATGGTTACTTGGGCCTGGTCCCATTTCTCTTGTAGCAAGTCTAAATGTAGTTTGAGACCTTCATCATTAGTCTCGGGATGAAAAGTCTCGACTCGGTAGCTACCCGGGCCCACGTCGGCTTGTATGACTGCCTCAGTCCCGAAAGCCAAGGTGTACGGGGTCTCCTCGGTGGGTGTTCTTTTCGTTGTTTGGTATGCCCACAAGACTTCTGGAAGATCATCTGCCCAATCACCCTTTCGATCTCCAAGTTTTTTCTTCAGAACTTTGAAAATTGTCTTGTTGGTAGCTTCTACTTGCCCATTTGCCTGGGGATGAGCTGGAGAAGAGTAGTAGTTTCTTATATGAAGCTTTGCACACCATTCTCGGAATGAGTCGCAGTCAAATTGCTTCCAATTATCAGTTACAAACGCATGAGGAATACCATAGCGGCATACGACGTTCTTCCACAAGAACCGTTCTATGCTTTTGGCTGTAATGTTCACTAGGGCTTCAACTTCTGCCCATTTGGTGAAATAATCCACTGCTACAACCGCGACCCGCACACCCCCCTTTCCACGAGGTAGTGGCCCAAGTATATCTACCCCCCATTGTGAGAATGGCCACGGTGAAAAGATTGAACTCAAATCTTCTGGGGTTGTTTTGTAATGTTTGAGAAGCGTTGGCATTTGTCACAATTCTTGACTATCTGTACTGAGTCCCAACTCATATTCGGCCAGTAGAAACCGGCTCTGATTGCTTTATGCACCAATACTCTTGCTCCCGAGTGACTACCACAAATACCTTCATGGATCTCGCGAAGGACATAATCACCTTCTTCTTTGGAGATACACTTGAGGAGTGGTAGCATGAAGCCTCGTTTGTACAGAATCCCATTGATGATGGTAAATTTGGCAGCTCTAGTTCTGACTTGCATTGCTAACTTCTTATCCAATGGGAGAATTCCCTGTTCCAAGTATTTCCTTATACTCCTCTGCCATCCTGGTATAGTCTCGGTAACCGAGACCGAAACTGTCTCGCCTACGGCAGGTCTTGTTAAAGTCTGGATTGGACTTTCAGGCTCTTCGGCATCGTTAGCTACTGCTGATGCCATTCGGGCTAGCCGGTCAGCTCTTTCATTCTATTCTCTTGGTATCTTCATAATACAGAATCTTTTGAATGTATTCCGTAAATCTTGTACTTTTAATAAGTATTGCTTCATTTTTCCTCCTCAGGCTTCAAACTCTCCTCGGATGTGTCCAACGATTACTTGCGAATCGCTTCGTAGTTCGACAAACTCATCTCCCATTTCATGGGCTAAACCGATTCCTACTAAAACTACCTCATACTCGGCTTCATTATTGGTGGTCTTGAACTCCAACCTCAGGGAGCTGCATAACTCTTCTCCATCTGGGGTGATTAATACAACACCAGCCCCACCATTCTTTCTTGTAGAGGATCCATCTACGTAGACTACCCATGTTTCGTCTTTCTGCCATTCTAAGGTGACAGGTAGATTGGTGAATTCTGTTAAGAAGTCTGCCAATACCTGTCCCTTGATAGCGTTCCTTGGGAGAAAATCAATATCAAATTCTCCGAGTTCGATTGCCCAGTTAGCTAATTTGGCAGACAGATCTAATTTTGAGTACTTTCTTCAATGGATACTCGGTCAAGACTCTTATAGTATGAGCTTGGAAATATAGGCGTAACTTCCTGGAAGCAATAGTCAGCGCAAATGCTAACTTCTCCATCTGAGGGTACTGCTCTTCTGCCCGCTTCAATGCTTTGCTGACTAAATAAACTGGTTTCTGAACGCCGTCTTCTTCTCGGATGAGGGCAGCACTAACAGATGTTGGGGAGACAGCTAAGTATAGATACAATGCTTCTCCGGGAACAGTTCTGCTTAGCAGTGGTGAGCTTGTCAGCTACTTCTTCAATTACTCAAAAGCCTCTTCACACTCTTCAGACCTCTCAAATGCTTTCCTTAGGAATTTGAAAAATAGTATGAACCGATTCAACGCTGCAATCCTACCCGTCAATTGCTGAAGTTGCTTCATATTCTTAGGTGATTGCATATCCAAGACTGCTTGGATCTTCTCGGGATTAGCTTCTATTCCTCGATTTGACACCATGTATCCGAGAAACTTACCTCAGACCACTTCAAATGCACACTTTGCGGGATTCAACTTCATCCCATATTCCTTTAATGTTCTAAACGTCTCGTACAGGTCTTCTACATGACCTTCTGGTAGTACACTTTTAATCAACATGTCATCAACATATACCTCCAAGTTACGCCCGATTTGGTCTCGAAACATCTTATTAACCAGCCTTTAATATGTTGCTCCCGCGTTCTTTAGACCGAAAGGCGTAACCTTATAGCAGTACAGGCCTCGGTCAGTCATGCCATATCCAGCTGTTGAGTCTACCAACGCATCAATGTGTGGCAGAGGAAAGCTGGCTTTTGGGCATGCTTTGTTAAGGTCTGTAAAGTCCACACATATTCTCCACTTCCCGTTGAATTTTTTGACCAGCACCACACTGGCCAACCGGTCGGGATAATATACCTCTTTTATAAACAGAGCCTTAAGCAACTTCTCTACTTCCTCGGCGATGGCCATATTCCGCTCGAAGGAAAACTTTCTTCGCTTCTGCCTCACTGGCTTCATGCTTGGATCCACATTGAGTTGATGGTGAATGTCATCGGGACTGATTCCCGGCATATCTTCATGAGTCCATGCAAATACCTCCATGTTTCTTTGGAGAAAAGTTATGAGAGCGTCTCGGATTCCCGAGGCGAGCTGTGTTCCTACCTTTACTACCTTTCCTTCTCCCAGTTCCACGTCTTCCAAGGGCTCGACAGGTTCCCCTTTTAGGGGATCTTGGCTTCGGCTACCCACCACGCCGACCGTCAACGTAGCAAGATCTGATTTTTTGAGGGAAATATTATAACATTTCCTTGCTGCAGCTTGATCTCCTTTCACCTCTCCTACTCCTTCCTCAGTAGGAAACTTCATCATCAAATGGTAAGTTGAGGTTACAGCCTTCAACTTATTAAGGGATGGTCGACCAATGATCGCATTGTATGTAGACGGTCGATCGATCACCAAGAAGTCCACCATAGTTGTAGACTGCCTAGGACCTGTCCCCACTGTAACAGAGAGGGAGATGAGTCCCATTGGCTGGACTTGTTCTCTAGCAAACCCTACCAATGGTGAATCAAACGGTTGGATCCTGTCTCGGTCAACACCCATCTGTTTGAAGACCGGCCAGTATAAAATGTCAGCCGAACTACCATTGTCCACCAAGACTCGGTGGCTTTTATGGTTGGCAACCGTTAGCGTAACTACTAATGCATCATCGTGGGGGAATATTACCCTCCTAGCATCCTCTTCATAGAAGGATATAGCCATCACCTCCTTCTATGCTACTTTCGAAGGTCTTCCTATCGACAATACTTCGTCATCAGCCTTCGTTCTCCTTGCATAAGCTTTTCTAGATGAACTAGAACTTCCTCCACCAGCTAGTCCTCCCGAGATGGTGTGGATCTCCCTTACTACATCTTGATGCCAAGGCTGATGGGCATCCCGGTCTCGTCTTGGTTCTGCCTGCTGATTGTGTATCGGTTCAACATATCGATCTTCTCTCGGCCTTACTTCTCAGTTTCTGGCAGCTTCTCGGTTTCCTTCAAGCAGCGGGGGCTCTTCATTCCTTCCTCGATTCCTCTTATCTGCCAGGAATTTCACCAACTTCTCGTTTCTGATGTGATTCTCAATTTTCTGCCTCAAGGTTATGCATTCCAATGTTAAGTGACCATGGTCACGATGATACTCGCAGTATTTCTGAGGATCACGTCTCTTAGGGTCGCCTTTCAACTTGCTTGGCCATTTGAAGGCTGGTTCCCTCCTTATCTCCATGAATACCTCAGTCATGCTAGTATTCAGTGGAGTGAACTTCGGGCTCCGCAACTTCCAAGGGTCCATCCTTGGGTACGATTGGACCACCTTCCCTGATTTCTTCACATTCTTTTCTTCCTTCTTTCCAACACTAGCTGGTCCTGTCTTCACAATACTACTCTTGGCTTCAATTTCTTCCCTTTGAGACTTCATGAGAGCTTTGAAAGTTTCTTCCTGATTAATGTACTCATCAGCCTTCTTCATGAATTGACTGAGAGTCACTAATTTAGAACTTTTCGACAGCTCAGCCATCAGTGGCGCTTCAGCCCTTACCCTGTGCATCAAAGCATCAAGTACTGTCTGCTCACTCGGATTTTCAATCATTAGCTTCTCCTGGTTGAATCTGAGCATGAATTCCTTTAACAACTCCTCTTTCCCTTGGACAAGGGATAGCAAATAAGCCGGATTTTTCTTCCTCTTTTGGGTAGCCAAGAACTGACTTAAGAAGAGGCGCCCGAGAGTCTTGAAATCATCTATTGAATTGGCTGGGAGCCTACCAAACCAATTCTTAGCTACTACAGCCAAAGTTAAGGGGAAAGCCCTACATGAAATCTCGTCTAGGGTACCATGAAGGATGAAATGCGCACGAAGACTCTCCATATGGTCCGTTGGATCCCCAGTGCCATCATAGGTATTAACTCGAGGCATCTTGAATTTGTTAGGGAGGGGGAAATTCATCACCTGAGGAGTGAAGGGCAGATTCGTGTTCTCCATGAGCTCCCCTGCATTGGACTGATCTCCGCCATTGGCTATCAGGAGAACTACCTCTTTGTATTTTTTCTTAAGATCCTGAAAGTCAGAATTAACGCTGTTCTCGCTATGCCGTTCAGTACGACGATCCTCCCGGCGGGGAGACTGGTCTTGTCGAGATTTAGTATGATGAGACCTCTCGGGGTTCGTCCCCTGACTGTCTTCTACATTCTGGACAGTTGTGTGATGGCTGGCTTGAACTGAACTTGCATCATCCTCATGATCAGAACCTCGAGGCCTCTTCCCCTTACGAATTTCGGCGCGTCTCTCCTTCTCGCGCCTATCCTCGTGCCTTTTGATCGTCCTCTCTTCCCTCTCTTGATCCCTTCAGCTATTTCGGCCTTCAGCAACCGTAAGCCTAGTGGCGAGATCTTCATTCTGCTTCTACAAAGCCTTCATGGATTCGGTCATCTGCTTCATGAACCCAGCTAAGTCAAGAGGTGCTCCAGTAGCCGTGCGAAGTATGTCAAGTTGAGGCACCGATTGAGAGTGGGAGCGTGTAGTCACCATATCGGAATGATAATAATTGATCAAATGAATGGAACTCCACAGGATTCCCACAGATGGCGCCAAACTGTTGATTCACAGTTTTCCAAGATGGTGATGTGGCACGCCTTAAGGTGGTGCTGACAACTTCGTGGACGCTTCAGGCTACACACAGAAAAGAACAAGAAGGATTAGAGCCCCCGGTGGTGTCCCGGCGGGGGAGCTCCGATGCTTAAGTTAGAAAGTGAGGAAAGAATATTTAAGTAACCAAAGTTTTCAGAGTTAGGATTGCACTTACCTTTGATGGAAATCGGGACTTGTATTTATAGGCATGGAGTTGAATTTGTTCCCCGCACATTTCGGGATCCCTATCCCTAAATATCTGTTTCGCGGTTATTTGATAAGGGCAGGAATTCTGGGATAACGTGATAAGGTTTTTGTTTAGGTTAGGTAACCTTTTGAATTTGAATAACAGCTTATCCCGCTTATATAGGGATCGTTTGTTGGTGGATAACCATCTGTGTTGTAGAGAGTTTTTTTTTTGAATTGTGAGATACTGATCACTTGGACCAGTTTGAATACTTGCGTATCCTTAGTGGCAAAATGATAGTTTTACCCTTGGCTCGACTTATTTGCTTTAGGAGTTGCGTCTCGGATCTGGCATCTGTTATCTCCCGATGAGTAGTTTCGGACTCCTGTCCGAGACCTCCTCGGTATACGAAGCCTCCTCGTGTAAAGCTTGTCCGAGGCCTTGTCGGGCATTCCACTTGGCTTAGGTAGGGTTTGGGACCCGTTGGGCTCCAGGAAAAGATCCATGGCCCAACAACGAGAATGATAGATTTTGGTAGGATAATTCGAGGAACTCTAGGCCTCCTAATTTTAGGGTAATTCGAGGAACCCTAAACCTCCCAAAACAAGTATTAAAGTTGAATATTAAACTTATCATATATTTTATTGATCACTCTTAAGTTTATATAGACTATTATATGACAAAAATAGAAATACATATAAATGAAAAATATAATTCTAATGGGACATAAATCCCTTTAAAATATGTGCATCATTCTTTAAGACAATATTAAAATAACGATGACTCACATGCATGGTTCGTTCCGCACATGTCATTACCTTGTTTTTATTCCAACATATCAACCCAAGAAGGTCATTACCTTGTTCCTAGAAGAAGTTGCTCTCCATAATACGCCAGCAATATGCTTTTGTGAGCTGGAGTCACTTATATATGGTCAATCAATGCATGCATGTCGCATTAGCATTTTTTATTTCTAAAATTTAGTAATGTATTATTAATGCATGTGATGCACTAATATTTTAAGATTAGTTTACCAACCCAAATAATATCTGCAAGCCAGTTGGTATATAGGAGTTCATGCATTCGAGTTTTTGTTTATTGAGAAATTAATCAGTCATGTATATGATAGAGTTATGAGTATGTCAAAATAGGGCAAGTGATTCAAGGCACATTCTTCCATGCAAATGTAAATCATTTGCAGCTCAATCCAAGCACTTTGGATTCTGTTTCCCCTCACCCATGGCAATCTGACAACTTTTGCCTAAACAATTTCCTACATCTTATAACAAAGTACAGCACAGAAGCTTCTTTGTCTCCCATTGATTGCCTCACCTCTCTCTCTCTCACATAGTTGTAGCCTGCTAAAACATTAGTCAAATTAAAACAACGAAAGATCCTGGGAAATATATATATATATATATATATATATATATATATATATATATATATATATATATATATATATATGATGTCAATCTTTGATGCCTTTTGCGAGCACAAATTTTTACCATGCCTCCATGAGCCTGAAGTTCAAATCCATTCTTATGCCTACTCTGTTATGAAAATAATGCAGGAGTGTTAATTAGATGTTACTGATGAATATTTGCTTAAAAGTCGTCGCTAATGTTAGACAAATAAGAAATAAAATTGTATGAAAATCTTCTTGTCCCAGGAAATTTTGAAGCAGCAGACATGAACTCCTATATATATATATATATTGGTGATAAATCAGACTATTTAGATACCAAAGAAACAGGAAGATCATAAAAAGACTATTTAGGCGCATGCAACAAATGAAAACTTTCTTCTTCTTTTCTGTTCGTCATTCTTTCTCTTTTTGTTTGGTGGTCTCTCTTGTCTATATAGAAATGCAGCGCAATTAACAAATCATTTTAGCCAAATTGACTTTTATATACAAATTTTACATTTCATTTTCGTTTTTTCAGAATAAAACAGTTTCTTACTTTTGCACACAAATTTTACAAGTGATCATATATAATTAAACTATATATAAGGACCTTCTAAAGTATCCACAATATTTAAAAATCGACCAAAGACCCCCACAATGTATCTGATGTTGATAAAAAATACCAATTGTCCAAAAAATCCGTCAGATACATTGTGGGAGTCTTTTGTCAATTTTTAAAGATTGGACGCCAAAACACAAATGTGTGAATACTTCAGGGGGTAAAATATATTTTCTTCAAAAAACAATCATAACAAAACTATCACATAGTTTAACTTTTGGAAAATTTCACTTACCACTGCACCATTTATCTTTCATCATTTTTGCAATCATATCCTTAAATTTTAAAAAGTATCAATTTAGAGTCACAATCTTTTAATTTTTTGCGATGTCAACTATTCCGTCTAGATTCACTGTTAAATCCTAACTGAATATGTGAAATCCCAAAAATACCACACCTCAGACTTGAGTATTTTTTTTTTTTTTTTGGCCTTAAAATTTAATTATTAAATTAAGGTATTTTTGTAATTTTATAAACATTTTACTCATCAACCATTTGATTTAATAAGCACCCATTAAAAAAAAAACTATCCTTGCGCTTGTGATCTTTTGCGCCCAAACGACATTTTCCCGACACCTCACTAAAATGTGCTTTTATACACCGCAAAATAAGCGCCGAGAGATTATTACGGGTCAATTTTTTGTAGTGTGTTCAAATGTCACACACTAGCACTAGTTTGCTTACTTAGTGAGCCGTGAATTCATCAGTCGACTAGTAAACATGGTAAGAATAGTAAGCCTAGAGGAATATATAAGACATATATAGTTGATAGGTTGTGAAATATTATGTATATAAGAGTATTGACGTGACACACTATAAGAGATAGTAATTTTGTGAATATTCTGACCTATTTATTTCATTGTTACACTTGGGTATATATACAGAATATTTGAGGTTACAAAATAGGCAGGGGAATACACAGTGAATGAGAGATTTCTTTTCTAGAATGTTCTGCCCGTTGCTTGTCTTGATTTGATTTTGGTTTCCTTGTCTGTTGTAGCCGTTGCTTGATTTGTGGTTGGCTTGTGGGTTGCCTTGTGTGTTGTAGCCGTTGCTTGATGTGTGGCTGGTGTGTGGGATTTATTTCCATATGGGCCTGGTTCTCTATTACGCCCCCTCAAGCGAGACAAGTGGCATACTATGTTGAGCTTGGTGCACATGAGGGAAAAGTGAGAGGATGCAGTGGGTTTGGTAAAGATGTCGGCTAAGTTATCTTTGCTTGAGATGAAGCGTACTGCTAGTGTTT
>NC_081542.1:20304742-20322248 GCF_901000735.1 Corylus avellana
GTATAGTGAAAGACAACAAGTGTGTTTATCTTTTTACTGTGCAGTAAATCAAGAGAGGCATCTTACACATAACGCTGTGTTTTGGGTTAAATGGACGGGCATCTAAGAAATTGGGAGGAAATGTAACGGAATGGTTTATAATACCTCTTCGATGAACTTAAGGAGTTAAAAAATTTTTGAGGGTGTTATTTGTTCTCAGGAATTTATTTCACAAATACCCAATTTTTAATTTGATGGATTTAATGCTTGAGTTTACAAAGATTTTAAATATAAGACTTCTGGTTATTTTTTCTCAATTAAATAACAAAAAATGATTTGAAAATAATATTATTTCATTCTCATTAAAATTATTCAAAAAAAGAAAAAAAAATCAAATAGAGTAGCTGCTATGACCTCTACCATGTTATTTTGTTTTCTTTGGGATTACTTGATGGCACCCTGGACCCATGAACAATTCTTTAAAACCTCCATTTATCATGATACAAAATACAATTGACAATAGTGTAAGCATAAAATAAATCTCAAGAGTAAATGTGCGACTACAATTCACTCCCTCGATTTTTAAATTCTAAATTTGAAACCTTAAGTTTTTCACAATTTTCAATTGAATCATTTTGTATGTTTTTTGGTTTAATTAGAATACATTCATTGAATTCTCGATAGGTAGTTAAATTAGTTGAGAATCACACCTCATAAAACGGAGATTACTAGTTCAAAACATATGCCACCCATTGAACACGTCAACAGTGAGTGAGACTATGATAAGGATCCCACGTGGCATGCCTTACACGTCAACCCAATAGTTACTTTAGGCTTTTTATTAAAAAAAATAAAAAAATAAAATCACTTGAACCCCCCTTTGCGTTGAATTGAACCCAAGCCACTTGAAATGCTAACTCCCCTTTAGCCTTTGTTCATTTAGCTTTTAGAGAGATAATTTTAAACCATAAATCTTTCTCGTCAGATTCCATATCAGTATGCCAAAAACTCCAAGAGAAAATCTGGGGTGTTGATGTAGGGTTGTTTTTATTTATTTCATTACTGTTGGTTGAGTGAGTCTAAATTTTGCATTTCATCCGTCCACCGTCTTCCACTGTCTTCAACCATTGTTTCGGGTCACTCCTTTGTTGTGGTCTCCGATGACCCTTTATTGTCTCTGGCCATTGTCTCCCCCAACCCATTGCAAGCCATCATCTGCCCTAAGGCTCCTAACTTGCTGCAAGTCACTCTGATGGTGACTGACCGATAGTAGTTAGAGATGACAGAGGTCAGTGGGGTCAGAGATGGCGAGTGGATGTAAAAGACGACAAAGAGCTACTAAATATGGTTGTTGGTGATATACTAAGTTAAACGGTGGTTGGTGGTTGGTAAGGTCGGTGTTCGCTTGGGACCATGTGGTGAGCTCCGATCTAGTGGTTGCGATCATCAAATCAAGTAGTCTAACCACCCTCGCGTGAAAGTTGGAGGTGGCACCAACTAGGAGGAGAGGGTGCTATTATGTGTTATTTTTATAATTAAGGGTATTTTATAAAATTTGGTTAAAATCCGATTCTATTTCAGTTAAGAAATTTGGTCATTCATGTGTTGTCATCAAACAAATGAATATGAATGATCATTCAATTACAACTTCTTGTATTCCCAGTAATACTCATTCATTTTCGTACTCCCAATCAATCATCATGTACTAAACGTACGCTTGTAGTTTCAATTCCATTTGTACATGCTAATTAAATAACCATGATTTTTTTCAGACATGGTGCTCATCCATTTTTTTTATGTAAATTTATTATATATCATATTTTTAGCATACAAATATGACATGGGAGTCCCATTTACTCTTTGATTTTTTATTTTTTATTTTTTTAACGAGCATTGATTTAAGAATTTGTTGAAACTGATACATCAATTTGTAGAATTATTATGGGATAAAAATATTATTTCTAATATTACTCTTAAAAAATAGATATAGATATTATATTGAGCAATATTAGATATTAGATATCTCATTTTGTAATTGAGCAATATTAGATATTATATTTTAGGGAAATTGTATATAAAATCCTTAGGTAAACGCGCCTTTATTAAAAACTCCCTGGGTTTTTTTTTTCGAAAATTTAGTCCTTGGGTCACTCGAAACTACTAGAAACTCCATACCGTTAATTTTTGGTAACTGCCGTTATTTGAATGAAACGAACCATTTCACTTAAGTCCACCTACGTGGAATTTTTGTATCCTACGTGTTCACATTGGACACGTAGGATATAAAACTCACCGTTTTGGACCATCCAAAACGGTGCGTTTTATATAACTTGAGGGGTTATTTTTTGAAACCCATTCGGACCATACGGACCATACGAAACCCACCCGATAGAACCAGCGGCGAGCCACCGACGCAGTAGACGCCACCGACCCAGACCCCGCCGGCGACAGAACCACCGGAGACGGAACCCACCGGCGACAGAGGCCACCGGCGACAGTACCCACCGTTTGGACCATCAATTCCGGCGTCACTTTTCCGGCTAGGTTTCCGTCGATTCACAATATTTTGAATTGGAAAAATCCGGTTTCGACGAAGGTATTTTCCGAAATTTCTCTGTGGGTTTTGTTGATTGACTGAAATGGAAGCCTTTAATAGTTGTGTTTTGAATTTTCTTGTTGTGTTGGAAGCTTTTGGTCGAAACCCCATCCCGAACCATTTTTTGTCCAACATCTGTCGAATATTCCACTTTTGAGCCAATATTATTGTTGATTGGCAGTGGGTGTGGTCCACCTTGGTTGTGGTCCTGGAATGAGACAGTTTTTTTCGTGTGCATTGGCAAGTTGGTCAAGGAGGATTTTGTCGTGTTAGGCAGAAGGGATTCTATCAATTTTTTTATGTGGGGCTTAATTTCCTTCCATTTAATGTACAACTCAACTTGCTCAATATACTGTTAAAAAACAGAAAAAAACTTTAGCTCACTCAATTTTTCTCTCAACATTTGGTGAAGTTCAGTAATTTTGAATGGTTACTCTAATTGCAATGGAAAAAGTGAAAGAACTTTATGGATTAGATTATGGTTAACGTTGTATCATTTACAATTAACCGCTAATCGGCATATCGGTTATGGTTGTGATTATGGTTGCGGTTATTTGACTATTTTGAGTCATTTTTGGTTTCCAACCGAATAGCTAAGTTGCAGATTTTTCACCTAGTGTGAACAGTGAATAGGTTTTCACGCACTAGATAATAAACAATGGACGAAAAATCAATGGGTTCCTTTGTTTATTGATATTCCTATTTCTCTTGTATTCCTTTTTTTTTTTTAGATATTTCCATTTAGTTTCATTTTTTTTTGCTTTGGTCGGTTGTTTTATGTTGCTTTGTTTTTCTGATACTTATTGTTGATCACACTTATGGCTTTGTATTTGCTAGTTTACATGGTCCTCTATTGATTACACGTTTTTATTTTTTATTTTTAAATGCTTGAGAATAACTTCATGATTTCAATGGCAATTGAATACTTGAAATTGATTCCATATTTTTCAATATAATATTTGGGAAGAATAATTTAATGACTTCAATGTCAACGTATACTTAAAAAAAAAAAGAATATAACATTTAAATGCAAGGATATAAGAATGAGAAATAATATTTAAATGCAAGTAGTGAAAGAAATAGATAATTTGTTGGAGAGATCATAGAGAAAAAGTAGTAGCTAAAGTAGATAGTGTAATTTTTCCGTAGGTATTCGGACTATTATTGATGGAGATGCTCGTAGACACTAAATGAGAAAAAGTTAAGTTGCCTATTCTGCTGAAGACGAAAAAGCACTCATAATAGTTAGATCTTATTATTATTAGGAATTTGACTATTCTTTTGAAGATGCTCTTATTAGAATAGGTTGAATGAAATTTCCTCCCAATTAGTTTGGAAGAAATTTGTCTCATTTTAAAAGTGGCTCTTTAAATTTGATAAAATAAATTTTTCTTCTCAAATTTAACTTTTATTTAAATAGTCTATTGTAAATGCTCTTTTACATCATGTAAATATCGCATTCTCTTAATATTTAGCAAGCATGATGGACATGTATATTAATATAATGTAATGATGACTTTGGCAAAATATTGATCCTATGGAAAGTTATTAAGTAGCAAATGTAACTTAAACCTGCTTCTTTTACCTATATTAACGGTAAGGATTTTCTAGTAGTTCCGAGTGACCCAAGGACTAAATTTTAGAAAAAACAATACCCAGGGAGTTTCTAGTAGTTCCCTTATTACTATTATGTTTTGTCCTTTTTTCCCAAATGAATGGTTGTCAACTATGTCAACCTAACATCCAAAATCAGCTTAAGTTGGGCATCTTGAGTCCAAAACATGCACGTAATCTATTTCATGCAATAGATAGATATTATTGTTTTTGTGTTTTCTTGTATGGACAAACATTTTTTCTTACACTCTTTTATATTTTTTCTTACACTTTTTTATATGTTTACAGATATGGCTGTCAATATAATCATGCACCACGGTGGGACAATGACCCATACCCCATTTAAATACATTGGTGGCGACGTCCAGGAAGTGAAAGGCTATGATGTTGACTATTTTAGTATGTGGGAAGTGAAAGAGTTGGTTCGTGACTTAGGATACATGAGCGACTTTAGATGTTGGTATAATGTCGGTGATAGTCCACATAATCAAGTGATATCTTTAAATAGTGATGCAGACGTTGTAGATTTTGTAACTATTATGGCTGAGTACAGATCACAAGATGTTCATTTATATGTTGAGCATATGGTGGACAGTGCTATAATGGTAGATGAGCATTTATTTCTTGAAGCTGTTGAAAGACAACATGGAGAAGGTGGTGGCGGGGTGGGTGAGATACCTAGTACTGCTCGGCATGATGGAGATGGAGAAGGTGGTGGTGGGGTGGGTGAGATACCTACGGCTCCCCGTCATCATGTAGATGCAGAAGGTGGTGGCGGGGTGGGTGAGATACCTAGTCCTCCCCTTCATGACGGAGATGGAGAAGGTGACGGGGTGGATGAAATACCTAGGGCTGAAGGTAGTATACTTATTTCTTATTTGTTAACTTAATTGTTTTTTCAAATAATATATCATGAGAGCACTTAGCCTTCCCTTCCCGAATGACTAACAACAAATTTGATTATTTCTTTTAGGGATGGAGGACATACCTAATGCTGCACGTCAAGATGGAGATGTACAAGGACAAGGTGGAGAAGGTGGAAATTCTCAATCAAGACATTTCAAAAGCCCACGAATTAAAACTAAGGCTGCCCGTTCTGTTACGCCATCCAAGAAACCAAGTGGGGAACCGACCACCAGCCGAGGAGGTACATACAAATTGAAATTGAGTTGGATTCTTATTTTATTTTATTTTATTTATTTTTTTAGAAATAATATTCACCAGCAACTAACTTTATGTTGTCACAATTATTTATGGTTTTTTATTAGTTGATTCTTTTGTTTTTGGTTTTTTATTTTAATTTTTGTATATATTTTTTCAGTACGCAGAAGAAGAAGAAGATAGGTTGCTCAACCGGTTTTACAGGACGAGGAAGACAATCAGAATGTTGGTGCAGACACCATGCCCAAAACTGGTACAAAAAAAATGGACGTGGTGGTAGGCCACGGAAGAAGAAAGTGGAAGAGGATATTGATGACGTTATCAAGGAGCTGTTGACTGACTTCGAAGCAACTGATGGTGAGAATGAGGACCTTTTCTATGATGCTGATGAGGTCAAAAAAGAGAAGGATGGGACGTCCAAATGGTAGGAAAAAGTTGACATTAACATAGGTGAGAAATGAGCTGATTTGGGGGATGAGGAATCTGATGATGAAAGTGATGGTCTTGCAAGTTTGCAAGAAAGTGACGCTGGCGAGGTTGGAAAAAAAAGGAAGCGGTATAGACAGTTCAATCTGAAGCATGACTTGAAGATTCCAGTGACGTTTGAGCTTGGGGATCAATTTGCAGATTCAGGTTCATTCAAGATGGCACTGAAGACGCATGCTGTGCAGAAAGGGTTTGATTACAACTACAAGCACAATGACACAAGTAGGGTGAGTGCAGTCTGTAAATTAGGGCATTGCTCATGGAGGATTCATGCCTCTACTGATGCTACCAGGACTTGTTTTCAAATTAAGACGTACTACCCGGTTCATATTTGTGGTAATCAATACGAAAACTCCAGATGCGATGTTGAATATCTTGTTCGTACTTATAAGAGGGACTTCAAGGATGACCCCACGTGGACACCATATGCATTGAAACAGAGGGTGAAGAGAGACCTTAACGTCGATGTTCCTATTGATCGTTGCTATAGAGCGAAGAAGGAGGCATTACATCAACTTTTTGGTAGGCATTCTAAGCAATATCGCCTCACACGGCGATATGCAATGGCAATACTCAGCACCAACCCTGGTAGTAGTGCTTTTGTACACAAAGATGGAGCATTCTTTCAGAGGATGTATATTTGTCTTGATGCATGCAAGAAGGGGTTCATACATGGGTGTCGGCCCATAATTTGTTTAGATGCTTGTCATCTGAAGGGGGACTATGGGGGGCAATTGTTGTGTGCCATAGGCAAGGATGGCAACGGCGATATGTTCCCCATTGCAATTGCTGTGGCCGAGGCAGAGACAAGAGATTCATGGCAGTGGTTTATTGCCATTTTATTGGAGGACTTATGCGGGCCAGATGGCGGACTTGGTTGGACTATAATGTCTGACAGACAGAAGGTATTTGGTGTAAAATACTATTTATGTTCTTATTGTATTATTTTATTCCTTTATGTTATTACATATAATTTAACATAAATTTATGTGTGTAGGGGCTTGGAATTGCAGTTGAGGCTGTGTTGCCACACGCTGAGCATCACTTTTGTGTTCGGCACCTACATGCGAACCTCAAAGCGAAAGGCTACACAGGGAAAGCTATGAAGGATGAGTTGTGGTGGGCTGCACGTGCCTCCAATGTTTATGCGTTTGACCATCACATGCGGAATATAATGTCAATGGAGAAAGGTGCACACGATTACCTTAGTGGTGTACCTAAGGCATCATGGTCCAGACATGCTTTCAACTGCCAAACCAAAAGTGATGGGGTTTCGACCAAAAGCTTCCAACACAACAAGAAAATTCAAAACACAACTATTAAAGGCTTCCATTTCAGTCAATCAACAAAACCCACAGAGAAATTTCGGAAAATACCTTCGTCGAAACCAGATTTTTCCAATTCAAAATATTGTGAATCGAAGGAAACCTAGCCGGAAAAGTGACGCCGGAATTGGTGGTCCAAAACGGTGGGTACTGTCGCCGGTGGCCTCTGTCGCCGGTGGGTTCCGTCTCCGGTGGTTCTGTCGCCGGCGGGGTCTGGGTCGGTGGCGTCTGCTGCGTCGCTGGCTTGCCGCTGGTTGTCTCGGGTGGTTCGTAGCATCCGTATGGTCCGTATGGAAGGGTTTCAAAAAAGAAGCCATCTAGTTATATAAAACTCACCGTTTTGGATGGTCCAAAACAGTGAGTTTTATATCCTACGTGTCCAATGTGAACACGTAGGATACAAAAATTCCACTTAGGTGGACTTAAGTGAAACGGTTCGTTTCATTCAAATAACGGCAGTTACCAAAAATTAACGGTATGGAGTTTCTAGTAGTTTCGAGTGACCCAAGGACTAAATTTTCGAAAAAAAAAAACCCAGGGAGTTTTTAATAAAGGCGCGTTTACCTAAGGATTTTATATACAATTTCCCTAAAATAAATTGGGATGCTTGCACGAGGAACGAGGGTAACGTTGTAAAGAGCATAATTGGTTTTTTTTTTTTTCTAACATTTTTAAGTCTTATTAAAAGGTCATTAATTACAATGTTGGAGATGTCCATATCTCGCAACCTAACAAGAAATGACAATGAATAAAGGATACTTAGGTTTTTTGCGAGGACGACCTTATAACTTCGAGGGCTTGGCTACAGGGGCAATTCCGCTCATAGTTATAAGGACATTGCGTGGTAGCATGATCAAAAGATAATTATTAAATAAAAATACAAGTTGCACTGTGCCATGCTTTTAACTCAGATTATAATTATTAAATTTGAGCTGCGTAACTTTAATAAATTTTTGAGCTCCATAATTATAAAATGCGAATACAGGTTTCAAAAGTGACACACTTTATTATTATTTCTTAGAATTCCTTGTCCAACATTATATCACACAGTGGTTTAAGTTTAATCCATAATTTGAGTTTTAAGGTACTTCTCTCCTTCTCTTACAAATTGCATATGCTAGAAAGATTCATCTGAGTAAAATAAATTGGGAGCTAGGCTTGCACTAGGAACGAGGGACGCGTTATAAAGAACAAAATAATTTTTTCTCTTTTGTATTTTTAACATTTTTCAAGTCTTATTAAAAGGCCATTCATCACATTATTGGTGCTATAAACTCAGCTTCCAATAGTGCAATTTAACACAAGAAGAGGTCCGTATCTCTATACAAAACAAGATATGACAATGAATAAAAGCAACTTCGGTTTTGGGCAAGGACCACCTTATAGCTTGGGGGGTTGGGTATAGGGTAGTTCCGCCACTAGTTAATAGCATATTGCATGGAAGCATGATCAAAAGGTAATTATTAAATAACAATACAGGTTACACTTGTGCCTTGTTTTTAATTCAAACTTTAATTAATAAATTTGAGCACTGTAATTATGAAATACAAATACAAGTTGCACAAATGACATACCTTCTTAATATTTCTTAGAACCCCATGTCCGAACCGTCAATATCACACAGTGGTTTAAGTTTAATCCTTAATTTGAGTTTAAAGGCACTTCATTCATTTCCATACAAATTGCATACGTTAGAAAGATCCATATGATTAAAATAAATTGGGATGCTTGCACGAGGAACGAGGGTAACGTTGTTAAGAACATAATTGGTTTTTTTTTTTTTTTTCTAACATTTTTAAGTCTTATTAAAAGGTCATTAATTGCAATGTTGAAAAGGTCCATATCTCTTAACCCAACAAGAAATGACAATGAATAAAGGATACTTAGGTTTTTTGCGAGGACCACATTATAACTTGGAGGGCTTGGCTATAGGGGCAGTTCCGCTCCTAGTTATAAGGGAATTGTGTGGTAACATGATCAAAAGATAATTATTAAATAAAAATACAAGTTGCACTGTGCCATGTTTTTAATTCAAATTATAATGAATAAATTTGAGCTGCGTAACTTTAATAAATTTTTGAGCTCCCTAATTATAAAATATGAAAACAGGTTGCACAAGTGACATGCTTTATTATTATTTCTTAGAACTCCTTGTCCGACATTTCATCACACAGTGGTTTAAGTTTAATCCATAATTTGAGTTTTAAGGTACTTCTCTCATTTTCATACAAATTGCATATGCTAGAAAGATTAATCTGAGTAAAATAAATTAGGAGCTAGGTTTGCACTAGGAACGAGGGACGCGTTATAAAGAACAAAATAAATTTTTCCCTTTAGTATTTTTAACATTTTTCAAGTCTTTTTAAAAGGCCATTCATCACGTTATCGGTGCTATAAACTCTACTTCCAATAGTCCAATTTAACACAAGAAGAGGTCCATATCTCTATACATAACAAGATATGACAATGAATAAAAGCAAATAAGGTTTTGGGCAAGGACCACCTTATACCTTGGGGGGTTGGCAACAGGGAAGTTCCGCCACTAGTTAATAGCATATTGCATTGTAGCATGATCAAAAGGTAATTATTACAGGTTGCACTTGTGCCTTGTTTTTAATTCAAACTTTAATTAATATATTTGAGCTGAAAAAATGTTAATAAATTTGAGCTGTATAATTATAAAATACAAATACAAGTTGCACAAGTGACATACCTTCTTAATATTTCTTAGAACCCCTTGTCCGAACCGTCAATATCACACGGTGGTTTAAGTTTAATCCTTAATTTGAGTTTAAAGGTTCTTCATTCCTTTCCATACAAATTGCATACGTTAGAAAGATCCATGTGATTAAAATAAATTGGGATGCTTGCACGAGGAACGAGGGTAACGTTGTAAAGAACATAATTGGTTTTTTTTTTTTTCTAACATTTTTAAGTCTTATTAAGAGGTCATTAATTACAATGTTAGAGAGGTTGATATCTCTCAACCTAACAAGAATTGACAATGAATAAAGGATACTTTGGTTTTTTGCGAGGACCACCTTATAACTTGGAGGGCTTGGCTATAGGGGCAGTTCCGCTCCTAGTTATAAGGGCATTGTGTGGTAACAAGATCAAAAGATAATTATTAAATAAAAATACAAGTTGCACTGTGCCATGTTTTTAATTCAAATTATAATGAATAAATTTGAGCTGCGTAAGTTTAATAAATTTTTGAGCTCCCTAATTATAAAATACGAAAACAGGTTGTACAAGTGGCATACTTTATTATTATTTCTTAGAACTCCTTATCCGACATTTCATCACACAGTGGTTTAAGTTTAATCCATAATTTGAGTTTTAAGGTACTTCTCTCATTTTCATACAAATTGCATATGCTAGAAAGATTAATCTGAGTAAAATAAATTAGGAGCTAGGTTTGCACTAGGAACGAGGGACGCGTTATAAAGAACAAAATAATGTTTTCCCTTTTGTATTTTTAACATTTTTCAAGTCTTTTTAAAAGGCCATTCATCACGTTATCGGTGCTATAAACTCTACTTCCAATAGTGCATTTTAACACAAGAAGAGGTCCATATCTCTATACATAACAAGATATGACAATGAATAAAAGCAAATAAGGTTTTGGGCAAGGACCACCTTATACCTTGGGGGGTTGGCAACAGGGAAGTTCCGCCACTAGTTAATAGCATATTGCATTGTAGCATGATCAAAAGGTAATTATTACAGGTTGCACTTGTGCCTTGTTTTTAATTCAAACTTTAATTAATATATTTGAGCTGAAAAAATGTTAATAAATTTGAGCTGTATAATTATAAAATACAAATACAAGTTGCACAAGTGACATACCTTCTTAATATTTCTTAGAACCCCTTGTCCAAACCGTCAATATCACACAGTGGTTTAAGTTTAATCCTTAATTTGAGTTTAAAGGTTCTTCATTCCTTTCCATACAAATTGCATACGTTCGAAAGATCCATGTTATTTAAATAAATTGGGATGCTTGCATGAGGAACGAGGGTAACGTTGTAAAGAACATAATTGGTTTTTTTTTTTTTTCCTAACATTTTTAAGTCTTATTAAAAGGTCATTACTTACAATGTTGGAGAGGTCCATATCACTCAATCTAACAAGAAATGACAATGAATAAAGGATACTTAGGTTTTTTGCGAGGACCACCTTATAACTTGAAGGGCTTGGCTACAGGGGCAATTCCGCTCATAGTTATAAGGACATTGCGTGGTAGCATGATTAAAAGATAATTATGAAATAAAAATACAAGTTGCATTGTGCCATGTTTTTAAATTAAATTATAATTAATAAATTTGAGCTGCGTAACTTTAATAAATTTTTGAACTCCATAATTATAAAATACGAATACAGGTTGAACAAGTGACATACTTTATTATTATTTCTTAGAATTCCTTGTCCAACATTATATCACACAGTGGTTTAAGTTTAATCCATAATTTGAGTTTTAAGGTACTTCTCTCATTTTCTTACAAATTGCATATGCTAGAAAGATTTATCTGAGTAAAATAAATTGGGAGCTAGGCTTGTATTAGTTACGAGGGACGCGTTATAAAGAACAAAATAATTTTTTCCCTTTTGTATTTTTAACATTTTTCAAGTCTTATTAAAAGGCCATTCGTCACATTATTGGTGCTATAAACTCAGCTTCCAATAGTGCAATTTAACACAAAAATAGGTCCATATCTCTATACAAAACAAGATATGACAATGAATAAAAGCAACTTCGGTTTTGGGCAAGGACCCCCTTATAACTTGGGGGGTTGGCAATAGGGTAGTTCCGCCACTAGTTAATAGCATATTGCATTGTAGCAAGATCAAAAGGTAATTATTAAATAAAAATACAGGTTGCACTTGTGCCTTGTTTTTAATTCAAACTTTAATTAATATGTTTGAGCTGAAAAATGTTGATAAATTTGAGCTCTATAATTATTAAATACAAATAGAAATTGCACAAGAAGTGACATAGCATCTTAATATTTCTTAGAACCTCTTGTCCGAACGGTCAATATCACACAGTGGTTTAATTTTAAACCTTAATTTGAGTTTAAAGGTACTTCATTCCTTTCCATACAAATTGCATACATTCGAAAGATCCATGTGATTTAAATAATTTGGGATGTTTGCACGAGGAACGAGGGTAACGTTGTAAAGAACATAATTGGTTTTTTTTTTTTTTCTAACATTTTTAAGTCTTATTAAAAGGACATTAATTACAATGTTGGAGAGGTCAATATCTCACAACCTAACAAGAATTGACAATGAATAAAGGAAACTTTAGTTTTTTGCGAGGACCACCTATAACTTGGAGGGCTTGGCTATAGGGGCAGTTCCGCTCATAGTTATAAGGCCATTGCGTGGTTTCATGATCAAAACTTAATTATTAAATAAAAATACAAGTTGCACTATGCCATGTTTTTAATTCAAATTATAATTAATCAATTTGAGCTGCGTAACGTTAATAAATTTTTCAGCTCTATAATTATAAAATACTAATGTAGGTTGCACAAGTGACATACTTTATTATTATTTCTTAGAACTCCTTGTCCGACATTTCATCACACAGTGGTTTAAGTTTAATCCATAATTTGAGTTTTAAGGTACTTCTCTCCTTTTCATACAAATTGCATATGCTAGAAAGATTCATCTGAGTAAAATAAATTGGGAGCTAGGCTTGCACTAGGAACGAGGGACGCGTTATAAAGAACAAAATAATTTTTTCTCTTTTGTATTTTTAACATTTTTCAAGTCTTATTAAAAGGCCATTCATCACATTACTAGTGCTATAAACTCAGCTTCCAATGGTGCAATTTAACACAAGAATAGGTCCATATCTCTATACAGAACAAGATATGGCAATGAATAAAAGCAACTTCAGTTTTGGGCAAGGACCACCTTATAGCTTGGGGGGTTGGCAATAGGGTAGTTCCGCCACTAGTTAATAGCATATTGTATTGCAGCATGATCTAAAGGTAATTATTAAATAAAAATACGGGTTGCACTTGTGCCTTGTTTTTAATTCAAACCTTAATTAATATATTTGAGCTGAAAAATGTTGATAAATTTGAGCTCTATAATTATTAAATACAAATACAGGTTGCACAAGAAGTGACATAGCATCTTAATATTTCTTAGAACCCCTTGTCTGAACAGTCAATATCACACAGTGGTTTAAGTTTAATCCTTAATTTGAGTTTAAAGGTACTTCATTCCTTTCCATACATATTGCATACATTCGAAAGATCCATGTGATTTAAATAAATTGGGATGCTTGCACGAGGAACGAGGGTAACGTTGTAAAGAACATAATTGGTTTTTTTTTTTTTTTTTTTTGTATTTCTTACATTTTCAATTCTTATTAAAAGGTCATTTATTACTATATTGGTGCTATGAACTTAGCTTCCAATACTGCAATTAAACATAAGATTAGGTCAATAACTCTCTACCTAACTAGAAATGGAAATGAATAAAGGCAACTTTGGTTTTCGGAAAGGACCACCTTATAGCTTGGGGTCTTGGCTATGGGAAAGTTCTACCCATAGTTAATAGGACATTTGGTGATAGCATGATCAAAAGTCAACTATTGAATAAAAATACAGGTTGTACTTGTGCCATGTTTTTAATTCAAACTATAATTAACAAATTTGTGCTCTAAAATTATTTAATACATGTACAGGTTTCAAAAGTGACACTTTACAATTTTTTCTTAGAACTCCTTGTCCGACGTGTAATCACACGGTGCTTTAAGTTTAATCCATAATTTGAGTTTTAAGGTACATCACACCATTTCCTACAAATTGAATACGTTAAAAAGATTCATGCAATTAAAATAAATTGGGAGAATTGCACGAGAAACGAGGGAAACGTTGTAAAAAACATAAAAACTTTTCTTCTTTTATTTATTTTTTTTTGTATTTCTAACATTTTTAAGTCTTATTAAAAGGTCATTAATTACAATATTGGAGAGGTCCATATCTCTCAACCTTACCAGAAATGACAATGAATAAGGGAAACTTAGGTTTTTTGCGAGGACCACCTATAACTTGGAGGGCTTGGCTATAGGGGTAGTTCCGCTCATAGTTATAAGGCCATTGCGTGGTAGCATGATCAAAAGATAATTATTAAATAAAAATACAAGTTGCACTGTGCCATGTTTTTAATTCAAATTATAATTAATTAATTTGAGCAGCGTAACTTTAATAAATTTTTGAGCTCTATAATTATAAAATACAAATGCAGGTTTCACAAGTGACATACTTTATTATTATTTCTAAGAACTGCTTGTCGGACATTTCATCAAATAGTGGTTTAAGTTTAATCCATAATTTGAGTTTTAAGGTACTTCTCTCCTTTTCATACAAATTGCATAGGCTAGAAAGATTCATCTGAGTAAAATAAATTGGGAGCTAGGCTTGCACTAGGAACGAGGGACGCGTTATAAAGAACAAAATAATTTTTTTCTCTTTTGTATTTTTAACATTTTTCAAGTCTTATTAAAAGGCCATTCATCACAATATTGGTGCTATAAACTCAGCTTCCAATAGTGCAATCTAACACAAGAATAGGTCCATATCTCTATACAAAACAAGATATGACAATGAATAAAAGCAACTTCGGTTTTGGGCAAGGACCACCTTATAGCTTGGGGGGTTGGCAATAGGGTAGTTCCGCCACTAGTTAATAGCATATTGTATTGTAGCTTGATCAAAAGGTAATTATTAAATAAAAATACAGGTTGCACTTGTGCCTTGTTTTTAATTCAAACTTTAATTAATATATTTGAGCTGAAAAATGTTGATAAATTTGAGCACTATAATTATAAAATACAAATACAAGTTGCACAAGTGACATACCTTCTTAATATTTCTTAGAACCCCTTGTCCGAACCGTCAATATCACACAGTGGTTTAAGTTTAATCCTTAATTTGAGTTTAAGGTTCTTCATTCCTTTCCATACAAATTGCATACGTTAGAAAGATCCATGTGATTAAAATAAATTGGGATGCTTGCACGAGGAACGAGGGTAACGTTGTAAAGAACATAATTGGTTTTTTTTTCTAACATTTTTAAGTCTTATTAAAAGGTCATTAATTACAATGTTAGAGAGGTCCATATCTCTCAACCTAACAAGAATTGACAATGAATAAAGGAAACTTTAGTTTTTTGCGAGGACCACCAATAACTTAGAGGGCTTGGGTATAGGGGCAGTTCCGCTCATAGTTATAAGGCCATTGCGTGGTTGCATGATCAAAAGATAATTATTAAATAAAAATACAAGTTGCACTGTGCCATGTTTTTAATTCAAATTATAATTAATAAATTTGAGCTGCGCAACGTTAATAAATTTTTCAGCTCTATAATTATAAAATACAAATGTAGGTTGCACAAGTGACATACTTTATTATTATTTCTTAGAACTCCTTGTCCGACATTTCATCACACAGTGGTTTAAGTTTAATCCATAATTTGAGTTTTCAGGTACTTCTCTCCTTTTCATACAAATTGCATATGCTAGAAAGATTCATCTGAGTAAAATAAATTAGGAGCTAGGCTTGCACTAGGAACGAGGGACGCGTTATAAAGAACAAAATAATTTTTTCTCTTTTGTATTTTTAACATTTTTCAAGTCTTATTAAAAGGCCATTCATCACATTATTGGTGCTATAAACTCAGCTTCCAATAGTGCAATTTAACACCAGAATAGGTCCATATCTCTATACAAAACAAGATATGACAATGAATAAAAGCAACTTTGGTTTTGGGGAAGGTCCAGCTTATAGCTTGGGGGGTTGGCAATAGGGTAGTTCTGCCACTAGTTAATAGCATATTGCATTGTAGCATTATCAAAAGGTAATTATTAAATAAAAATACAGGTTGCACTTGTGCCTTGTTTTTAATTCAAACTTTAATTAATATATTTGAGCTGAAAAATGTTGATAAATTTGAGCTCTATAATTATTACATACAAATACAAGTTGCACAAGAAGTGACATACCATCTTAATATTTCTTAGAACCCCTTGTCTGAACGGTCAATATCACACAGTGGTTTAAGTTTAATCCTTAATTTGAGTTTAAAGGTACTTCATTCCTTTCCAGACAAATTGCATACATTCGAAAGATCCATGTGATTTAAATAAATTGGGATGCTTGCACGAGGAACGAGGGTAACGTTGTAAAGAACATAATTGGTTTTTTTTTTTTTTTTTTGTATTTCTTACATTTTCTATTCTTATTAAAAGGCCATTTATTACTATATTGGTGCTATAAACTTAGCTTCCAATACTGCAATTTAACATAAGATTCGGTCAATAACTCTCTACCTAACTAGAGATGAAAATGAATAAAGGCAACTTTGGTTTTCGAAAAGGACCACCTTATAGCATGGGGTCTTGGCTATGGGAAAGTTCTACCCATAGTTAATAGGACATTTCTTGATAGCATGATCAAAAGTCAACTATTGAATAAAAATACAGGTTGTACTTGTGCCATGTTTTTAATTCAAACTATAATTAACAAATTTGTGCTCTAAAATTATTAAATACATGTACAGGTTTCAAAAGTGACACTTTCCAATTTTTTCTTAGAACTCCTTGTCCGACGTGTAATCACACGGTGCTTTAAGTGTAATCCATAATTTGAGTTTTAAGGTACATCACACCATTTCCTACAAATTGAATACGTTAAAAAGATTCATGCAATTAAAATAAATTGGGAGAATTGCACGAGAAACGAGGGAAACGTTGTAAAAAACATAAAAACTTTTCTTCTTTTATTTATTTATTTTTGTATTTCTAACATTTTTAAGTCTTATTAAAAGGTCATTAATTACAATGTTGGAGAGGTCCATATCTCTCAACCTTACCAGAAATGACAATGAATAAGGGAAACTTAGGTTTTTTGCGAGGACCAGCTATAACTTGGAGGGCTTGGCTATAGGGGCAGTTCCGCTCATAGTTATAAGGCCATTGCGTGGTCGCATGATCAAAAGATAATTATTAAATAAAAATACAAGTTGCACTGTGCCATGTTTTTAATTCAAATTATAATTATAAATTTGAGCTGCGTAACCTTAATAAATTTTTTAGCTCTATAATTATAAAATACAAATGTAGGTTGCACAAGTGACATACTTTATTATTATTTCTTTGAACCCCTTGTCCGACATTACATCACACAGTGGTTTAAGTTTAATCCATAATTTGAGTTTTAAGGTACTTCTCTCCTTTCCATACAAATTGCATATGCTAGAAAGATTCATCTGAGTAAAATAAAATGGGAGCTAGGCTTGCACTAGGAACGAGGGACGCGTTATA
>NC_081542.1:20322348-20330384 GCF_901000735.1 Corylus avellana
TAACTTTAATAAATTTTTGAGCTCCCTAATTATAAATACAAAAACAGGTTGCTCAAGTGACGTACTTTATTATTATTTCTTAGAACTCCTTGTTCGACATTTCATCACACAGTGGTTTAAGTTTAATTCGTAATTTGAGTTTTAAGGTACTTCTCTTCTTTTCATACAAATTGCATATGCTAGAAAGATTCATCTGAGTAAAATAAATTCGGAGCTAGGCTTGCACTAGGAACGAGGGTTGCATTATAAAGAACAAAATAATTTTTTCTCTTTTGTATTTTTAACATTTTTCAAGTCTTATTAAAAGGCCATTAATTACAATATTGGTGCTATAAACCTAGCTTCCAATAGTGCAATTAAACACAGAAAGATGTCCATATCTCTATATTTAACAAGATATGACAACGAATAAAAGCAACTTTGATTTTGGGCAAGGACCACCTTATAGCTTGGGGGGCTTGGCTGTAGGGTAGTTCCGCCTTTGAGCTGCGTAACATTAATAAATTTGATCTCTATAATTATTAAATACAAACACAGGTTGCACAAGTGACATACTTTATTATTATTTCTTTGAACTCTTTGTCCGACATTGAATCACATGGCGGTTTAAGTTTAATCCATAATTTGAGTTTTAAGATATTGCACTCCTTTTCATACAAACTGCATACGTTGAAAAGATTCATATGAATAAAATAAATTGGGAGGCTTGCACGAGGAACGAGGAAAGCATTGTAAAGAGAACATATTAGTTTTTTTTTTTTTTTTCAGTATTTCTAACATTTTTAAGTCTTATTAAAAGTTCATTAATTACAATATTGGAGAGGTCCATATCTCTCTACTTAACATGAAATGACAATTAATAAAAGCAACTTTGGTTTTGGGCATGGACCACCTTTTAGCTTGGCGGGCTTGCCTGTAGGGTAGTTCCGCCCCATGTTAATTGCACATTGCGTAGTAACATGATCAAAAGATAATTATTAAATTAAAATACAGGTTGCTCATGTGCCATGTTTTTAATTCAAACAAAAATTTATAAATTTGAGATGAATAATGTTAATAAATTTGACCCTTATAATTATTGAATACAAATACAGGTTGCACAAGTGACATACTTTCTTATTGTTTCTTACCAATCCTTGGCCGACCAGTCATCACACGGTGGTTTATGTTTAATCCGTAGTTTGTGTTTTAAGGGACTCCACTCCTTTCCATACAAATTGAATATGTTAAAAAGATTCGTGTGATTAAAATAAATTGAGAGGGTTGCACGCGGAACGTGGGACTCGTCGTAAAGAACATAATAATTTTTTTTTTGTATTTCTAACATTCTTAAAGTCTTATTAAAGGGCCATTAATTACAATATTAGTGCTATAAACTTAGCTTCCAATAGTGCAATTTAAGATAGGAAGAGGTTCATATCTCTTTACTTAACCAGAAATGACAATGAATAAAGGAAACTTTGGTTTTTGGCAAGGATCACCTTATAGCTTGGGGGCTTGGCTATGGTGTAGTTCCGCCCCTAGTTAATAACATATTGCATGGTAGCTTGATCAAAAGATAATTACTAAATAAAAATATAAGTTGCACTTGTGCCTTGTTTTTAATTCAAACTATAATTAATATATTTAAACTGAATAATGTTATTAAATTTGAGCTCTATAATTATTAAATACAAATACAAGTCGCACAAGTGACATACTTTCTTATTATTTCTTAGAACCCCTTGTCCGACCCGTCAATATCACACAATGGTTTAAGTTTAATCCATAATTTGAGTTTTAAGATTCATTTTCATACAAATTGCATACGTTAGAAAGATGCATGTGATTAAAATAAATTGGGATGCTTGCGCGAGGAACGAGGGTAACGTTGTAAAGAACATAATTGGTTTTTTTTTTTTTTTTTTTTTTTTTTTTGTATTTCTAACATTTTCAATTCTTATTAAAAGTCCATTTATTACAATATTGGTGCTACAAACTTAGCATCTAATAGTGCAATTTAACATAAGATGAGGTCAATATCCCTCTACCTAACAAGAAATGACATTGAATAAAGGCAAATTTTGTTTTGGGAAAGGACGACCTTATAGCTTGGGGGGCTTGGCTATATGATAGTTCTACCCATAGTTAATCGGACATTTCATGATAACATGATCAAAAGTCAACTATTAAATAAAAATACAGGTTGTACTTGTGCCATCTTTTTAATTCAAACTATAATTAATAAATTTGAGCTCTAAAATTATTAAATACGTGTACAGTTCGCAAAAGTGACTTACTTTCTAATTATTTCTTAGAACTTCTTGTCCGACGTGTAATCACACGGTGGTTTAAGTTTAATCCATAATTTAAGTTTTCAGGTACTCCACTCCTTTCCATACAAATTGAATACGTTAAAAATATTCATGTGATTAAAATAAATTGGAAGACTTGCACGAGGAAGAAGGGAAATGTTGTAAAGAACATAAATAGTTTTTTTTTTTTTTTTGTGTATTTCTAACATTTTTAAGTCTTATTAAAAGGTCATTAATTACAATATTGGAGATGTCCATATCTCTCTACTTAACAAGAAATGACAATGAATAAAGACAACTTTTGTTTTTGGCAAGGACCACCTTTTAGCTTGGCGGGCTTGCCTGTGGGGTAGTTCCGCCCCTAGTTAATTGCACATTGCGTGGTAACATGATCAAAAGATAATTATTAAATTAAAATCCAGGTTGCTCATGATGTGCCATGTTTTTAATTCAAACAATAATTTATAAATTTTGAGATGAATAATGTTAATAAATTTGATCTCTATAATTATTGAATACAAATAAAGGTTGCACAAGTGACATACTTTCTTATTGTTTCTTACCAATCCTTGTCAGCCAACCAATCATCACACAGTGGTTTATGTTTAATTTATAATTTGGGAGACTTGCACGAGGAACAAGGGAAACGTTGTAAAGAAAATAAATAGTTTTTTTTTTTTTTTTTTTTTTGTATTTCTAACATTTTTAAGTCTTATTAAAAGATCATTAATTACAATATTGGAGAGGTCCATATCTCTCTACTTAACAAGAAATGACAATGAATAAAGGCAACTTAGGTTTTGGGCGACGACCACCTTATAGCTTGGAGGGCTTGGCTATAGGGCAGTTCCACCCATAGTTAAAAAGACATTGCGTGGTAGCATAATCAAAAGATAATTATTAAATAAAAATACAGGTTGCATTTGTGCCATGTTTTTAATTCAAACCAAAATTAATAAATATGAGCTCAATAATGTTATTAAATGCAAATACTGGTTGCACCAGTGACATACTTTCTTATTATTTCTTAGAACTGCTTGTTTTACCTATCATCACATCGTTGTTTATGTTTAATCGATAATTCGAGTGTTATGGTACTTCACTTCATTTCAAACAAATTGCATACGCTAAAAAGATTCATGTGATTAAAAAAATTGGGAGGGTTGCAAGAGGAACGTGGGACATGTTGTAAAGAACATAATAATTTTTTTTTGTAATTCTTATATTATTCAAGTCTTATTAAAAGGTCATTAAATGCAATATTGGTGCTATAAACTTAGCTTCCAATCGTGCAATTTATAAAAGAAAGAGGTCCATATCTCAGTACTTAACAAGATATGACAATGAATAAAGGAGACTTTGGTGTTGGACAAGGGTCACCTTATAGCAGCGGGCTTGGCAATAGGGTAGTTCCGCCCCTAATTAATAACACATTGTGTGGTAGCATTATCAAAAGTTAATTATTCAAGAAAAATAAAGGTTGTACTTGTGCCATGTTTTTAATTCAAATTATAATTAATAAATTTGAGCTGCGTAACTTTAATAAATTTTTGAGCTCTATAATTATAAAATACAAATACGGGTTGTACAAGTAACATACTTTATTATTATTTCTTAGAACTCCTTGTCCGACATTTCATCACACAGTGTTTTAACTTTAATCCATAATTTGAGTTTTAAGGTACTTCACTCCTTCTCATACAAATTGCAAATGCTAGAAAGATTCATTTGAGTAAAATAAATTAGGAGCTAGGCTTGCACTAGGAACGAGGGACGCGTTATAAAGAACAATTTTTTTTTTTTCTTTTGTATTTTTAACATTTTTAACGTCTAATTGAAAGGTCATTAATTACAATAATGGTGCTATAAACTTAGCTTCCAATAGTGCAATTTAGCATAGGAAGAGGTCTATATCTCTATACTTAACAAGATATGACAATGAATAAAGCAACTTCAATTTTGGGCAAGGACCACCTTATAGCTTGGGGGTCTTGGCTATAGGGTAGTTTTGCCTTTGAGCTGCGTAACGTTATAAATTTGAGCTCTATAATTATTAAATACAAATACAAGTTGCACAAGTGACATACTTTATTATTATTTCTTAGAACTCCTTGTCTAGCATTTAATCACACGGCGGTTTAAGTTTTATCCATAATTTGAGTTTTAATGTACTTCGCTCATTTTCATACAAATTGCATACGTTAAAAAGATTCATGTGATTAAAATAAATTGGGAGACTTGCACGAGGAACGAGGGATGCATTGTAAAGAACATATTAGTTTTTTTTTTTTGTTTTTGGTATTTTTAACATTTTTCAAGTCTTATTAAAAGACCATTAATTACAATATTGGAGAGGTCCATATCTCTCTACTTAACAAGAAATGACAATGAATAAAGACAACTTTGGTTTTGGGCAAGGACCACCATTTAGCTTGGCGAGCTTGGCTATAGGGTAGTTCCGCCCCTAGTTAAAAGCACATTAATTGCGTGGTAACATAATCAAAAGATAATTATTAAATAAAAATCCAGGTTGCTCATGTGCCATGTTTTTAATTCATACAATAATTTATAAATTTGAGATGAATAATGTTAATAAATTTGAACTCTATAATTATTGAATACAAATACAGGTTGCACAAGTGACATACTTTCTTATTATTTCTTACCAATCATTGTCCGACCAATCATTACACGGTGGTTTATGTTTAATCCATAATTTGAGTTTTAAGATACTTCACTCATTTCCATACAAATTGAATACGTTAAAAAGATTCATGTAATTAAAATAAATTGAGAGGGTTGCACGCAGAACATGGGACTCGTGGTAAAGAACATAATAATTTTTTTGTATTTCTAACATTCTTAAAGTCTTATTAAAGGGCCATTAATTACAATATTGGTGTTATAAACTTAGCTTCCAGTAGTGCAATTTAACATAGGAAGAGGTTCATATCTCTCTACTTAACCAGAAATGACAATGAATAAGGGAAACTTTGGTTTTGGGCAAGGACCACCTTATAGCTTGGGGGCTTGGCTATAGGGTAGTTCCGCCCCTAGTTAATAGCATATTGCTTGATGGCATTATCAAAAGATAATTATTAAATAAAAATAAAGGTTACACTTGTGCCTTGTTTTTAATTCAAACTATAATTAATATATTTGAGCTGAATAATTTAAAAAAATTTAAGCTCTATAATTATTAAATACAAATACAAGTTGCACAAGTGACATACTTTCTTATTATTTCTTAGAACCCCTTGTCCGACCCGTCAATATCACACAATGGTTTAAGTTTAATCTATAATTTGAGTTTTAAGGTATTTCATTCATTTTCATACAAATTGCATGCGTTAGAAAGATCCATGTTATTAAAATAATTTGGATGCTTGCACGAGGAACGAGGGTAACGCTGTAAAGAACATAATTGATTTTTTTTTTTTTAACATTTTCAATTCTTATTAAAAGGCCATTTATTACAATATTGGTGCTATAAACTTAGATTTCAATAGTACAATTTAACATAAGATGAGGTCAATATCTTTCTACCTAACAAGAAATGAGAATGAATAAAGGCAACTTTAGTTTTGGGAAAAGACCACCTTATATCTTGGGGGGCTTGGCTACTAAATAGTAACGTGTCAGAAATTGACACGTTGCTAAACTGTCCTTACTAATCGAAAGGTTTTTTGTAGTGGGTCGATCCAAAGTCCCTTTTTGTTGAATTTTCGGTACAAACAAAGTTTTAGGTTTGTATGATTAATTAGTTGGAGATGAAGGGGAGTGGTTAGGATTTACTTCTAACTACCCAAAAGAAAACAAAAACAAAAAGATGTGACGTACTAACTACCCAAACCAAAAAAAAAGAAAGTGACGTACTTCAAATTGTGTCGTGTGCATAAGTAAAAAGTTTTGTCATCTCCTGTTAAAGATATTATCCTGAAGTCTTTCTTTCCAAATGAATACCAACTCTTTTAGGCGTGTTTTTTTTTTTTTTTTTTAAATAATAATAAAAAGCGATTATATAATATTAAGTAAAAAAAAAAAAAATTAGGGTCTGTTAGGCAAATTATTTTGCCTTAGATACTGCCACACAAGGATTAATATGATATAAAGTTTTAAATTTTTTATTTTGAAAAATGAAAAAGTTTTGTTTTATAGTTTTTTTTTTTTTTTTAAATAGTAATAAAGAGTAAATAATGTGATATAAAAGTGAACAAAAAATTAGAATATTTTAACGTTAATTTATTTTTTTTTTTAGGAAAAATAGACATGAACAATAAAAAAAAAATAAAAAAAATAAAAAAGGACATAATGGTTTGTCAAATGGACCCTTAATTTTTTCGTATACAAATGTGAAGAAATTTTATTTTGGAAAAATTACAGTTTACCCCCCAAAGTTGACAGCGTTTTTCAATTCGAACATCAAAGTTTTAATTTTTGCAATCCACCCCCACAAAGTTCTAATTTTTTTTCAATTCAACCAATATTATCCCAAAATTCTCATATTACCCCTGATTTTTTTTTTTTTTTAATGAAAAAAGAAAAAAAAAAATTTGGGGGTGCAAAAATGGCTAGATGGCCAAAGGGGTGGCCATCTAGCCACCCCCTAGGGTCATGGGGGTGGTTTCGGCCACCCCCATAGATTTTTTCAAACTGGAGGTGATGATTCAGTTTTTTCCCAAATCTAAGGTAGTAGTTTTGTCATGTTTTAAAGTCTAGGAAAAAAAAATTAAAAAACCTCAAAACTCAAGTACCAAAAAAATTATTAACCCTAAAAAATAATTATAAAGTTAAAATATTTTAAGATCGTCCCTTTTAAGAAAAAATGAGAATGGAAGAGATTTGCCAAACTTTTTTGAAGGAAAAGTTTAACTTCTGTTTTGGTAGGTAGCTAGTACCTCGCATCTTTCTTTTATCATTTCTTTTTCACCCATGTTTTATGTATTTAGCGTTGTATTAATTTCTTTGGGTAGATGTCTTTAAGGAGGGACTCAATTAGTTGAGGATCATACCTTATAAAATAAAAGTCGTTAGTTCAAATATTCTTTTCTCTATTATTTTTCAACATGTTAAAAAAAAAAAAAAAAAAACTTTTCTCCGTAAACTCCACCTGCATAGCATCTACATTACGTGAAATGGATCGCCAGGAACAGAAATCTATCACATGTCTGCGTGACTATATATGGACAATAAGGAAGGAGATCTAAAGCAACTAAATAATTAATTTTTTTTTTTTTAATTGAAGTTTTTGAGGCAAGTTATAATTTAATATAGTATTATAATAGAGGTTAGGAGCTAATACCTTTACTCTGTCAATTTAGTCTATTTTAATTAAATATTTTATGCATTAAAATATTTGACTTATGTCAAATATAAGGATCATTTGTTAATTATTGTATAGTATGAATTTGTATACTTATGACTTATATCATATCATATAAGTATAATTTGTTATTATATAATTATATGATTTAATGATCAATTGATCATGTTATGATTATAAATATTAGGAAAAAATCCACTTTATCCTCCTGAAGTTTCAGAAGTTTTTCAATTTGAACTCCAAAGTTTAAAAATTGGCAATGTACCCCTCCAATGTTTCAAAAATTTTCAATTTAAACCTTCCGTTCCTAATTTCCATTAAATTGGACGGAATTTTTTTAAAAAAAGCCTGAGGTTAATTACGTAATTTTAGAGATTTCCATCTAATTTGACAGAAATTAGTAACGGAAGGTTTAAATT
>NC_081542.1:20330484-20335368 GCF_901000735.1 Corylus avellana
AATATCGTTCACAGGTAAAGACCACTTTTGACTTTTACACACGAGACAACTTGCAGTAGGTAAAATTTTTTTTTGGGTAGGTAGTACGTAAATTATTTTCTTTTTCTTTTTCTTTTGGGTAGTTAGTACGTCACATCTGTTAAGTCCACACCTAGGTCTCACTGGTTTAAAAAATGAACTCGAAAATTGTACTAATATTATTATTATTATTATTATTATTTTAAGCTCTTGTAATTTAGAAACTTTGTAATTGAAACATTATTTATGATATCTACAACAAATTTAGTCAAATCATGTCTCTATTAGTTACTAAATCCTTAATTTTTTGACTTTTTTATTTCTACTACTAGTATTGTATCAATCGCAATCTCATTTCGCTGCATTTACCATAGTGACAATTATTCTTTATGTTTGATGACTCGAAAATTATACTTAATTATCTACTTTTGACTATTATTGACTAGATCTTTTGTGATGCTCTAAACCGCTCTTTATAATTAAATATAATTATTATTGATTTTTTTTTAGAAGACACTTTAAAATAACAATTTTGCTAAAATTTGTTACAATAAGCTTTTATATAAAAGTTCTGTATCACTTTGTAAGATTTTTTATTATTATTTTTTTCTCTCATTTATCTCTCCTCTCCCTTAAAGTAACAATAAAAAATAATGAAAATTTATTTAAAGAAAGTAGAGAGTTGAGAAGATTAATGAAGAACTACAATACACTAGAAGATTAGAGAGTTGAGAAAATTTACTCTCTAATAGATATTTCTATTAGAGAGTAAAAAATTAGTAGCTAAAATACAAAAAATTGTATTTTAAGTAGTTAAAATGACCATTATTACTAGACATGCTCTTTACCTGGTTTAACTTCAATTTTAATCAAGTGCATATAAAAGGAAAAAAGTTATACTATATATATAATAATTTTATTATGATTTTTTTTAAGGCTAACTTTTGAGTTCTATAAAATTTGTATACAAAAATAAGAAATTATTTGATTACAAAAAACAAAAATGAAATCTTAAATTTAGAGAAAAAAAAAAAAAATCCCCCAATGTTTTACTTGTTTTTCAATCTTGTATCTAATATTTAAAAATTGGCAATATACTCCAACCATGGTTTTCTCTTACGAAAGTTATTTTAAAGACTTAACTGCCCCTATATTTTTGAAAAAAAAAAAAAAAAAAAAAAAGGTGGCTGTAGCCATCCCGTGGGCCATTTGGGGGTGGCTCGTCAGTCCCATTCCGGCCAGATGAGGGTGGCTGGGGGGTGGATTGGCCACCTCCGAGCGATTTTTGGTAGGACTGCCAAAACAGGTATTTGGCAAATAAACAAGTACATGTTTATCCTATGTATGTAACTATTCTTTATGACGCCTAGATGAACCTTATTATAAAAAAACATACATAGGATAAATAGGTCTTAAACAGGTCATGACAAGTACCTGTTTTGCCAGCCCTAATTTTTAGGTGTGGCTCCTCAAGTAGTTTTCGGGGGTGGCCGAGTCACCCCTCAAGCAGTTTTTAGAAGTAGCTCAGCCACTCACCTCTATGTCACATCACACAAAAATCTAAATTTTTTACGATGACTTTGTCACCTTCATAGCTTTTGGATATGATTTTTCAGAACGGTATGCTTTGTGATGTAAGAACTTTATGCTTATGAAATTTCATGAATGGAAGTTCCATATTTTTCAAAAAAAAAAAAAAAAAATCAAGAGTAGTTGCCCTCTCATTTAGAATTATGTTATTTTCAATCATTTTTATTTGAATGTAATATATGTGTCAAAAACAAATCTAATTATAAAAAAGTCAGGACTATAATAGTCATTTTATTACTTTTAACGTTTAAAAGCTGACCGATGTATATTGCATCAAATTGAAAGTTTAAAAGACGAAATTGAGAATTTTTTAAATTTAGAAGGATTTTCTCAAAATGCGTGGCATTTCAAGAGTTTAAAGTGAAGTTTTTTTTTTTTAAAAAAAATGAATAAATAAAAATTACACATCAATTTAATAAGTCTCTCCAAAAAAAAACAAAAAAAAAAAAAAAAAAATTGGGATACTTCACTTTAGATCCCTGAACTACCATGCGATTTGACATACACCCTCGAACTTTGAAACCTCTTAATTTTGATCCCTGAACTTTCAATTGTAGTCAATTTGAACCCATCCGTCAGATTTTAAACGTTAAAAGTAATACAATGACGTTTATATCCCTGACTTTTTTATAAAATTTCAAATTTATCCTTAATTTCAAATAAAAAATAAAAAATATACATTATAAATTAAAATAAAGAATTCACAAGGTGACCCACAGTGGGGCCACCTTGTGATCTTTTAATTTTTTTTTTTCATTTTTTTAAAGTTTTTTTAATAAAAAACATTAAAGGGTAATTTTGTCTTTTTTGAAATTTTAACTGCAAAAATTGATAAGAGAGATAAATTGACTGCAATTGAAAGTTCAAGAGTCTTAAGTGGGAGGTTTCAAAATTTGAAAAAATATATCAAATCACGTGATAGTTCATGAGCCTAAAATAAAGTTAAAAAAAAAAAAAATTAATACTTCTACCATTTTTTAAAAATTATACATTCCTTTGCGGAATAGGACTAATTAATGGACAGTATCGTTCACACGAAATGACAAACTTTTGACTCTTACACACGAGACAACTTGCAGTAGGTAAACTTTTTTTTTTTTTTTGGGTAGGTAGTACGTAAATTATTTTGTTTTACTTTTTCTTTTGGGTAGTTAGTACGTCACATCTTTTAAGTCCACACCTAGGTCTCACTGGTTTAAAAAATGAACTCGAAAATTGTACTATTTATTTTTTTAGCTCCTTACAATGCCAAAAATGTAATTTAGAAACTTCACAAATCAAACATTATTTATGATATACATAATGATTTTTCGGACTATTATAAAACAATATCTATGAAAAGTCACTGTCTTAATCAATTTTAGATCTACAACAATTTTGTCAAATCACGTCTCTATTCGTTACCAAATCCTTGATTTTCTGGCATTTTTATTTTTGCTATTAGTATTGTATTAATTGCAATTCTCTTTCGCTGCATTTACCATAATGACAATTATTCTTTATGCTTGATGACTCGAAAATTATACTTAATTATATACTTTTGACTATTATTGACTAGATTTTTTGTGATGCTCTAAACCGCTGTTTATAATTAAATATAATTATTATTGATTATTTTTTTTTAGAAGACACTTTAAAAAAACAACTTTGCTAAAATTTGTTACAATAAGCTTTTATATAAAAGTTCTGTATCACTTTGTAAGATTTTTTATTCATTTTTTTTCTCTCATTTCTCTCTCCTCTCCCTTAAAGTAACAATAAAAAATAATAAAATATTATTTAAAGAAAGTAGAGAATTGAATAGATGTTTCTATTAGAGAGTAAAAAATTAGTAGCTTAAAATACAAAAAATTTGTATTTTAAGTAGTTAAAATGACCATCATTACTAGACATGGTCTTTACCTGGATTAACTTCAATTCTAATCAAGTGTATATTAAAGGAAAAAAAAGTTATATTATAAAATAATTTTATTAAGAATTTTTTTAAGGCCAACTTTTGAGTTCTATAAAATTTGTATACAAAAATAAGAAACTATTTTATTACAAAAAAAAAAAAAATGAAACCTTAAATTTAGAAAAAAAAAAAAAATCCCCAAATGTTAATTTTACATCTTTTCAATCACCTTATCCCAATATTTAAAATTAATGATATCTTGATACGGTTTTCTTACAAAATTATATTAAAGGCATAGCTGCTATATTTGAAAAAAAAAAAAAAAAAACACCAAAAAAAAGAAGAAAAGGGTGGCTATAGCCATCCTGTGAGCCATTTGGGGGTTGCTCGTCACCCCCATTCCAGCCAGATGAGGGTGGCTGGGGGGTGGATTGGCCAGCTCCGAGCGATTTTCGGGTGTGGCTCCTCAAGTAGTTTTCGGGGGTGGCCGAGTTACCCCTCAAGCAGTTTTTAGGAGTAGCTCAGCCACTCACGTCTGTTCTCCCCCAAAATTGCTATTGGGGAGGCTCGGTCACTCCCAAACACCTGGAGATGGTTGATATAATAATTTAAAAACTCAAGAATAAATACAAAAAACGAAACATAAAATATCCAATGGTCTGAATAAATTAATAAAAATCCAAACTTTTGACCTTACCATTAACTAATGATGAGGATTTTTTGAGAGATATTAGTCTTTATTAATGTACACCTCTATGTCACATCACACAAAAATTCAAATTTTTGACGATGACTTTGTAACCTTCATAACTTTTGGATATGATTTTTTAGAGTGGTATGCTCTGTGATGTAAGAACTTTATACTTATAAAATTTCATTAATGAAAGTTCCATATTTTTTTTTTTTAAAAAAAAAAAAAAAAAATCAAGAGTAGTTGCCCTCTCATTTAGAATTATGTTATTTTCAATCATTTTTATTTGAATATAATATACGTGTCAAAAACAAATCTAATTATCAATATAAAGTCATATAATCACTAATGTTTTAACCATTAAAATGCCATTATAATTAACTCAATAATAACATGTACATAAAATAACCATGGATCCTTAAACAGTAATCTTAAAAAAAAAAAATGAAAAGGCATATTTGTAAGACTAGATTAATTGACGGAATTCCCTATGTATTTTTATTGTTGTGTATGCTTAAGCGCTTTTATGACATGAAGTTAGGTAATTTCAATTAGTTTAAAATTTTAGAAGTAGAATTAATATTTTAAAAATAATATAATAAGGAAAATAGAAGAATATAAAGTCTAGCTAAATTAATTGTTATCATTAATTTTAGAAACATAATATTTTTTATATATCTTTTTTTATATT
>NC_081542.1:20335468-20351443 GCF_901000735.1 Corylus avellana
AAATATTGGTTGATTGCATACTATAAATCATTAAATTGTGGGAGTTAAAAAGCAAAAAAACAATTCAATAAGAGTATAACGGTATACCTTGAACTGCTATAAGTTTCCATGGAAATGCTGCGGCAACTTAAATCACAGCTTTTTGAATGCCTATATATATATATAAACATTATTATGCACAATTTTCAAACACCAGCCATTGTTTTGTGTTCTTGGAGAATGTTTTTGTATCCCAATATAGGCCTTCGATCGACCCTCATTAACTCACATAAAATTAAATATTTAGCCACACAAGTTTCAGGTTGTAGAGGTCGACGCTTGATACAATAAAATGACCGAAGTTCTAAAATACAAGTGATCAGTTGACTTCATTTCCAAAATTCTTGTGTTTATTTTATTTTATACTTTGCTTGATTTGGTGAAATTGTGTGTGGTTTGTTAAATTTGAATTGGTTGTGATTGTTGGAAAAACATCTATCATCTTCTTCTACGTATTATTTGGGATAATTGGGCAATTTTCATGAATGATTGTTACTTTTTTTTTTTTTAAATGAATCACACTCTTACTTTCATTTGAAATTCTTAATCATCTAATCCAACACACGTTTTCTCTCAACTCTTATGGACCAACCCTAAAATGTATTTAATTATCACAAAGAAAATATCATAAATACTCAAAAAAGAGACAAGCGAAAAAAATAAATGATTAAGCCATTCCTCTTGACTGAGTATCCCAGAATAAAAAACAACCTTTGCTCTTGTCAATAATTCTAACGTACGACGTTGTTGGGCTGTTGGCAAATGGTATATATATCCTCCCCTGGCACCAAGCCAAATATGTTTTATAGCAAAATGAACCAATTTTAGTTAATTCAATTTCTATCATTTGGATATAACGAATCAAACTCGTACATTTTCACCAGTTTGAAGACTTCTTAAATCAACTTCCATATGAAGAAGGTGAGAGACGAGAAATTCATTCTGAAAGTAGAAAATAGAAAGTTGCTGTAACGAGGCTCTTTTTGGAACGGAGGGCATCGTCAAGCTCAATCCTCTATCTATTCCATGGGACAAGCAGCAGAATTGAAATTATATTTGTAAAATGCTGAGTTTTGAAAGGAAAACTAGGTTTGAGAAATAGCATATTATTGCATATTTAATGACAGGATGAGATTTGTTATGTTGATATAATATAATGTATCAAATATGCATGTAAATGAAATTATCCCCTTACTAGCTAAAGTAATGTACAACGCGTCAGAGTGATAATATTATCTTGCAACACTCGGTAATGTCTTTTACGTATTGATTTGGCTTTCTATTTTATTATATCTTCCTTATAAGAGTATTTTTTTTCTTACCATTTTTTGAAAATTCATAATAGATTTGCTTAAACACGTTTTTATTTGTTTTGGGCTACTACCGCATGGTGCGGTAGTTTTGAACTACCGCACCTAAGCCGGAGAATATTATGAGCATGCAATCATAATATTCTCACGCAAAGTCATGATTAGTGACAGTCATATATACATGCCAGTTAAGGCAGGCATAAAATACTTTTTTATCCATAATTTATGGTTTAAATCCCTTTGTCCATCTACCACATAACACATGCACCCTCAGCATATCCCTTCCTTAAAACCCAGTGTTAAGTTCGAATAATGAAGTCTCTTCGAGGGGGCGGAACCAGGAGTTTTGGTGTGGGGATTGTGACCTGCATCGATAAGAATATTTGACTGTTTATATAAATACAAAAACACATATATAAATATAATTTATCTATGTGTGTTCGTGCTTGTTTATATAAAATAAAAAGATATAACCTTTAAATTTAATTTCATAGCATGACAAACACACAACAATATATAAAGTGGTTATGGAGTTTTTATTAAGAATACATTAGTATACATAGTTGAACACAACTTTAGCCCAAAAGCCTAAGCTAATGGGCTAAGGTCCACTTAGGTATATTAAGCATTCTTTTCTTTTATATTTTCTCAATGTGAGATACAACAGTCACAAGTGCATTCACAACAAAAATAAACTAAACACGATTTATAAAGTTCAAGAAAAATGGTACAAAAAATAAATATTGTAAACCCAAATGACTATAGAATAATCACTCAAAAAATAAATAAAAACATATGTTTTCTTCATATTCCACACTTTTGCACAAAAAAACACAAATAAATGCAAGGAAAAACGAGATGTGGGGAAGATGACTAAAAGAAAAAGAATATAAACGAAATAACACGTAATATATTAATTTTGAGGGGACAAATATATTATTTTTGTGGGAACAAATTCATAATATATATATATATATATATATATATATATATAGAGTAAGAGTAAAAGAATTGTAAAAAAAATTGGGGAAAGATTCGTTCTCCACCCTTACACTTGGTCTGCCCCTGTCTCTGCGTATAGGATTGCAATTACAAAAAATGATAAAGGCACAAAAAAAAAAAAAAACTGCCAGTGGAGGAGAGAGAGCCTTAAACTAGAGAGAAAAAGAAAAATTTGGTCTAAAAGTTGGACCAAAGTTAGGTTTAAGTTGTGGCTATATCACACCTCTACAATTATTCAATTACAATAGTCTTAAGAAAAAGATGTGTGATAAAGTCACAACTTAAACCCAACTTTGGTCCAACTTATAGACTAAATTTCTCTTTTTCTCTCTAGTTTAAGGCTCTCCCTCTACTCCACATGCAATTTTTTATTTTTTATTATTATTATTTTAACTTAAAAGAAAAGTTGGGCCAAAGTAGGATTTAAGTTGTTCATTTATCAATTTCCTAAGAAAAAAAATAAGAAGAAAAGAAATGAAAAGCAGCTCATCGCCATTGACTTTGTGACACTTAATGATGCTCTCTTACCTAGGTTTTTTTACTATAAATTCTCAAGGCTAGGGCTGAGAGAAACATGTACTGCAGTTGCACTCCTTCAGGTTGGATTGATTTGTCGAGGGAGAGTGATTATCTTCTCTATACAGGTATATATTTCTTTGTCTAATACTACTCTTTACATCATGAAAGCTAATCAAATTCTTTTGGAAACCCTCAAACAAAAAATGATGTGGATTTTTGGGTTACAGTTATTTTATTGTGGAAGAACGTCCCCAGCAGTGTTTTTTTGGTTTAAAATGGCATATTGAAATTATGTTGAAATTTGTCTAAGGATTATATATATATATATATATATATATATATATATATTCTAAGTAAATGGGAAATAGGTTACAAAGGAGGATTCCCACTCTTGATTCGAATGGAATAAAGAATGAGAAATTCTATGGGAATGGTTCCGAACACAAGATAGGAAGCGGTTCATTTAACTAAAACATGTGCCCAGTAATTAGCACATCATAACACTTTCGAAGCATTCCAATTTTGAAAGGAAGATATATTTGATAAAGAATAGTTTATCTATTGCATGCAGGTGAAGCGCGCGTTTCACATGCTGAAATCCTTATATAAAAAAAAACCAGAAAAATAGTCAAAACAAAAATAAATTTTCTATATTTTCTTAATTTTAGTATACATATATTTCAATATTTCACCTGAGCCTAGTTCCTTAATATGTCATCTTCTTTTGTTGGCAAAGGTTCAGTGAGGTCCTGTGTACTTTAGCATCGGCTGTGATGAAATGGGGTTTCATATTTTCGATTTTATGTCGACTTTTATCTTTAATTTTTATATAATCATACAATTTATAGAGTATTTAATTAGATAAATAATATTAATTTGTGGACTTTAATACAAGTGTCATATAATTTGATGTGTCAATGCAAATTAGTCCTTGGATCAGTACTCACAAAAGAAAAAAAAAAAAAAAAAATTAAAGGCTAATTTTTCTCTGCCACGTTATCTTAGTTGTATGACACTCGTATAAGAATCTACCAAATAGTATCAGTGTTAATTATATTGAGGTGGAGTTTTAGTAATCTTTTTACTTTTTCCTAATATTGTCTTTTCCTTTAAAAATAATCTTAAACATGAGAACCAGTCTAGAACTAAGGAGGAAATTGTTAAGAGAATAATTTGGGAAATCAGAGCTAGAATGTTAGCTAAGGGCGATTCTAGAGGTGCATGCATGGCAAATTAATTTGGAGCTGTGTAGAAGTTGGAACTTTCCACAGGAAATTCTTAGTGTAGCAATCTAATTTTGTTACTGCACTAGTCAATGGGCTTCATATGTCCTGTTGGTTACTGTCTTGCTGGCAGTGTTTTAGCTGTTTGCTTGGTTTGGTTTCTGCTTAGTTTGTCTGCTGTTTACAGTGTTTTCCAGATCTTTCTAGAGGGTTTTATTGAGTGTGTTTGCTTTCATAAAAGGTTTCATTCATAAAAAAAAATAAATAAATAAATTAAAAAAATATATATATATTGGTAAAAGACAAATCAGTGAAATAACAGCTTAAGTTTCCCAAAAACCATAGCGTAGGATTAAAATATTTTTCCGCACGTACGGTCAAGTGAAAAGCTTACACATGTGTTTCCTTTTTCCTTTATTGGGATGTAGAGAGTAGCGTCACTAAGAAAGATAATTATTTTTCGTGCGGACATGTAAATAAAAAAATACAAAAAAAAAACAAAAAGTAGTAGATGATTGCTTCTTTTGATGCTGCCATTCACATTTTTCTCTGTACACGAATTTTGATAATTGAGAATGAAAACCAGGGAAAAAAAAAATAGAAAAACTAGATATTATAATAATTTTTAAAAGAAATTAAGGCACAAATCCGACTTCTTGAAGTTTTTTTAAATATGTTAGCAAACTTTCACATGGATTTATTTTCTCAATTTACACTTAAGTAATCAAATTGTCTTTCTAAATTTTTATATTTGGACTTTTCTTTTAATCTAAGTTATATTAATTAGTTGATGAGTATATATACATTCTTTATATATTTTTAATCTTGTAAACTATATAATTGTAGTTCAAGTGTTGATTATCATATAGAAAAATCAAAATATTAAAAACTGTCTAAAATAAATTAACATAAATTACATTTTTATGTTCGCAATGGTAGTTAAATAATGTTTAATTATTTAATCATTTTGTTACTTATATGTTTTAATAGTTTCAACAATCAATTTTGGTTTCAACTCTTTTATCCTTTTAATTTTGCTCCTTCTAAACTAAAATTATAGACATATCAATGATATCATTGACTTTGTTGAGCATTATTAGTTTGGTGCCATTCGCGACGTTGGGTGTTTGTGCTAGACCAATTACACTTGCTGATTCTACAAGGGCAAAATGGATACACCAGTTAAGAAGACTCATGACTCGAAAGGCAAGTACTCAATCCAAACAACTGGTTTTTCCTTTCAATCATCAGCTAGTTGTCATATTGAAACTTCGGATATGTGTGCGTGTGTTTGCATATATATATATATATATATATAGGACTTGTTGAGCATTATCTGGTGCCATTCGTGATCTCGGGTATTGGTGGGACAAGCACTAGCACCAAAGAATGTGTATCATCTGGTTCATAAATTGTTATGATATATATATCGTTTAAGGTGTCAGTAGTACTCTAAATAAAGAAAGAATGTTAATATTAATTTGTTATTGAATATACCAGAGGACAAGACTCCTGACTTGGTTACGGAGTTGGAAGCCATCGTGAATAAACTTGTTAAAAATACGCTCGACACATTCAAAATGGAGTTGAAAGCCATATTGGAGAGTAAATATGCCATGATCACTAACAATGTTGGCATATTTTAACAGTGTGCTGTAGTTTTAAATACAGCACACAATTAGCCGGATCCATTCGTGATGCATGTTGGGCGTCTGTACGAGACTGATCTTAATTAATTAGCTATTGGTAAGACATGTGAGCAATCCGTGTGTCGGTGTGTGCGTGTTTGCATGTATCATCTGGTTAATAAGTTGTTAGGTTATGACGTTTAAGGTGTCAGTTGTACTCGATCTAAATTAAGAAACAATGTTAACGTTAATTTGTTATTGAATATACCAGTGAATACTACTCCGGACAAGACTCCTGAGTTGGTTACGGCCATGAAGAAACTTGTTGACGATACGCTCAAAGAATTCAAAACGAAGTTGGAAGCCATGGTGAAGAAATATGCCATCACTGAGAAGTAAGGGAAACCACCTAGTGGCTACAGATGAGGATTAGACTTGTGCTGTTTGAACATTTATATATAAGCAAGTAATTCTATATATATATATCCTGTTTATTTTAGTTTCTATTTTATTAATACATTCACTATTTTATTTTAGGGCGGCTGGACAACGAAGTTGACGGAGTCAGCGTCCTTTATCAACCTACCTGCATGTGTGCTTGTGTTTACCTACTTATAATGTGTCTCCATTTTATTTTCATCTGTCCTACAAGTCATGTAATGTAAAAGTAAGACTCCATCTACATTCTGGTGTCAACTGCATGCCGTGGAAGAGAAGTATACGCCCTTGTGCCAAGCTTCTATATATATATATATATATATATATGGGACTCTTGATAGAAGATCACCGGGGAGTCCAGGCTTACTACATGCAATCACTCTTCATATATATAAGCAGCTGCAGACGGAATAGAGATTACATGGTTGTCTTCCAAATAAATGTTTATCATTTCTTTTGTAATCTTTTAGTTTGTCGTTTTCTTCAATAAGCAGGTAGTAGACTACTTATAAATGATGTATTTCAGTTCTAGCTGGAAGGATCATTGAATGAAATTATAGTATTTTCCTATCCCTGTGAGATGAGACTTGTAGCGCCCGCCCTGATTTTAGTTCCTGATTTAAGACATCTTAACCTGATATTAAGATTATGTTGATATAAATGTTGCGCACAATATTAACTTTCGAGGAATTTAATGGATTATATGAATATTTACATAAATAAATATTAGTCGGTGGATCTTATTTTATAAGCCCAGTTTTATTAGTAAGGAGATTATATTGGGCTCTAATATTATTCTTGGGTGATTAAATGATAAGATTTTTTTTTTTTTTTTTTTTTAATTTTTCTTTTCTTAGGAAAAAGTCATATTTCATTTCCTCAATGACAAGTTTGTTAATACAAGAGGGAAAGTTCTCAAGCCAAAGATGTTCTTGGCCTAGAGTAAATGCCAGCTTAGCTAAACAGTGGGTCACTGAATTCCCCCTCCTTGTTATATGAAGCACCCTCCATTCCAACATTCTGGAAAGCTGGATTTTTATCTCGTGCACCACTGCCCCATAGCTACCCATCCAATTTTTTTCACTATTAAGCATGTTGACTACAGCCAGTGCATCTCCCTCAAGAATCAAGTGCCTCCACCCCAACCAGTGGCCGAGTTCCACCGCCATCCAGGCAGCAACCGCCTCCTCTGTGGCTAGGTCCGTGATATATTGCTGTGTTATACTTAGAGCTACCAAAATCTCCCCCTCATGGTCCCTGGCTATAATCCCCATTCCCATCCTTTTCCCAGGCGTATCTATTGCCGCATCCAGTTTATTTTGACATAACCTTCAGGAGGTTTTTGCCAAGTGTGGTCTACGGGTCTCCCACTAGTCGTAACTCCTACTTGCCGATCCAACAATGCCTGGTTATGAGCCTGGACCTGTTCCCGTGCTGCACGTACAACCGCTGCTGGAGATGTCAAAAATCCCCCATGAACCACAACGTTGCGACGAAGCCAGATTTGTCTTGCGGTGGTAGCAAAAATCTGTAGTTCGTCTGGGTCCAGTTTGTGGGCTAGCTTCTCAAAGATCTCCACAAAATTCTTCCCTGCACTGGAACATTTCTGGATCCTCTTGCTGCATTCGGGCCAGACATCCTGTGCAGAGGCACAGCTCCACAAGATGTGACCCAAAGATTCCATCTCCAACCCACAAATGAGGCAAAGTGGATCCTTCAAAATACCCCTCCTGTGAAGATTCTCTCTAGTTGGCAAAATGTTGTGACACCTTCCATAAGAACATAAGCACCACACTAGGACCTCTGACATTCCAAACCTCCCTCCAGAACTCTCTGATGTAACTATTATTAGAACAGGTTCCTACTTCCCTTTCCATCATGGAAGATTCAAGGTGATACTCACTACCAACTGGTCTCCACGTCAAGCAGGACTGATCACCATTCCACATATCCGCTCGGCCTCCTCCGCAGAAAAAAGTTCCTGTATTAGTGGGATGTTCCACCACTTGGTGTTCTCATCGATCAATGCACTAACCTTTGTATCTCATGGGAGAAAACGTGGAGGAGTTTGGATTTTGTACGTTTTTGGAGCCATTACCCATCGGTCTTCCCAGATCCTTATGGAGTGCCCATCTCCCACTCACCAAATCATACCCTCTTGAAGTAGCTTTCTACACTGCTAAATACTTCGCCATGCATAAGAGGATTTGTTACCCAAAGATGAACTCAGGAAGGCCCCCTGAGGATAATACTTCTCCAGCAAGATTTGAGCCACTAAAGAGTGTGGGTTTTGAATAAGTCTCCATCATTGTTTAGCTAGAAGAGCCTGACTAAAATTTTCAATGTCTCAAAAGCCCAATTCACCCTTGTCTTTGGCCTTCCCTAACTTTTCCCAACTCATCCAAGAGATTTGAGAAGTATACTCCTTATGCCCCCACCCAAACCGCGACATCATGGAATTGATATGCTTGCACAAGGTTTTTGGGAGTTTGAAGACACTCATTGTGTAAGTAGGAATAGCTTGGTTGACTGCCTTAATAAGCACCTCCTTACCCGCTTGAGACAGAAATATTTCCTTAAAAGATCAAGTTTGGGATCTACCAATTAAAGCAGGAAGGCCAAGGTATTTTGCATAAGATTGGGTAGAATTAACTCCCGCCATTGATAAGATATGAGCTATTGTAGCCTCCTTAGTGTTCTTGATAAAGAAGATTGAGGTCTTCTCTCTATTAATTTTTTGCCCCTAAGCTTTCTTATATACTTCAAGAATGTCTTAGATTTTTATCCATTCCATTACATTAGCCTTACAGAAAAGTAAGCTATCATCTGCAAAGAATAGATGGTTCAGCCTTGTTTCTCCCCTAGTGATAGGTAGCCCCATAATTCCTTTGTTTAGTTTTGCTTGAGAAAGCTACGTACTACGCCCTTCAACACAAAGGATAAAGAAATAGGGGGACAACGGATCACCTTGTTGCAGACCTCGTGTTGGGGTAATTAGGCCTTGTGGCTATCCATTTACCAGAATCGAATAGGAGACTGTACACACACATGTCATAGCCAATTTAACCCATCACGGAGCAAACCCCATTCTATGCATAATCTCTTCCAAAAAGTGCCACTCCACTTTATCATAAGACTTACTCATGTCTAGTTTTAAGGCCATAAAACCCTGCTTACCATGCATTCTTCCATTCATTGTGCGAAGTGCCTCAAAAGCTACCAACAAATTATCAGTTATAAGTCTTCCAAGTATGAAAGCACTTTGGGTAGGAATATAATAAGGGATAAAATCTTTTTTAGCCAATTAGCTAGGACTTTGGCATCGATCTTATACAAAACGTTGCACAGACTTATTGGGCGGTATTCAGAGACACTAGTTGGATGCTTCTTTTTAGGAATAAGAGCTACATAAGTTGTACTCATGACAAGATCAAAATTCTCAGCATTAAGAAAACCAAGAACTGCTTCACATACCTCCTTGCTCACCGTGAAACATGGTTTTTGATAGAATCCCGCAGTAAAACTGTCTGGGCCAGGAGACTTCAAGGGTTGCATTTGGCCTAGTGTTGTCGCCACTTCGACCACAGTGAATTCAATCAGGAGCAAATTATTCATCTCCATAGTTACTCGTGGCTCCACTCCAGATAGGCATTCCTCCATATCATTTGTCCTACATGCATGTGGTATATAAATTTTGGTAGTATTGAGTGAAAGTAGCATTCACGTTCCCCATGGTAATGCACTCCAGGCCAGTTTTGTCCGTTATTGTCTGAATTCTATTGGTCCTTCTTCAATGGGACGCCCTTGCATGAAAAAATGAGGTGTTTCGGTCTCCCTTCTGATACCAGGTTTGTTTTGCATGTTGCCGCCATTTAATATCGTCTTGTTCTAGAAGGATATCAAGCTCGGCTTGTAAGTGCAGAATTTCCACTCTGTTATTGGGGGTTTCTTCACGTTGGAGCTTCTCTAACTGTGCACGTGTCTGTTTTATGGTTCGCCCAATGCGCCCCAACTTTTCTTTACTCCACCTTTCAAGTGCAATCCAACATCTGTTAAGCTTGATTCAGATAAGCAAAGCTTACTAATGGCTATTGTGTGTTTACTTTGGCTGGAGGAGCTATCTCTTGAAAGTCCTCAAAACAGACTTGTATAGCCAGGTTTACTATAGAGTCACAGTTAGCTGCCTTGAAGAAGGCAAGAAATGAAGATAAATGGCCTACGAGCCTATTGATAAATTAATTTGCTTTTATATGCTAATTCAATTCCACTTGTGTTTTCATTGTGATTGACAGGCTACCATAGCTCGAGCAAAGAGCAAAGCTTTATAATAAGAAAATGCACAATATTGTGAAGCAGCTTATTGAGACCGGTATATGTCCATGGACTTTGTGAAGTTATAAAGAATTCTGCAGATTTTTTGACCAAGCTACTAGCAAGAAGGCTAGTGAGAGAAGCATCGAGGGAGATAGGACTGATAACCAAATTATGACACTGTGATTGATACCCAACTTCTATGATTAGAGATCCCATGAATGGGGTTTAATGGGAAACAAAGTTACATGTGATCACGGTATGGTACTGTCAATTTATATTTATTAACTATCTTGCTGAGAAGATTAGAGATGAATACTCCATCTCTATGGTGTAAGACAGTACAAGATACAGAGTGATTAAGGATGATCTTAAAACTCTAAATGAATATATTGTCCCTACCTGTTGGGATGAGGTGTTCCCTGCATACACTCTTAATAGATACCACCTATATGAGTGTGGATGTTCTATCTCCTATGAGACTTAATTGGGAAGGTCTCTAGAGTGCTCATGAAAGCCATTTGATGATATAACAATAAAAGATGTAGAGTGAGTATGGATGAGTTTAAAAGTCTTAATGGGTCCATAGTCCTTAATTATTGGGATGGAGTGTTCTCTGTATACATTCTTGATGGACGCCACCTATTTGAGTTTGGAAGTGGTATCGCCTCCTATGAAACTTTGGCAAGTCTCTAGAGCACTCATGAAACCCAAAGGTGCATGGCTTGTATAAGGTGCCAACCCGCTATAGAACAACCCAATTTCTTTTATTTGATTTGATTTGATTTTTTTTGGAGAAAGTTATGTGGGTGATAAGTTTGATTAACTTGTGGATTTGGTTAAAAGAGTTTAACTCTACCACTGTTCATTAAGTTCTTACCTATTTATCATAGGTGCGGTTAAAACCTTCGGGTACCACATTGATGCATGCTTTAAATCTCCTTTTATTCTAATGTTTGTAACATGTGGAGGATTGTTGTAATATTTGTTTCAAACATTCATTTTTTAGTCATTTGAAATCGTTTTATCATTTGATATTATCTTCATGAGTTTTTATGGGAAAGAAATAAAAATCAGCTTGAACCATTTTGGTTTATAATCGTTTTGTCATTAATATTATTTACAAATCATTAAATCTTGTTTTGACCGTTTTGTCATTAATATGCATTGATATTTTTATTATTAACGAGGAGTGTTAGGCTTACAAACAAATTTTACAGAAAAACTAATACAAATTGATATGGCACAATATGATTAATTTTTTTCAAAATTTGAACTTATCTTATATTCAATCATATTGTGCTACATGAGTTTGTAAAAATTTTTCTGCAAAATTTGTTTGTAAACCTAGCATTCCTCATTATTAACAGCTGTTATTATTTTCTAAGCATTAATGGTTGTTATTAAGACATGAGATTTTGAGAAAATATCGTTTATGCCCTTGGTCATTAACTTATATTTATGGCCTTTTGATAACGAAAGATATTGATCGTTCAAGTTTAATAAGTTTTATGGACTTTCACCATTTGCTCATTAACAAGTGTTTTATGGTTTTCAACCGTTTTAATTTGGTCATTATATTTTCTTTATGTTTTAGGTCCAGCATTATATATATATCACCACTTCGTTGGTTCAAGTGGCTTTTGATTTTGTCTTACAACGTTTAGCCTTTCATGCATTGTGTTAGCATTTGTTATTGCTTCCCACTCGCAATTATTTTGTTGTTGTACATCATCCACTTTGAGAAAAAACGGATTGTTCTATTACTTTTCGTTATTGAAAGTGCATCCTTAAAGAAGGTAGACGCTATAATCTAACTCTGGGAGATTACATGTTAAAGGATCCGATCGCACCGAGTTATATACTCTAAGAGACATGAATCAACATTTAAGGACAATGCTCTTGCGTGATTCTATAGCATTGTGATATCTTTTCATACTCAAATTTTTCATCTCTTGTAACTTATTTATTCTATTGTAAATTTTCAGATTATTATTATTATTATTTTATTTCAATAAGAATTTTGTATTTCCAACAAATTCAACTTTATTATCGAACAAATTGGGTTTGTTTCTAGCTCCTATGACTCTCCACTTTTTATTCAATGTTTGATGTTAGCCTTATTCTTCTTGATAAAACCCAAGAAAAATAGTGAGAGAATGAAGAAGAAAATACTTGTATATTTCTTGATGATAATTGATTTACATGAGGATCTATTTATACAGAGAATTTGGTTTACATAGCCGTTAAGAATTGATGTTGTGATCTTCTATACAAGGAAATTGTTCACGTAGATGGAATGTTAACATTACAGGCTTGAGATTTTATTTTCTCAATTAATTTATAACCGTTGCTAATATTTTCTTCCTCAACACTCCCCCTCAAGTTGGAGTGGATATTCATAACACTCAACTTGCCAAGTAGGTGATGAAATTGTTTTGAACCCAGTGCCTTAGTAAATAGATCAGCAGGTTGTTGAGTGGTAGGTATGTGAAAAGTCTGAATTATGCCATCCTGCAGCTTTTCCCGAATGAGGTGACAATCAATCTCTATATGTTTTGTTCTTTCATGAAAGACGGGATTTGAGGCGATGTGGATGGCCGCCTTGTTGTCGCAATACAATTTCGCTAGTTGTGGATGTGGGATATGAAAGTCTGCCAACAGTTGTTTTAACCAGGTAATTTCACAGCAGGTTGAGGCCATAGCTCTGTATTCTGCTTCAGCTGAAGAACGGGATACTGTTGTTTGCTTCTTTGTTTTCCAAGATATTGGTGAGCTTCCAAGGAGTATACAATATCTAGTGATTGAACGTCGAGTATCTCTGCATCGTGCCCAATCTGCATCACAGAATGCATGTAATTGAATGTTGCTTGTGGCTGATAAGAGAATTCCTTGTCCTGGAGACTGCTTGATGTAGCGTAATACTTTATGTGCTGCATCTAAATGAGATGTGCGTGGCTTGTCCATAAACTGACTCAACACCTGCACTGCATATGCCAAATCTGGTCTGGTGATGGTTAAATAAATCAACTTACCAACTAGTCGACGATATGACGAGGGATCCGTAATGAGGTCTCCATCATGCTTACTGAGTGCCAGATTTTGCTCCATGGGAAAAGTGCTGGGTTTGGCACCGAGGAAGCCTGTGTCTTCAAGTACTTCAAGAGCATACTTTCTTTGTGATAGAAAGATGCCTTTCTTTGAACGAGCCACTTCGATGCCCAAAAAATACTTTAGGTTGCCGAGATCTTTGAGTTTGAAATGGTCACCCAAATGTTTCTTTAGCTTCTGAATCTGCTCCAAGTTATTGCCTGCCAATATAATATCATCTACATAGACGAGAATAGCTTTGAAGTTACCTTCGTGGGATCGGACGAATAGTGAGTAGTCGGCCTTGGATTGTTTATATCCTGCATTAATGAGAGTGGAAGAGAGTTTTGCATACCATTTGCTTGAAGCTTGTTTAAGCCCATACAGAGATTTATTGAGTTTGCAAACTCTAGTCTCCCCCTTTCGTCCGAAACCAGAAGGAAGGTGCATGTAGACTTCTTCGTGAAGGTCACCATAAAGGAAGGCATTGTTTACATCAAGTTGATGCAAATGCCATCCGCATGAAGCAGCAAGTGCAAGGAGAGAGCGGACAGTCACCATTTTAGCGACAGGAGCAAAAGTCTCCGTATAATCAAGGCCTGCCTGTTGGTTGTAACCCTTAGCCACTAAACGAGCTTTGTATCGTTCCATTGAACCATCTGGGTGATATTTGATTTTATAAATCCATTTGCAGCCAATGGGTTTCTTTCCGAATGGAAGAGAAGTTAGAGTCCATGTGTGAGTCGACTCAAGAGCATCCACCTCAGCCCGCATAGCATCACGCCATTTGGAGTCTTGCATGGCCTGCAAAAACGACTTTGGCTCTTGTGCAAGGGAAATAGCAGTGGTAAAGGCACGATGGTGGTTAGAGAGGCATGTATAAGATAAAAAGGCATCAAGGGAGTAAGGGTTACCTGACGAACGCACCAACGCTGATTCAGATGATTGAGTGGTACGAGATGGCAAGGCCTGTGCAAGATGAAAATCACGTAAGTATGCAGGTGGCTGGGTCGACCGAGTGGATCGCCGAGTGACCGGACAAGGAGAGGGGGCAGTCTGGATGGTGGAAAGGGCAACTTGAGCTTCAATAACAGGTGACAACGAGGTAGTGACATCATCAGGAAGATCAAAAGGGATAGGTAGGACCGGTAGAGATTGCTCAGGGGTGGTTTGGGCAAAAGGGAAATGATCTTCATGAAAAAGGACATCACGAGAGATGAAGGTTTTGTGATGATCAAGATCATATAGACGGTATCCTTTCTGACCATAAGGATAACCAAGGAAGACACATCGTATGGCACGAGGGTCAAATTTTGAGGGATTTTGTGAATGAGTGGAAGCAAAGCATAAACAACCGAAAACTCGTAAGTGATTGTATTGAGGCTTCGAGTTGTGTAACTTCTCATATGGAGATTTTCCAGATAGGAGGGGGGTAGGGGTTCGATTGATCAAATAGGTAGCGGTGAGGATAGCGTCTCCCCAGAAACGTGTGGGTAAGTGGGCTTGAAAGAGTAAGGCTCTGGACATATTGAGAAGGTGGCGATGCTTGCGTTCAACAACTCCATTCTGTTGGGGAGTAGAAACACAACTGGTCTGATGGATGATTCTTTTGTTAGAATAAAAGGATGGAATGGTGAATTCAGGGCCATTGTCACTACGAATAACTTTGATGGTAGTCGAAAATTGGTTCTCGACAAGGTTAATGAAAGATTGTAGAAGAGAGCGAGCCTCAGATTTATGTTGCATCAAATATACCCATGTGCATTGGGTGTAGTCATCAACAATGGTCAAAAAATAATGTGCCCCATTAATGGAAGATGTGCGGTAACCACCCCAAATATCAACATGTATTAAGGCAAAAGGTGCAATAGAAGAAATTTGACTAGTTGGAAACGGAATACATGTTTGCTAAGCGAGAGGACAAACAAAACATTGTTCTGAATTTGAACTACAAATTTCAGATACATTATTGGAAAGAAAAGACAAAACTTTATTGGAGAGGTGACCTAATCTGCGATGCCAAAGCTGTGGGGTTGACTTTGCCACCTGACACCGTGAGGGTCTCGTGTTGGTGAAGTAATACAGGCCATCCCGCTCAGTGCCCAGACCAATCATCTTCATCGAGCGAAGGTCCTGGATGAAACAAAAATCAGAAGAAAAAATAATGAGACAGTGCAATGTCCTACTTAGTGTACGCACAGAGATCAGGTTAAAATGAAAAGTAGGAAGACAAAGGACATTATGAAGGATGAGTGAAGGGGAAAAAGCCATAGATCCAATGTGAGTTACAGAAGCATATGAGCCATCAGGTAATTGGACAGTACGACCATGAACAGGATGGGACTGGGTCAAGGCAGTGGGAGAACATACCATATGATCAGTAGCACCACTATCAAGAATCCATAATAAATCATC
>NC_081542.1:20351543-20359093 GCF_901000735.1 Corylus avellana
AAGAAAAAGAAAAGGAGAAGAAAAGAAGAAGAAGAGAGAGAAGATAAGAAGATTTTTTGGGTTTGACGTTTGGGTTTTTGATTTTTCAGGTTGATTTTTTGATTTTTGGGTTTGGGTTTTTGAAGATTTTTTGGGTCTGAAAATGGAGAAAAGAAGAGAGATTGGCGTGCTGGACAGATTTTGTTGGGGAATTTTTCAAGGTGATTCCTATTCCAGCAAATGTACTGAAAATGGAGAAAAGAAGAGAGAGAGAGAGTGAGAAAAAGAGAGAATGGCGTGCTGGTGCGCCAGAGAAACGAAGGAAGGGAGAGAGAGAAATAGATGACGGTGAAAAAAAATTTAAAAAAAAAAATATTTTTTTTAATAATTTTTAAACTTTAGTGACGTTTCGAAATTAGCACGTCAACAAATTTATTAATTTATTGACATGTCAATTTCCGACACGTCAAGAATTTCTTGACGTATCAAAACTGACACATCAATAAATTTGTTGATGTGTCAAATTGACAGATCAATAAATTATTGACGTGTCCGAAAATGACACATCAAAATTTTTTTTTGACGTGCCACTTTTTGACACGTCACAAATTATTGACGTGTCAAACAGTGACATGTCAAAGAATCTCCATTTTTGACACCCTCATTTTTAATGCCCGGCACACGTCAATAAAGTTTAGTGACGTGTCAGACTACCTAACACGTCAAAAACACCCTGTAAAAAAAAATTCCATTTTTTGTAGTGAACTTCCTACGGATCCCTTTTGTTTTTTTTTTCTCTCTCTCTCTCTCTCTCTCTCTCTCTCTCTCTCGCAAATTTCAAGAAAATATATATGGTGCATTAATCAATTTAGTTAAAGTGCTACGAGTTGTCCTTGGTGGAACTTCAAGGGAGCCGATCCTAGAGACTTTCTTCACTTTGCTAAATATTGTTGTTAGCATATGTGCAAGCCCAACATGTGGCCTTGGTACAAAAAAAAAAAAAAGATAAAAAGATAAAATCATCATCTCTCTCTCTCTCTCTCTGTCTTTCTTTCTGGTACACGCTTATGTTTTATGAATGATCAGTAATGTTGTATTTGTGTCTGCACATGTAGTTACAGTAATTGATGTAATTATGTCTTCTCTCTAGGGTTTCCTCTGGTTTTCGTTCTGAAATCCTTTGAGAAATTGCTATAGGTGAAGGTCTGTCTCCATCCGTTTTGACGGACGTGGAGTGTGAGAAAACAAAGTTTCTATAAGAACCTATCGATGGCTGACCGGGAAGGAAAAACGAAAGTGGGCGATGACCGCACAGATGGAGAAAAGGTGGAGATCGCCATTACAGATGAGGACGTCTTTGAGGTTCGAACAAGAGGAGAAAACAGTCTGGTAGGAAGCATCTGGGCGGAAAAGAAAATCAATAAGGAAGCCTTCAAGACGGTACTGGCTAGTATCTGGAAAGCAGAGGGACATTTGGAATTTACAGAGATCCAAGAAAATATATGGATCTTTGAATTCTCAGACAGTACGATCAAGGAAAGAGTGATGGCAGGACGCCCATGGTCATTCGAGCGGCAAATCTTGGTACTTAACGAATTCAATGGCCTTGTTGCTCCTTCTCGAATGGATTTTACACACTCACCTTTTTGGATTCAAGTTCATGACATGCCTCTCCTTTGCATGTCTAGAGCAGTGGGAACCAAAATACGTAACACTTTAGGTGTGCTAGAGGATGTTGATGTAAAAAAAGGTTGGTGCAGGATGGAGGAGGAGCCTCCGGTTGAGGGTCACCATAGACCTTAGCCACCTTCTTGAACGTGGAAGGACATTAATACTGGGAGGAAAGTCAGTATGGGTCTCCTTTAAGTACGAACAACTCCCTCTTTTTTGTTTCCATTGTGGCTGAATTCTTCATGGAATAGATGGTTGTCCTAAAAATCCAGGCAGAATGAGGAATTTGGTGGTAGGAGGAAAACAATGGGGAGTTTCGCTGCGTGCAGAGGAAGCAAGGAAGAATGGCGGAACCAGTTTCCCAAAATCAGACGTGGCTGGCGGTGCACCCACGGCAGCGACGGGCAAGATGGCAGGGGAACACCCAAACCATCCCCCAACTGAAGACATGGAAAGTAATGGATCCTACGGAAGCCCTAGGAGCGGCAGAACCCAAAAAAAGGAAAGGAGGGATCCGGCCATTAATACTAGCCATAATGAGAAGCACTCGCACAAAAAAGAAGTTAATGACAAAGATCCCAAGAGGGATTTAAGGTGAAAGTCTCCCGACAAGATCCCTGATGTTGGGAAGCGACAGAATTGAGCTGGGGAAAAAGGAAAGCAAATTAGTCAACCAAGGGGCAATATAGGGAAAGCAGCTGTGAGGTTGTCCAGGGGAGTTTATTCTTCTCAGGAGGTGGGCCAGAGTTGGAAACCAGGGGGGACAAAAGGGCTAGCCACGGAGTATGGCAGCAATAAATGCCCTGTTGCTAACCAGTGGGCCAAGGATCATGTGGGAGCTGGTGGGCCAAAAAGAAAGAGGGAAAATTTACTAGTCGAGACGGAAAAGAGTATAACAGCCATGGAGAGCACACTGACAGGCAGCAACTTGCGAGTATGGAAGAGAAAAGCTTGAGAAAGCCCTGGAGAAGGCCAACAACAGAATTCGGAGAGACCAAGGCTAGAAGGAGGTGGAGCTGAGGTGACAAAAAAGATAGGGAGGCATGACCCAACAATCATGGAATTGGCGGAGGCTGTTTCACAGCCCCGCCAACATCCATGAAAATCCTCAGCTGGAACTGCCAGGGGCTTGGGAACCCCACGGCAGTTTGTGACCTATGCCTTCTGGCAAAGGAGAAGAAACCCAACATTCTTTTTCTCATTGAGACTAAAAGAACTCAAGGTGAAATGGAATGGATAAGAATAAAGCTTGGCTTTGAGAATTTATTTGCAGTGGATCCTTTAAGGAGGTGTGGCGGTTTGGCTCTGTTTTGGCAAGCGAATTGTAATGTGACTATCCAAAACTTTTCCTGGCATCATATAAATTCAGTAATCACAACACAAGAAGGGGTCTAGAACTTTACAGGGTTCTACGGTAATCCGGAGGTGTCTTGCAGGAATGAAACATGGACGTTATTAAACACCTCCATAAGGTGACGAAAGGCCCGTGGCTTAGTGTTGGGGATTACAACGAAATTGTGGATATGTCGGAGAAATGGGGTGGAGCAGAGAAGAGAGATGGCCAAATGGAATTATTTCGTGGCAATTTAGAAGAGTGTGGACTCAGTGATTTAGGATACGTTGAATCAAAATATACTTGGTCTAATGCACGGGAAGATGGCAGATTCCTAAAGGAACGCCTAGATAGGGCGTTAGCAAATGATGAATGGTGCTCAATGTTTCAACATGTGGAAGTGCAAGTCCTGGCCGCAAGGTCTTCTGACCATAAGCCACTGTTGATTTTGTTTACACGATCAAAGAAGGAGGACGCCTGTGTGAAACGGGGCTTTCGGTTTGAAGCAAAATGGAAAACAGGAGATAGTGCGGGGAGCGTGGAAAACAAGAGGTACTTTTGGAAATGGGGTTGACACCGTGACCAACAAGCTAAAAAACTGCCGTGGTGCGTTACTTCAATGGAGCAGAAAATTCAGATTTTTAGAACAACTCCTGAAACACAAGACGAAGCAACTCCAAAATCTCCAGAACAACGAGGGTCCACATAATCAGAGGCAGATAAAAGAACTTAAAAGAGATATAGCAGTGATTCTTGATCAAGAAGACCTCAAGTGGAAACAAAGGGCTAAACAGACTTGGTACACAAAAGGGGATCGTAACACTCCTTACTTTCTTTCTTGGGCGAACCAACGAAAGAAAAGAAATCAAATATCCTGTATAAGGGATGAGGAGGGTGAAGAATGGCAGCATCTACACGAAGTAAGGAGAGCTTTTGAGGGTTATTTCCATAAGATATATACCTCAGGTGGCTCTGAAAGACTAGACGAATGCCTGGAAGGAATGACAGTACGAGTAACTCAGGAAATGAACACACTGCTGTTGACCATATATACACGGACTGAAGTGGAGAAGGCTCTTATGGGGATGGCTCCTTTAAAGTCCCCAGGACCGGATGGGTATGCTGCCTGTTTTTATCAAAAAGCCTTGCCCACAGTGAAGAACGAAGTGTGTGATGCAATCTTAGGCTTCTTGAACGAAGGTACTTTCAATGCTGATATTAACCATACTCATATTGTGTTGATTCAAAAAAAAAGACACCTTTATCTGTCATTGATTATGGACCTATAAGTCTCTATAATGTGATATATAAGATTATTGCAAAAGTCATTGCTAATAGATTGAAAAAGGTACTGCCAGATATCATTTCCCCCAATCAAAGTGCTTTCGTACCAGGTCGACTCATTACAGACAATATTCTAGTGGCCTTTGAAGCTTTGCATACCATGAATGGAAGAATGAAGGGAAGCAAGGGTTATATGGCACTGAAGCTTGATATGAGCAAAGCGTATGACAGAGTGGAATGGGGCTTTTTAGAAGAAATCATGCTCAAATTGGGCTTTGATCGGAGATGGATCCAAAAAGTGATGCTATGTGTCCAAACGGTGACGTATTCGGTGCTGATTAATGGTCAAGCTCATGGTCATATTCGGCCATCTAGGGGACTGAGACAGGGAGATCCACTCTCCCTATATCTCTTTATTCTTTGTGCAGAGGGACTCAGTCACATGCTTGGTAAGGCGGAAGAGAATAAACACATCTCGAGTTTACCCATCACAAGTGGAGGCCCAAAAATAAATCATCTCCTATTTGCATATGATAGTCTCCTTTACTGCAGGGCAAATATGGATGAATGGAAAGAGATGCAAGCACTTTTAGAAATGTATGAGCGAAGTTCGGGGCAATGCCTAAACAAGGACAAGACATCAATATTTTTCAGCCGAAATACTAAGCCGGAGGTTCGGGCTCATTTAAAGTCAATTGCAGGAGTAGGAGGCACACAGAATTATGAAAATTATCTCGATCTTCTAGCGTTGATTGGTAGATCAAGAATACGGTCTTTCAACAAAATTCAGGGACGAGTTTGGGATCACCTCAATGGGTGGAAGGAGCGATTTTTGACTCATGCAGGTAAGGAAGTTCTTTTGAAGGCCATTATTCAAGCTATTCCTATATACATGATGAGTGTATTTAAACTCCCTAAGACTCTTAATCGGCAGATTAATTCGATGATGGCTCGGTTTTGGTGGGGTCATAAGGAAAATACTTTGCGAGTAGCGTGGATGGGTTGGGAAAGGATGGGCAAAAGTAAGGCAAGGGGAGGATTGGGCTTCCGAGACCTAGAGAGTTTCAATGAGGCTCTTCTAGCAAAACAAGGGTGGAGGTTGGTGCATGACCCCACTTCTTTTGTAGCTCAGATTCTTCAAGCCAAGTATTGTAAAAATAAAACTTTTTTGGAGTCAAATTTGGGGAATATGCCATCCTTTGCATGGAGGAGTATATGGGGGGCGAAGAAATTACTAGAGGCGGGCTTGATATGGAGGGTGGGAAATGGGCACTCAATTAACATTTGGGGAGATCGTTGGCTTCCAACCCCTACCACACATATGATACAGTCTCCTCATAGTGTGCTTCACCATAATGCAAAGGTAAAGGAATTAATTGACGATGATACCCAGTGGTGGAACATTCCTTTGATTGAAAAAGTGTTTATGAAAGACAAGGCCGAGGTTTTTTGTAACATGGTGATCAGCCCAGGCAGCCAACGTGACAAATTAATTTGGGTGGGGACGAAGAATGGCAAATTTTCAGTCCGAAGTGCGTACCATTTAGCACAAACTATTGGTGATAATAGGAGGGGCTCTACCTCAGCAGCAAGATGTGGGGGTACTATCTGGAAGAAAATTTGGTCTATTAAAGGACCTCGGGTCATGCAGTTTTTCTTGTGGAAGGCCTGCCAATATACTCTTCCTACGAAAGGAAATATTTTCCGTCGTCGAATCACGTCTGACCCTTTGTGCCCTTTGTGTGAACAGATGGAGGAAACCGTGGGTCATATTCTTTGGGGTTGCCCATCCGCCCAAGATGTATGGCTGGAATGCAATAGGAGACTACAGAATGTTGGAAACTAAACAAATAAAAACGCAAGAGAGGTTTTTTCTAAATGGTAGAAGTTATTAAGTTCTTTTAATTAATAAGGGACTTTAATTTTTCTAAACTCATGTGTTTATTTAATTCTCAACTGAAGTCTTAACTTAGAGATGAGTTTTTGTTATTTATTACAATAAATAAGGAGAAGTAAAAGCCTTGTAAGTTAATCTTTGAATGCCTCTATTTATAGGCTTCGTAAAATGTATTTTCAATACAAGTGAAATACGAAAAATATTTCCTCCACTCTTCTCTAGTCTAATTTTGTTATTTGTCTTTAGTAATAAAAGAGATAGAGAGAGTGAAAGAGAGAGAGAGAGAAATAGAAAAGTAACTAGTTTGTAAACTAGTATTTTATCCTTCAAATTGGTATCAGAGCCCAGTTGTGCCAATTCCCATTTTGTCCTTTCTAGAAATGGGTTCCAACATAGTCCAACAACAAATCCCTAGATTATCAAAAGATAACTATGGGTCATGGTCTATCCAAATGAGAGCCCTGTTTGGGTTTCAAGATCTGTGGGAAGACATTACTGACGGATTTATAGAACCCACTGAGGAGGAGGAAGCTGAATACACAGCAGATGAGAAGAAGACTCTTAAGGAGCAAAGGAAGAAGGATAAAAAGGCCTTGTTTTTACTCTATCAAGCATTGGACGAGTCTACCTTCGAGAAAGTTGCCGAAGCAATGACAAGTAAACAAGCATGGGAGATTCTAGCTTCCATCTTCAAAGGAGATGAACGGGTGAAACGGGTCCGTCTCCAATCATTATGGGGCGAGTTCGAGGCTCTTCACATGAAGGATGGAGAATCGGTGTCCGATTATTTCTCATGATTGCTGGTAATCGTGAATGGTTTGAAAAGAAACAATGAGAAGGTCGATGACATCCGAGTCGTCGAAAAGGTACTTCGATCCCTTTCCTCTAAATTTGAACATGTAGTTGTAGCTATTGAAGAGTCTAAGGACTTGGAGAAGCTAACAATTGAGGAGTTATTGGGTTCATTACAAGTACATGAGCAAAGGATGCAGAAGAATGCTAGTTCTAGTGTATTAGAACAAGCACTAGAGTCAAAACTGACTCTAAATGATCAAGGCAAATTCAGCTCCTACCGTGGTCGTGGTAGAGGCCAGGCGCGTGGTATTTTCCAACAACCACGTCAAAGTCAACAGGAGACTCAAAGTTTCAGAGGTCGAGGACGAGGAGGCTACTGAGGAAGAGGAAGAGGAAGATCCACATATGGACGTGGAAACTCCAAAAATATCCAATGCTACAACTGCAAGAAGTTTGGACACTATGCCTCGGATTGTTGGCACAAAGATGATGAGCAAGCCAATGTTGCAGAAGCAACAAATGAGGTTCGTAGTGATTCTATTTTACTTCTCGCTCATGATGTTTCATATTCACAAGATGAGGTTTGGTACC
>NC_081542.1:20359193-20380316 GCF_901000735.1 Corylus avellana
AAAGATGCTAACCCATGAAAGCTGCGGACCTCATGTAGTGTAGTGGGGAGAGGCCAATCCCGAACTGCTGCTATCTTTGACTCATCCACCGCTAACCCGTCCTTGGACACCACATACCCAAGAAAAAGAACGGATTCCGTCATGAAATTGCATTTTGCCGGGGCTGCGTAAAATTTCTCCTTGCGCAAGACACTTAGTACCTCCCTTACATGTTGAAGGTGCTCCTCAATGGTAGAGCTATATATGAGGATATCATCGAAGTAGACAACTACAAACTTTCCAATGAATGGGCGGAATGCCTGATTCATAACTCTCATAAAGGTACTAGGAGCGTTAGATAAGCCAAACGGCATTACTAACCATTCGTAGAGTCCTTCACGTGTCTTGAACGCGGTCTTCCATTCGTCACCAACCCGTACCCGAATTTGATGGTACCCACTCTTCAAGTCTAACTTCGTAAATATTGTTGCCCCACTTAATTGATCTAATAAGTCATCTAATCTAGGAATAGGAAATCTGTACCTTACTGTGATCTTATTGATAGCGCGGCTATCGACACACATTCTCCATGATCCATCTTTCTTAGGTGTAAGCAAAGCTGGAACTGCACATGGGCTCAAGCTTTCCCGGATATGTCCCTTGGTTAGTAACTCTTCCACTTGACGGCGCAGCTCTTCATGCTCCTTGGGACTCATGCGGTAGTGTGGTCGGTTGGGGAGATTAGAACCGGGCACCAAGTCAATTTGGTGTTGAATGTCGCGAAGAGGCGGCAGCTCTTCCGGTAATTCTTTTGGGAACACATCGGCAAACTCCTCCACTAATCCCTTGATTGCAACCGGGACCTCCTCCTCCGTGGGAGTGCATTCCTTTCCAACTAGGACATATACTTGATTGGAATCACGCATCTCCTTAATGAATTCCCTCTTAGCTAAGAGATTTTGGCCCGCCCCTTTAGAAGGTTTAGGTTTGTCTCCCGGGTTAGGCAAAAGAGTGAGTTTTACATTATCAACCAAAAAACTATAGGTGTTCTTCCTTCCGTCATGATGAGCATTCCTATCATATTGCCAAGGCCTTCCTAGCAATAAGTGGCATGCATCCATGGCCACCACGTCACACCAAGTTTTGTCTTTATATCTTGATCCAATTGAAAAAGTTACAAGGCAACGTTTGGATACTATTACCTCGTTTCCCTTCTTGAGCCACTCCAAGCGGTATGGTGTAGGATGTTTTTCTGTTTCAAGGGCTAATTTTCGGACCGCTTCTTCCGCCACCACGTTTTCACAACTGCCTCCGTCGATGATAAGTTTGCATACTTTTCCCCCTATGGTGCATGTGGAGTGAAAAAGATTGTGGCGCTGCCCATCATCACCTTCCTCCTTACGAGGTGTTAAGCATATTCGTCGTATCATCAAAAGAGGACCGTCATCTCCGGATACAAATTCTCCATCATCGTTCCCATGGTCCTCAATGGTGGTGTCATACTCCTCATCCTCACCTTGTTCATCGAAGGTGTCTCCCGACTCAATAAGCAAACCTTTACCGTATTTGTCCCCTTTTCGGCAATCCGCCATTCGATGGCCTGATTCTCCACATCGAAAGCATTTAGGGCCACTCGTAGTTGCCCCTCGGTTGGATGGACCCGTTGTGGTTGGGATCCGGTTTTGAGTTGGGGTTTGCGTGGGGCTTCGAGCCGTGAATGGCCCGCTTGATCGGTTTGTGCTTCCCCCGGTTCCACGGCCAAAAATTCCATAGGACCCTCGTGAGGCCGTTTTCTCAAGCAAGAGTGCTCTTTGATGGGCTTCCGACACATTTTTTGGGTCAAAGAGGTTTAACGAGTCCTGAATTTGGTGACGTAAACCCCCAATGTATCGTGACACTAATTGATCGTCGGTTTCGGCTAGATCAACACGTGTTAGATACTTGTAAAATTCTTCCGTGTATTAGTCCACGGACTTTGACCCTTGGCTCAAGTTTTGCAGCTTTTGATACATAGTTCGAGTGTAATTATAGGGTAAAAAGGCTGGCCTCATATGCTTCAACAGTTTCTCCCACTTGTTGATCTTCGTCTTGCCTTGCCGCCCTCGGGATTGCTTCAATTGCTGCCACCATGCAGCTGCCCTTCCCCGGAATTTGGTTGCGACTAAAGAAACTCGTCGATCGTCAGGCACCCCTTTGAAATCAAGAATTTCTTCAACGGCCGCTACCCAATCCAAGAATTCTTCGGGTTGGAGACCCCCTTGAAATTCTGGAATATCGAGTTTGAAACCGCTTTCCCATCGATTGGCTTGGGCTTGGACGTGGGGTTGATGCCCTTGTACTCCGCGCCTTGCAAAAGGATTCCGGGCTTCATTCTCCGTACGTTGTTCGTCTTCCTCCTCCGAGTTGGTCGGTGAGGGTTGTTGACGGCGCTCGTGGCGCCCCTCCGGATTGGCCGCTCGAGCATTGGAGGCTGCAAGTTGGGCCTTCAAATCAGCGACCGTTTCCACCATGAGTTGCCACTGCTCCTCCGTGCGTGTTTCACCTACTACTTCTTTACGTTCATACACGTCCTCTAGATTTGCAAAGCGGTTGCCCCTTCTTCTTGTGTTTGGCGGTGCCATGGAAAGAAAACTGGAGCTCTGATACCAACTGATGCAGCGTAGGATTGTAGTGAACAAGAAAACAGCAAGTTGAAGGGGTAAATATTTCTAAGATTGTGAGACTATCACAAGAATCTAAGAAATCTTCTTAAAAACTATAGATTCTATCTATGGTTTAAGGAAAAACACAAAGAAACTCAACTCTGAGTAATTCTTATTAAACAAACTCAATAATAATCATAAACTAAATTGTTAAAGGCTATAAGCATATATTTATAGCCCAAGACTCCTAGTCCTAAGATAACAATGAAATAGAGTTAATTTAGAAGTCTACGAAAGACAACTAAACCAAATAAAAGACTAACAAAGAAACCTAATTCAAATAAAGACTGAAAGATAAGATAGAATAAAAGACTAACAAAGAAACCTAATTCAAATAAAGACTGAAAGATAAGATAGAATAAAAGACTAACAAAGAAACCTAATAAAAGACTAAAAGATAAAATAAGATAAGATAAGATAAGCCATTCTAAACTATATCTGCATCAGTCTCTCTCTTTCTCTTTGGTGTATATATATATATATATATTGTTAGAATAATGGAGAGATATAGAAGAGCGGAAGAATAATAGGGAGAGCGGAAGCACACAATGGACTAAATTGTAATGATATAGATTGATATGAAGGACTATAGAGACCTCTATTCATAGAGAGGCTATGAGTGATAAGCAAGTAACCTAATAGACTAAGGAAAGGTAAACCTAATAGACCTAGAATACATAAGGAAATAAATAACCCTCACATAATATTCTTAACATCCCCCCACAAACTCAAGGTATAAGCTTGAGTTTGGGTAAAAGAAAGGGGGAGAAAGAGTTGAATTCGCCGAAAAAGCTGCTTGTGCTGAAAGAGTTGCAGAAGTAACGCCATAAAAGTTGCTTGAGATCGGTGGATTCTGCCTGAATTGAGCTATGCATTTAAGTTGAAGCTCGGTTCACTTGGCGGTAATTTGACTTGAAAACCATATACTAGTAATGAAATAGCTGGCCTCGTCGGTTGAGAGGAGAGAAAACTGTCTCGCCTGGTCAGCTGAGCTAAGTAGGCCGGGCCTCTCGCCTGGTCGGCTGAGCTAAATAGGGAGAAAAGGGCCAGTTGAAGAGGTTAATCATGCCTGAAACCCTTGGACCGTTGATAAGTCTGACCTAAAAATTCTGACAAGTAATGGATCAATTGCCTAGGAGAGGCTGCAGTGACCGATGATGGCTGCGGTTGAGAAGGCATAAGTGAGTTGGTTAAAAGGGGCTTCTTTGGCCCGAAAACCCATGGACTGGAGGAAAGATTTGTCTGACCCAAGAGTGTCCACCGCAAGAAGATTGAACTGGGTTGAACTGTGCCAAAAAAGGCTGTGGAACAGAATTGAACAATGCATGAACCGACTTGAACCGTATAAAACAAACGCCTTGAAGTGAAAAATCACATTTTGTGTCATATAAAGATGCCAAAAGCACAAACAGACCACAAATTTGAAATCATGACGAAAAATTGAGTAGGAAACACCTGGTCACCATTTTTTTTTTTTAGTGGTCAAAGTCAATGGTCAACGGTCAACACTAGAAGAGTCAAAGTCAAAAGTAAACAGTCAACAATCAACAAAGAAAAAGTCAACTTTGGCATGGTGCTAACATGGCACTAGGCTTACGTGGCACTGGATGACATGGCCTAGGGCTGACGTGGCGTGCTGAGAGATCTAACACATGGCAGAGGACTAGGGTTGACATGGCGAGCACTTTGAGGGACATGTGGCAGATGGAAAGATGGAGAGCATCTGGCGAGTGTGGTGCACTCCCTAGTGGCTGCCGCCGCATGAGACGCGTGCATCTCACACGCCAGGAAGGAGTTTGGCGAGTGGGCACGTGAGGCTCACGCGCAGAACTTTCAGCTGGAGCGTGGCAGCGCGTCGGGCATCCAATGGCGGCATGCTTGGTGGAGATTTGACCGCTGGCATCGAATATGTGAAACAGTGAGGAAATTGAGCTGATCCACCTAATATGGCGGCGTGTGGACTGAGAGTTAGCAACTTATGGCGGTGCGTGGGAGAGCGTTAGAGTGTCTTTGGCAGAGATCTCGAATGATTTAGACTCGTCTGGCCTTGATTTGTCGATTGGCGCTACTGTTGATGTGATCGGAGCTTTGTGGAGGCGCATAAGGGAACGCACAGATTCTTAGGCGAGTCTTGCTAATGTGCCGAGGAACCCTTGGGACGCACGTGGAGGAATGTTACTAACGGAAAGAACCTTCTGGATGCGTGTGAGCGTGTGGAAGCTTGGATGCTTCAGATCTCTTTCGATTTGTACTTGGCGATGTCTGAACTGTCATCTGTGATAGAACCTTTTGGTGGCGCGTGAAAGCTTGGATGCTTCAGATCTTTTTGGATCTGTACTTGGGGGCGTCTGAACTGTCGACAGCGGCAGAACCTTCTGGTGGCGAGTGTGAGCATGTGGAAGCCTAGACGCTTTAGATCTCTTTGGATCTGTACATGGCGGCATCTGATCTGTCGTCGGTGGAGGAGCGTGTAGCTCCTGCAAGGGCAGCGGTGGTGCGGGCAGAAACTGGCGGAGGTGCATGGCGGCAGATCTACCATAGAACTGTAGATCTGTGCCTTGAAGAAAGATGGTGAAAAATGGATGAAGGAGGCAGTGATGAAGGCTTGGAAGAGATTTTGAGCGGAAAACCGCTTGATGGCTACAGACTAACCGGCTCCGAATCTAGAGGCTGGCACTATTTTAAGACTATGGGCAGCAAAAATTTTGGCGGCACTTGATGTAGGGCGATGAGATTGAAATTCGTCAAAGGGAAAACGCTAGAAAATACATTTATTGAAGGCCACAAAAAAAGTGGCTCTAATACCATGTTAGAATAATAGAGAGATATAGAAGAGCGGAAGAATAATAGGGAGAGCGGAAGCACAGAATGGACTACATTATATTGATATAGATTGATATGAAGGACTACAAAGACTTCTATTTATAGAGAGGCTATGAGTGATAAGCAAATAATCTAATAGAGTAAGGAAAGGTAAACCTAGTAGACTTATAATACATAAAGAAATAAATAACCCTAACATAATATTCTTAACATATATATTGCAAAAAACTGCATTGTGAATGTTCTCTTAAGCACCTTCTGCATATATATATCTGCACCTCTTCTGATTCATCTTAGGCGAAAATTCCAGGGGACAAACCATTAGATGACTACCTTCCCCTCCTTCGCGCGGCCTTAAAAGATGATTGGCCAGCTGCTAAGGCTTTTTATGATAATGACAACAAGTGTGTTCGAGCTTACGTAACGAAAAACAAAGCGACAGCACTTCACATTGCAGTGAGTGCACATCACACCGATTTTATAAAGAAATGGTTGCCATTGATGGAGCAGGAGGACTTGGCCGGTATTGCAAACCAATTCTGGATTTACGGCCCTTCACTTTGCTGCCCAAGCAGGAAACGTCAGCATTGCTGAGCAGCTGGTGAAAAATAACAATGCGCTGCCATCGTTCCCTAATAGCGAGGGAGACACACCACTCATTGTTGCAGCTTATGTAGGACATACAAACATGGTCTCCTATCTATTCTCTCTAAGTAGTCCTACTCTTGAAAGGTTGGGTGATGAAAAACGCATTGAGCTCCTTAAGCATACTATCCGCAATGATATGTATGGTAAGCCCTACAACTGACTATAACTTTGTTTGATACATTTGATGCAGTTACATAAGTTGGATGGAGTTACCACTTTTATTGCAATATTAGCGACCATATATTATAAACATTTCTTAACCCACAATTATCAAATTAATGTGTCATTTTTATGGACAGATATAGCATTGAAAATTCTGAAAACAGATACCAACATAGCAAATGCCGACACTGAATGCCGGTGGGAAGCATTGGAAATGTTGGCCAAGAAACCTGCATTCTCAATTGGCAGCGAAAGTCGGCTATCATTCTGGAAAAGTCTCTTAAACTCCTGTTAGTTTGCCTCCAACCCAAACTTCTTTAATTTATATATATATATATATATAGTTCTTTTATTACATTAATCACAACTTGATGACAATTTTACTCATATTAGCTTGGCATGGGAAAATGCTCTTATTCGACTTCATCAAATCTTTAGATGATATCTACCTCTAAACTATGGAAGAATGTATGAGATCATAGGTTAATTTCTATTCTATATGTTTCATCAATCTATCGCAATACTTGTAACCGTTGCTTTTACACACACGCAAGAAATAGGGAGTACTGTTTTCTTTTTTTGGCAAAAGCTAGCATTTTCTTTCTCCTTAAATTCAAAAGATAGAAGAGATTTAAAGTGCTTGGGTTATGAAAAGACAAAATTTGTCTTAAGATGTCAATAATTAGGACAGAAAGTAGCCGCATCTAATGCTTCAGTTATCTTTGCATTTTTATTTTATAAAGCTTTCAATATAATTTCTTTTTCTGGATATTGGTAAAATAATTGTACAGATTTAATATTTCTTTATTACCAAACCATTCTGATTTCTGAATATATAGATTCTTTTCTCAACCTCTATGGGTTCAAAGGGATCTGTCACAAAGCTTTGACGAAGACATTAGCTCATCAATTAGTTGAAATTTTTTTGAAAAGGGATGGAATCAAAGACGACCTGAGCTCACCAGAATTGGTTGACAAGTATATGGCTTTAATTTTTGAAGCTGTAAAAGTTGGAAATGTTGGATTTCTAATTGTACTTTCACGCTCTTATCCTTCCCTTATCTGGCAACAAGACAAAAATAACATGAGTATATTTCACACTGCTATTTTACATCGGCAAGAGAGTGTATTCAATCTAATATATGAACTAGGTGCTGGCATGCATAGCCTTGCATCCTATGATACCGAAGATAACAAAGAGAACATGTTGCATTTAGCTGGCAAATTAGCTCCTGCAGATCGACTAAATATCGTATCAGGAGCAGCCCTTCAAATGCAACGGGAGTTGTTGTGGTTTAAGGTGAGTAATAATTTTTTTTTTTCTTCCAGTTGCATACATAATGGTTCATCTGTTACCTATTAATTTATATCTCGTCAACTGTAGGAGATCGAAAAGATTGTCCCTCAGAAATACTTGAAGAGTAAGAATAGGGATAACAAAACACCTAAGGAGATATTTGTAGAGACACATAAAGATTTGAAGAAAGATGGTGAAAAATGGATGAAGGACACAGCAAACTATTGCATGCTTGTGGCGACATTAATTGCCACTGTGATTTTTGCTGCAGCCTTCACTGTACCAGGTGGCAGCAATCAAGTAACAGGGATTCCTCTTCTTTTTGGGAAGAAAGGGTTGATGGTATTCTTCATATCAGATGCAATAGCACTATGTTCCTCTTCGACTTCAATAGTAATTTTTTTGTCAATTCTCACGTCCTGTTACACAGAAGATGATTTCTTAAAGTCATTACCTTCAAAGTTGCTATTTGGACTTGCCACCCTCTTCATCTCCATGGCTTTCATGATGGTAGCCTTCATCGCAACTTTCTTTTTGGTGTGTACAAGAAGAGGATGGGCATGGACCGCAGGTGTTGTAATCACTTCCGCTAGTATCCCAATTCTTTCGTTTGGCTGGCTACATTGTAAAATTTGGGTTGATACATTCCGCTCAACATACAAGTCTAGATTTCTTTTTCGGCCACATAAACATAGACTTTTCTAGCGGAAGATGCCGGTTGGAGAATTGATTATCTCAAAATACGAAATGGAAGGCAAACAAAAAGGAACAAAAGTTGTCGGAGGTTCACAAGATATTTAACAAGGCCAATGAATATAGAGATAGTATCTCATCTCTAAGTAGTTGTTGGTATGTGTTTAATTCCGTTAGACGCCTTTACAAGTTTTCAGACTTGGTTGGAATACTAAAGTCCAACTCCATTTCCATGGTTTTTGTGAAATGCTGATCACTGTAATAAATCCTCAAGTCCAGAACTGCATTGCACTCAGGTTGGATTGATTTGTTTTGAAGGTGTATCAATCCATTACACAGTGATTATCTTCTGTACGAAGGTATTTGTTTGTCTAATACTCATCTTTTCATGTCTTCTTCATTATGTCCGTTAGAATATATTCATAATATATTATTATTATATTTACCTTATTTGTTTGCTTTCCTTATATATGTTGATTTTATACTGTAGCATTGTCCACTATTAGTCTATATATGTTGATTTTCCTTGCTCAAGCACGGGCTTCAAACTCACATATTAAACAATTTGAGCTGAGTCAAGCCGAACCTCGGATCGATACAACTAAAATTTTTAATTTCTTTCATAAAATTTATACTTTAAGCCAAAAAGCCAGTTGCTATATAGTGCAAGCTCAAACTCAGATATTACACAAGCCAAAAAGGCTCAGCTCGACACCTAACTTATGACGCTGGATTGGATTTGGAATTGAAGCAAATGCCTCTTTTTATAGAAAAGCAAGGTTGGGAGGTTCCGTGTTGTTAGCGATGTGGGACGGTTTGTTACTTGTAAATAACTTACTGTAGCAACTTAGAGAGTTGAATCTCACTGGAAATGATGTTGTTGGATGCATTCCTGATCTTTCCTCGCTGAGGAACTTGGAGATTCTTGATCTTTCCTCTGTTCCATCCATCCTAGATGTTCCAATCTACAGCAAATCAAACAAAAGAATATGCGTTGAAGTAAGGTATATCTCAAAGGATATCTAGATATGAATCTGGTTCAAGAAGGAAAATGGGAAGTGTGCAGTATTTCCCTGTCGGTTTCCATGCCAATGGATTGCAAGGTTCTCTAGCATGAGGCTGTTCTTCACCTCCAGGGGCGGAGGGAGGGGGGTTCGAGGGGGGTCAAATGCCCCCCTCACCTCCCAAAAAATCCCCTTCCTCAGCAAGAATTTTTCTCTATACTCTGGTTATGCCCAATCTGAACAACTCATTAGAGACACATTTTTCCAAGAGTACTTGATTTTCTTTTGATTTAAATCTATGACTGCAGGTTTGCAAGTCTACAACATTCAGAAGGTTGAAGAAGAGAGTGAAACGTTGAAAACGAGTCAGATGTGCGCTTTTTTATTTTTTTAATCAACGTTTTCTTTTTCCTTGCAAAACACATAGTTTAACTAAGTTGACTCACTTTTTTGTTTTTTTTCTTCAAAACGCTTCAGTTAACTAAATTTATTTATTTATTTTTTTTTGAGAATCAATTAACTTCATTGATTATTGATAAACTTTCTCATAATGAACCTGAGCTTCGATACATGAAGGGTAGTCGTCTACCCAGATATGCTTCCCCTGTATGGATAGTGCTAATTTAGCAAGGCTATGCGCTACTGTATTAACTTCACGGCATACATGGGCCACCCTCCATTCCGCTACACTGTGTAGCTTGATCTTGGCATCTCGAATGACTGAGCCATAACTACCCCACCAGTCTTCAGTGGATTGCATTAGCTGTATGATCTCCAAGGCGTCCCCCTCCAGGATGACCTGCTGCAAACCCATTTCAACACACAGCTCCACAGCTTGCCTCATTGCCAAAGCTTCGGCTGATGAAGGATCCCGAACGTGGAGTCTTGTGTTGCAAACTGTTGTCAGTACTCTTTCTGCATGATCACGAGCCACTATTCCCATCCCCATTTTTCCTCCCGCGGCTTCTATAGAGGCATCCCAATTTAACTTTGTAAATCCGTCCGAAGGTGGCTGACACTGTAATGCTGGTCTTGTTGGAGAAGCTTCGCTATTTGCAGCTCCCAAACTTGTCTGCGCCTGCTCTTATTCGTATAGGTGAATTCGGGCCTTTTGGATAACTGCTGAAGGAGGTGTCATCTCCCCCCCATGAACCACCTGGTTTCGCCGAAACCAAATTTGACACGCCACGGCGACAAACAAAAGAATATCATCTTCCTCCAACTTTCCCAGCAAATGATCAAACAGCATTGCAAAATCCTCGTCATAACTCAAGCACTTCTGTGAAGGATAAAATACTAGTTTACAAACTAGTTACCTTTCTATTTCTCTCTCTCTCTCTCACTCTCTCTCTCTCTTTTATTACTAAAGACAAATAACAAAATTAGACTAGAGAAGAGTGGAGGAAATCTTTTTCGTATTTCACTTGTATTGAAAATACATTTTACGAAGCCTATAAATAGAGGCATTCAAAGATTAACTTACAAGGCTTTTACTTCTCCTTATTTTTTGTAATAAATAACAAAAACTCATCTCTAAGTTAAGACTTCAGTTGAGAATTAAATAAACACATGAGTTTAGAAAAATTAAAGTCCCTTATTAATTAAAAGAACTTAATAACTTCTACCATTTAGAAAAAACCTCTCTTGCGTTTTGATTTGTTTAGTTTCCAACATGCCCCCTCAAATCAAAACCTCCTCATGCCAAGCATGTCTCTTAGCCTCATGAAAATTGCACCTGATAATGGCTTAGTAAATATATCTGCTACTTGTTCAGTGGTGTGGCAATACTGGAGCTCTATTGTCTTCCGCTTGACATGGTCTCTAAGAAAGTGGAACCTAGTGTCAATGTGTTTACTCCTCCCATGTTGCACTGGATTCTTTGCTAACTTTGTAGCTGATTGGTTATCCACATAAATCACAGTCGGTTCTTCTTGTGGATGTTCCAGTTCCTTCAAGAGATTCCTTAGCCATATAGCTTCACAAACAGTAGACGAAGCAGCCACATACTCCGCCTAACAGGTAGACAAGGCTACAATTCCTTGTTTCTTGGATGTCCAAGAAAATGTTGTAGAACTAAGATAAAAGACATACCCAGTAGTACTTTTCCTCTCATCTTGGTCACATCCCCAATCACTATCTGAATAACCAACTAATTTCGCTTTATCTCCATAGGCATAGAATAAACCAAGATTCAGAGTGCCTTTGATGTACTTTAGGATCCTTTTTGCAGCTAACCAATGAGTCTCCATTGGTGTCTCCATGTATCGACTCACAAGTCCAACTCCATAGACAATATCTGGCCTTGTGATCGTCAAGTACCTCAAACTTCCAACCAAACTCTTGTAAAGAGTTGGTTCAATAACTCGACAATCTCCTTCTTTTGACAACTTTATGCTTGTTTCAACTGGGGTATTCACAGAGTTGCAGTTACCCATCTTGAATTTCTCTAAAATCTCCCCCATGTACTTATTTTGGGATATGAAAATTTCATCATGTTGTTGCTTCACTTCAATACCAAGGAAATAGGACATCAACCCGTTGTTTGTCATCTCAAACTCCTTAAACATTGATTGCTTGAATTCCTTGAACATTTCACCATTATTTCCTGTATATAACAGATCATCAACATATAGGCAAATGATTAGAAATTCACCACGATGGTTTTTCTTCATATAAACAGCATGCTCATATGGACATTTAGTGAAGCCGTTCTGATGAAGGTAATTATCAATGCGTGCATTCCAAGCTCTTGGTGCCTGCTTTAAGCCATATAACGCCTTCTTAAGACGGTACACCTTGCTTTCTTCTCCTTCCATTATAAAGCCTTCCGGTTGTTGTACGTACACCTCTTCTTCAAGGATGCCAATGAGAAAGGCTGACTTGACATCAAGTTGGTATATCTTCCAATTGTGATGAGCGGCAAGTGCGATCAACAATCTCATTGTGTCAAGTCTCGCAACTGGTGCAAAGACCTCTTCATAGTTGATGCCATACTTTTGTTTGTAGCCTTTAGCTACAAGTCTTGCCTTGTATCGAGAAACTTCACCTTCTGCAGTGCGTTTGATCTTGTACACCCACTTGACACCAATAGCCTTATGGTTTGATGGGAGTGTTGTCAACTCCCAAGTATCATTCTTTTGAATAGCATGTATCTCCTCCTCCATTGAGGATCTCCAACAATCTTCTTCAACGGCTTCTTGAAAGGTAAGAGGCTCATGATCAGCATATAGGCAGAAAAGATTAGTCTCTCCATCTTCTGTTTGCTCATAGATTTCCCTGAGACTTCTCATCTTACTTTGATTTGTGGAGGATCTACTGCTGCTACCTCCCATAGAAGATGTAGAGTCCCTCTGTGCTGCGGACGGTGTGGTAGGCTGAGAAGATGGTGGGGTAATTGGTGGAGCTTCTGTTGAGAGCTCTTCAGGCTCCTCTAACACTTGTTGTTCTTTGGCCTTCTCTTCATCGCTCCAGCTCCGCACACTTTCTTAATCAAAGATAATGTCTCTACTAACCACTAATTTCTTTGTTAGTGGGTTGTAGAGCTTGTATGCTTTCGACTCTTCGCTATATCCGACAAAGATACATTTTTCACCACGATCATCAAGCTTCTTCCTCTTGGATTCGGGAACTTGAGAATATGCAACACACCCAAAGATTCTTAGGTGTGCAACACTTGGCTTGTGGCCGCTCCATGCCTCTTGAGGTGTCATATTCTTGACACTTTTGGTAGGACACCGGTTGAGTAGATAAGATGAGCACGCCACAGTTTCTGCCCAGAATTGTTTTGGCAGCCCTTTCTCCTTGAGCATAGTTCTGATCATATTAAGAATGGTACGGTTCTTTCTTTCGGCAATCCCGTTTTGCTGTGGTGTGTAAGCAGTAGTCAACTAATGCTTTATGCTTTGTTCCCTGCAATACTTATCAAATTCTTTTGAGGTGTATTCTCCACCTCGGTCAGAACGAAGAGTTACAAGCTTATGGGCACTTTGATTTTCAACAAGGGCTTTGAAGTTCTTGAATACAATAAAGGCAGCTGATTTTTGTTTAAGAAAATAAACCCAAAGTTTTTTGCTAAAGTCTTCGATGAAGGTAATAAAGTATCTATTATCTCCTAAGGACATGGACTCTATTGGTCCACATATATCGGTATGAACCAGTTGCAATGGTGATGTTGCTCTCCAAGATTTGCTGCTGGGAAAAGGAAGTCGTGCCTGCTTGCCAAGTATACATCCTTCACAAACGTTGCTCGGTGGCTTGATCACTGGTAACCCATACACCATGCCAAATGAAGATAATAACTTTAGGCCGCTAAAATGTAGATGGCCAAAGCGAAGATGCCACTTCCATGACTCACTTTCCTTGAGTCCATAGAAGAACTTCTCAGACTTTGTGTTAAGATGTAGCGGGAACATGTGATTATTGGTCATTGGAACACGAGCCACAATTCCTACATGTGTATCTCTTAAAATAATAGAGTAGTTCTCCATATGTATGGTGTACCCCTTCTCGAGCAGCTGCCCAATGCTAAGAATATTGCTTTTCATGTTAGGCACATAATAAACATCAGAAATGTACCCTTTCTTACCATCATTTTGATAGATTTTTATCTTCCCTTTGCCTTCAACTAAGAGTTTGGTGGAGTCTGCCAAGTTCACTTTTCCATGAACTCCTTCTGTGAGTTCAACGAACAAATCTTTCTTCCCACACATACGATTGCTTGCGCCAGCATCGATGTACCAAACCTCATCTTGTGAATCTGAAACATCATGAGTGAGAAGTAAAATAGAATCACTACGAACCTCATGTGTTGCTTCTATGACATTTTCTTGTTCATCATCTTTGTCCCAACAATTCGAGGCATAGTGTCCAAACTTCTTGCAGTTGTAGCATTGGATATTCTTTGTGTTTCCACGTCCATATGTGGATCTTCCTCTTCCTCGATAGTCTCCTTGTCCTCGACCTCTGAAGCTTTGAGTCTACTGTTGACTTTGATGTGGTTGTTGGAAAATACCACGCCCCCGACCTCAACCACGACCACGGTTGGAGTTGAATTTTCCTTGATCATTTAGGGTCAGTTTTGACTCTAGTGCTTGTTCTAATACACCAGAATTAGCATTCTTCTGTATCCTTTGCTCATGTACTTGCAATGAACCCAACAACTCCTCAATTGTTAGCTTCTCCAAGTCCTTAGACTCTTCGATAGCTACAACTACATGTTCAAATTTAGAGGAAAGGGATCGAAGTACCTTTTTGACGACTCGGATGTCATGGACTTTCTTATTGTTTCTTTTCAAACCATTCACGATTACCAGCAATCGTGAGAAATAATCAGACACTGATAAGTGCTAAAATATTCATATTTTTAGCCCTTAACTTACATGCATTAATCCTTTAGTTTGGTTAATTTATGCCATTTTACTTCATTTTTATATTTTCATTGTTTTATAGGCTTTTGGAAGAAAAGAAAGCGTTTCTGGAAAAATTCCAAGCTTAAAGGGCAAAATGGAAAGACCTAGAAGATATGGTTAAGCTTAGCCAATCATGGTTAAGTTTAATTAAATACAGGAAAGGAGTAAATCAGAATTTCTCAAAGAATAGTCAAAATCGGATAGGATGCAAAAATTGGATTCTAAACATGTCTCGGTATTTTATCATAACTTTCAGTTCAGATATCCGATTGAGATGATTCAAGTACCATTGGAAATCTAACTCAAAATGATACAATTCATTGTGAAATATCATTTTCCCAATTCAGAGCGGCGCAAGACCAAAATCACGTCGTAAGTTAGGACCGTAATTTTGGGCGAATCCTATTCGGATTTAGACTAAGGTTTTCTTTATCCTAATTGGAGTTGGACTTAAAACTCCAAATTTCCTAGGATTACTAGGGCTTCTAGGACTCTCTCCTAAACCCTATAAATAGACCTCTAAGCCTCACAATTCAATAGACAACTTTGAGGAGAATTAGAAGGAGACAACTTGGGGAGAGGAATTTGGAGGCTACTTCTATGAGTGGTTTTCGGTTCTTTCTTTCCCTTCTCTTTTCTTTTTATTTTAATTATGTGTAACTAACTCTTAAGGAGGGCTAGATTGAAACCGTTATTATGTTTATTTAATATTTCAATATTGGCGCCTTTGTGATGATCATGTTGTGATATTTAACTTGATTAATTCCTGTTTTCATGAATTCCTCATATGTATGTGACTGGCCATTATATGCATGTGGTATGGATTAGTTAGTTAAATCAATTTGGATGACCGAGTCATGGGTTTAACATAAGTAACAACAGTAATCCACACCGGGTTCTTGGGTTTATCAACATGGAGAACCGAGAGTATACACCCATGCCCTAGGCCTCATGTGTTTGTCGATTTCCATAAAACATATGCTTTTCTAAAGAACAACTTAGTATATACCATGCTAAATCCTTTAGGAAAGAAAAGAGTTAGAGTATACACCCATGCCTAACTCGTTGCTTAAGAAAATCAATAGCTTAAGGAGTTATTGATTGGATCATTGGTATATTGTTATATTAATTGAGCATAATTAGTGGTGGATATCAAAGCCCTGCCTTTACCTTTACTTTTTCATTTATCTTTTTATTTTCTTTTTCTCAATATCAAATCTGTGACAATTTGATCTTTTAATTAATTCAAAACAAAATCACAATCTCCGTGGGTTCGACCTCTTGCTTGCTACACTATACTATTGTTTTGATCTTGTGCACTTGCGAGTTAAAATGTACTAAATATTATCAATTAATTTAGGTAGTATTTGGCACAACAAGTTTTTGGCGCCGTTGCCGGGGATTGTTTGACTTTGTTTGGAATTTTTTCTTTAATTTATTTTTGTTTTAAATTTTTCTGTTTTTATTGTCTTTTCAACAGTTTCTGTGCCTCTAGAGGTGCGATCGATCGCACATCCAAAGGGCATCACAATTACTGCACTAATTACAGATCTGATTTATTTCTTTTATTTTTATTTTTCTTTTTATTTTGTTATTTAATTTTCTTTTTGTTTTAATCATGTTGAGAAACAATACACCTCTGGTGCGAAAACCTATGGAAAGTTCATTCAATTCCCAGATCCTCAACCAGCCATCATGCATTAATTTCCAGCCCATTGTGCAGAGCAGTTACGATTTATCTCCGTTGCTCAATATGATTCCACACTATAAAGGCACACCTACAGAGAACCCATATTGGCATATTCGAGAATTCTGTGATCTCTGCAGGACTCAAAATGTTCAGGGTTTAACTCCAGAAGAAATCAGGTTAATCCTCTTCCCTTTTTCTTTAAAAGATAATGCTAAGAGATGGTACAATTCTTTGGCCGTAGGTTCTATTCATACTTGGGATGAGATGGCCCCAAAGTTCTTAAAGAAGTTTTTCCCAGCCGACAAGATAAGGCAATCGAGAAGGGGAATTTTGACCTTCCAACAAAAAGATGGAGACACTTTCTTCGAGGCATGTTAACACTTTAAAGAACTACTTCTCAGATGCCCTCATCACAATATATCTCAAGACGATCAGGTACTGGCATTTTATGAGGGTTTAAATGATCTTAACAAGGGTCTTGTACATTTAGCTTGTGGTAGCATGTTGATGGAGAAAAGCAACAAGGAAGCCATGCAGCTCTTCGAGACATTGAGTGAGCACTCCCAACAATTCACATCTAATGGGAGACATGGACTCAAAGGAAAAGGCATATATGAAGAGAGCACCAATGGAGGAATTCAGGGTCAAATGGCTGCCATGGAGAAAATGCTTGACATGCTCACGAAAGCTATGACTAATCATAGCAGTGCTCCTATTCAACAAGTTACACAAATCGAGGTATGTGTCATATGTTCCCATATTAATCACACCACTAAGACTTGTCCCATGTTTTCAATGGCAGATCAAGAGCCATCTCCCATCTATTGGCCTTCACAACACCAAGAAGAGAAGCCATCTCCACAGTTCCATGGTCAATCATACTCCTTTCTTAGCCACAATGAAGCCAATATGCAACTGTTGGAATACACTACCAAGATAGAAGCTCATGAAGAGGAGCCACCTCCCGTTAATTGGCCTCAACAATACCACGAAGAAGAGTGTCAAAGTCAGTTTGTTGCCAATCCTAATGAACAATACATGGAGGAAGAGTGCACTTACCATCATGAGCAAGCAATTACCACATTAAGGAGTGAAGAAGCGGTTGAAAATCAAGGGGAAGAGAGGAAGGAGGAGCAAACTGAGGTTCTAGAGGAACCACATCAGGAAAAGGAAGAGAGCACTGAGACTTTTTCAACATCAGCTCCTATTCCCAAATTACCAAGAGTCCGAGAGAGAAGTCATCTGGGGTTATGTGATGAGCAATTTGAGGACATCAAGATAAAGAAGCTTCCTGAGTTTTCTTCTTACTATATTCCAGTTCATGATTCCCCACCGGATGAGCAACTGTTTGAGAAAACTCAAAGTGGTCCTCCCCGATCTATAGACAATTGGAAGCACCTTGCAACAGAAAAGATTCATTCCCTTTGGTGCAAGAGACGGAAAGATCGGTGCTTCAAGTTTAAAGCGCCACAGTCTGGCTGAAGACGTTAAACTTAGCCCTCATGGGAGGCACCCCATAGCATGTCCTTTTGTTTTGTTGTTTGTTTTATTTTATTTTGTTTTTTGTTTTCCGTTGTATTTTATTCTACTTTGGTGTTTTAGTGTTTCAAGTCTTTTGTCATGTTTTACATTCAGTTACTGCGATCGATCGCAACTTGTGTGCGATCGAGCACAAGTCTCCACTTGTGTTTCATTGCATTCTGTTAGTGCGATCGCACACACCATGTGTGCGTTCGAGCGCACCTCACCCACACATGCACTCCACTGCGCGAGTGCGATCAAGCGCACCATGCGTGTGATCGAGCACACTCGGGCAGCAAGCCACATGACCTATTTTGGGTCACTTTCCCCTAGTCCCCACTTCTTTTTTTTTACACACTCCATCACTGCACCCACACTTTCACCAACACACCACCACTCTTCCTCACTTCCACCGGCCTTCAACCACCACCATCATCGCATATCACACACACATCACCCCATAGTTTCTCTTTTTATTTTGTTTAGTGTGTTTTAAGTTAATCTTTTTATTTATCTTTAGTTGTTTCTTTTTACTTGTTTGTGTGTTTTCATATTTTGCAGGAACAAGTATGCTTCAATTCAAGTTTGGGGGTGTACAATGACCCATACTATTCCAAACAATTCGTCCATCTTCCAGGTAAATTCTTTCCATGTTATAGACACATTGGGGACAATGTGTAATTTAAGTTTGGGGGTATGAGAGGCACCTTACACACACTTTGTCCCAATTTTATTTTATTTTTTGAAAAATCAAAAAGAAAAAATATATATATGTATGTTCATGTTTGTCTTAAAATTTTGGTTGATCTTAAAAATTGTGATTTGATTTCATTGGTGAGCTTAAAATTTTGAACACATGATCTAATAATTGAGTTTTTCAATTTGGTTACTTGCTTAGGACAGTTGAGAATTCACATGTTTGATCTAATCTTACACAAGCACATTAGCACATAATTTGTGGGGTATGACATGAAAGTTTAATGTGTGTGTTTCTATGTCTTAAGTGAAACTGAATGATTTATTAGATGAATACCTTGGCATATATATATGTGAAAAAAAAGAAAAATATGATCATTCATAAGCTTTTCACTGAGTAACTGGACTTCTTGGCTCAAAGCATTGAGTGTTCACGTCAAAAGGTGAAGAATTTGGATTTGATCAATGTCATGGTTAGTTTGGTTTCGTAGCCTTTTTCACTCGAGTTAGTAGGTCCTTAGGGGTGTCTCTACACCAAATGCCCTAAAACCATCTGGTTTGGGGGTCATTGACTTAACACTCGTTACATGGGTCAATTAGAAAGCTTAAGGGGGCCAAACATTGCACAACCTGACAAGAAAAAAAATAATATATATATATGCCATTGTTGGTCATTCTAATAGGGATTTCAGTGAACTTTGAGATGTTGAGACATTGCACATTAGACATAATTGGAAGCTTCATATTTATGTGCTAGTTCACTTTACCCTATTTTCAAACTTGTGATGTCCTACCATGTTTTTTTGTAATTAATTAAATTTTAAAATTCCAATTCATTGTGAAGATGGAGTTTATCTTTTTAAGCTTGCTAATGAATGAGAATCATGGTTTTGAGTGATACCTTAATTTTTGGAATAACATGAACTCTTGCATGATGTTTGTGGGTAACATTTCTTGAAAACCCTCACGAGACTTCACTCGTCCACTAGGGAGTTCCTAGGGGTTTAAAAGGCTTGTTGCATACGCTAAATGCAATCGTACATCCCACGAAAGATGGATTTATCTTTTATTTTTTTTGTTTTTCCATTCCTGTTTTTAGTTTTATATTGCTAAGGGACTAGCAATATGTAAGTTTGGGGGTGTGATAAGTGCTAAAATATTCATATTTTTAGCCCTTAACTTACATGTATTAATCCTTTAATTTGGTTAATTTATGCCATTTTACTTCATTTTTGTATTTTCTTTGTTTTATAGGCTTTTGGAAGAAAAGAAAGCGTTTCTGGAAAAATTCCAAGCTTAAAGGGCAAAATAGGAAGACCTAGAAGACATGGTTAAGCTTAGCCAATCATGGTTAAGTTTAATCAAATAAAGCAAAGGAGTAAATCGGAATTTCTCAAAGAATAGTCAAAATCGGATTGGATGCAAAAATTGGATTCCGAATATGTCTCGGTATTTTGATCATAACTTTCAGCTCTGATATCCGATTGATATGATTCAAGTGCCATTGGAAAGATAACTCAGAATGATACAATTCATTGTGAAATAGCTTTTTCCCAATTCGGAGCGGCGCAAGGCCAGAATCACGTCGCAAATTAGGACCGTAATTCTGGGCGAATCCTATTCCGATTTGGACTTAGGTTTTCTTTATCCTAATTGGACTTGGACTTAAAACTCCGAATTTCCTAGGATTACTAGGGCTTCTAGGACTCTCCTAAGCCCTATAAATAGACCTCTAAGCCTTACAATTCAATAGACAATTTTGAGGAGAATTAGAAGGAGACAACTTGGGGAGAGGAATTTGGAGGCTACTTTTAGGAGCGGTTTTCCGTTCTTTCTTTCCCTTCTCTTTTATTTTTATTTTAATTATGTGTAACTAAGTCTTAAGGAAGGCTAGATTGAAACCTTAATTATGTTTATTTAATATTTCAATATTGGCGCCTTTGTGATGATCATGTTGTGATATTTAACTTGATTAATTCTTGTTTTCATGAATTCCTCATATGTATGTGACTGGCCATTATATGCATGTGGTATGGACTAGTTAGTTAAATCAATTTGGATGACAGAGTCCTGGGTTTGACATAAGTAACAAAAGTAATCCACATCGGGGTTCTTGGGTTAATCAACATGGGGAACCGGGAGTATACACCCATGCCCTACGCCTCATGTGTTTGTCGATTTCCATAGAACATATGTTTTTCTAAAGAACAACTTAGTATATACCATCCTAAATCCTTTAGGAAAGAAAAGAGTTAGAGTATTCACCCATGCCTAACTCGTTGCTTAGGGAAATCAATAGCTTAAGGAGTATACACCCATGCCCTTAGGTTGGCAAACATTAGGTATTCATAATATGATTGGATCATTTGCATATTGTTATATTAATTGAGCATAATTAGTGGTGGAATCAAAGTTCTGCCTTGACCTCTACTTTTTCATTTATCTTTTTATTTTCTTTTTCTTAATATCAAATCTGTGATAATTTGATATTTTAATTAAT
>NC_081542.1:20380416-20392597 GCF_901000735.1 Corylus avellana
CCTTCCATGAAAGGATACTGAGTTCCAAACTGTAGCTAATAGTTATTTTATTAGAAAGATCAGCTCATAATCATGCGTCCATGCACGCTCATTGATCGTAATTCCATCATGTACCATATTAACATGTAATAGGCCAGGTATCAAGGAATTTATTTTAGAGTATGGTACAATCCCTAGCAAATTAAAATGCCGTTGCCTAGTCCCTATCAAATTCTCATACTTTTTGGCAGCATATTGTACCTAGTGCCTAGTACCTACGTTCTTTTCTACTATTATTGCGATCCACGCACACACAGGTTCAGCAGGATCACATGGAGGGCCCGTTGTTATCGTCTGATCACTTTATTGTAATTTGTTTGCATTGATAATGGTTGAATGTACGTAGATTGATAATGCATATATGCTTCTGTATCTTACGTCAAGCTCCCACGAAAGCAGTACTTCTCACGTAATATACTTGGAATAAAGATATATACATGCACGTTTATTTATTGTTCTTGGTAAGAGACATATGAGAAGAGAGGAGAAGTCTATTTTGATGCGGACACAAATTTCTTTGAAACCGGTTTGGAGAAAATTTTATTAAACTTACTCTAATAAGTGACAAGTGTCATTCAACATCTTTGGATTTCTCAAAAATTAATGTTTTGATTCTTAGGTTAATAGAATGATAGTAAATGACTGTTAATAATATTTAAAAAAAAAAAAAACATGTAAGAGATGACACTTGACACTTATTGAAGTTGGTTGGAGAAACTTTCTTTCAAACTGATTTGGAGAAAATTTCTATCCGATTATAGAAGATTACAATCAATTACAATGAAATCAAATCCCCCAATATTTTTTAACACAAAAACTGTCTGGCTCTTCACAAAAAAAAAAAAAAAAAAAAAAAGGTGTATTCACTCCTCAAGAAATTCATCTTTATCATGGTGGGATTGATAATTGATTCCTAGCATAAAAAATAAATCACAATATTCCATACAATATATTAATTAACTCTATCTTATTTAGATTGCAGAGTTAACTTTATCATAGTTCTACATGTTGGCTCACACATATTAAAGGAGAGTTGGTGATTAAATGATTAAATTTATTACTTTCAATAAGCTTAAGTTTTTGGGGTTAGTGTGGGTAATTTAACAGGTTAAGAGCCTGTTTGGAATTGCGTTAGAGATGTTAAAAAGTACTTTTAATACCTTAAAAGTTGTGTCAAACTAAAATCTTGCATGTTTGGTAAAAAAATTTAAAAGTGCTACTTTGACTTTCTTTTACTCTAAAAATAGTCAAAACACACTTTTGAAAAAAATGTTAAAATTGAAGTTTTTTTCTAAAAAAAACTTTTTTTGACTGTGAAAGCTATACTTCCCAACGCAACATGCTCTAAGTATTGGTTAAATGATTAAATTTACCCGTTTATATCCGTTTAAACTTTTGAGATAGTTAGTGGTTTAATATGGTATCTGAATAAAGGTCTTGAGTTTGAATCATGTCTGAGTCATTTACCTCCTAATTTTTTAAATATTCCACTAGTTGGACCTCATGTATTAAAAGGGAGTACCCATTCATGAGGAAGACTGTTAAAGTGAGAATAAATAATTAAATTTACCAATTCTTGTTGGCTTAAGCTTTTTCGATAAGTGATGATTTGACATGATAACAGAGAATAGGTCTTAAGTTCAAACCTTGTTTTTGTCAATTCACCGTTTATTTTAATTAAATATCTCACGTGTTGGGCATACTTAAGCTTTTGGGATAAGGAGAATATAATATTGAGGGTGATGTTTTAATATTTTTTTATTTGTTTCACACTTCCTTCTCTCTCCTTCATACATTAAAAACTAATTTTTAAAGAAAGTAAAATAGATAATTTGTTAGAGTTTATATTGAAAATGTAGTAGTTAAAATATATATATATATATATATATATATATATATATCTTTGATCACTCTTTTCATAATTAACTTGTTGGGTTTCGTGTAGGAAAGTAGATTTATCTTCAAAAGATTTCGAGATTAGAATCTTGACAGATCCAGCTAAAGACACAATCGAGATGATGGAAAACCAGTGTTGACTGTGGTAGGGGTTTAATCTCTTGGATAGGGCCTCAAAAGAGGCGGATAGAAACTCCAAATAGGCAAGAAAGGGAGGGGGAAGGAGGGGAGAAGGGACGGGGGAGGATTTGCTCCTCCTCAATGACATCTCATATCTCGCTCATTTCTTTTAGCAAAAAGTAGCTTGCTTCTTTAAATTTAAGAAAAGTTGTTGCTAGTACTCTAAACCAAATACTTAGGGGTAAATTTTACCTGAAGTTGGTATGTATTGTAGGATAGTTATGAGATAAAAATGTGGTATTTAACATTAATTAATCTTTATAAAATTCTAAAACTCCAAAGTTGTTCCACAAGTGAGTAGACCAAACATACCCCTTCCATGAAAGGATACTGAGTTCCAAACTGTAGCTAATAATTATTTTATTAGAAAGATCAGCTCATAATCATGCGTCCATGCACGCTCATTTGATCGTAATTCCATCATGCATGTACCAAATTAACATGTAATAGGGTATCAAGGAATTTATTTTAGAGTATGGTACAATCCCTATCAAATTAACATGCCGTTGCCTAGTCCCTATCAAATTCTCATACTTTTTGGGAGCATATTGTACCTAGTGCCTAGTACCTACGTTCTTTTCTTCTATTATTGCGATCCACGCACACACAGGTTCAGCAAGATCAAATGGAGGGCCCCGTTGTTATCGTCCGATCACTTGATTGTAATTTGTTTGCATTGATAATGGTTGAATGTACGTAGATTGATAATGCATATATGCTTCTGTATCTCATGACAACTGGCTTTGTTGTCTTCGATCGGAAAGTGAATTCTCGGAGCTGGCTCTGAATCAATCATGCATACAACCATGCATACAACCTTCCAGATGCATGACTTGATACATGAGGTCAAGCTCCCACGAAAGCACTTCTTAATTACCTAATGTACTTAGAAGAAAGATTCTTGCACGTTTATTTAATGATGTTGACTACAATTTATTTTTTTTCTTCTCTACCCATGAGATCACACGCCACTTTTGGAATATGATTCTTTCCATAGGATTTGAACTGGATAATATCCAGTTAGTTATATTGGAAGAATATTATTGTCGTTTAATTTTTTTAGGCAATAAAAATACATTTTCAATATAACTAACTGAATATTATCCAGTTTAAATGAACTAAAGATGATCCTAATTCCTTCTACTTCTAATAAACCATAGGTCCATGACCTTGATCATAGATTCATAATTATTCTCACTAATTTCAGAAGAAATTGAATACCTTAAATCGAGAGTGACCTTTTGAGAGGATAATTTTAAGAGTAAGGATAGAAATCAAATTTATATCCCCTATGTTATCCTACTCACGTGATAATGTCAATCAACCATTGAATTTTTTTGGAAAAAGTGTATAAACCCCTTTCAAATTATCATTCTATTGATAATATTCTGTTAAACTTTTAATTAGGACAATGCCTCTTTCAATGTCTCTTGTTTATTTCAATTCTCCTATAAATATGAGCATTTGTATTGTAATATCAATCAAGCAATAAGAGCATAATGTAGCCCTTTGGGCTTTCTCTTGTGAACGTACGTCGTTAACCGAACCACGTAAAATCTTTGTATTTATTTTATATTTATTATTTCTATTTCCGGTTTTACTTTTATTTCTTTACGAATTTCTTCACTATGTACTAAACATACCATAATTTTATTATTATTTTTTATCATTTTAATTTTTTAGAACAAATGATAATTTAATACAGAATATCTTAATTAAGTCCCAACATTTTCTTTACAATTTACCCGTATTTGACAGGTTTGATTACCCCCTTAATTATGCATTTCTCAACTGTTTGCATGCATTATTGTACCAACATTCTTTTCTTCTATTATTGCGATCCACGCATGCACACACAGGTTCAGCAGGATATATCACATGGATGGCCGTTGTTATCGGAAAAAGGATTCTTTTCATTTCAAATTTTTTTTCATTTTTCTTATTTAGTGTATTTTGAATGGTAGTACATTTAATACACTACCATCATTAAAATTTTTAGACAACATTACCTTTCAAGATGTACTAAATAAAAAAAATAAAGAGAATTTAAAATGAAGAAAATCCTTTTCGCGTTGATATGGTCTGATTACTGTTTGCATGCATTATTATACGTAATTTGTTTGCATTGATAATGCTTCTGTATCAATCATGCATACAACTGGCTTTATGGCAACTGGCTTTGTTGTATTCGGAAGGTGAATTCTAGGAGCTATCAATTATGCATACAACCTCTTACAAAAAACAAAAAACAAAAAAGAATCATGCATACAACCTTCCGGATCATGCATGACTTTATACGTGACGTCGAGCTCCCACGAAAGCACTTCTCACTTAATATACTTGGAAGAAAGATATGTGCAAGTTTATTTATTGTTCTTGGTGAGAGAGATATGAGCCGAGAGGAGAAAGTCTATTTTGATTGGGACACAAATTTATTCAGAGAAAATTTTCTTCAACCTATTCTAATATGTGACGAGTATACGTTATTCAATATTTTTGAATTTCTCTAAAATTAATATTTGGATTCGTAGGTTAGTAGAATGTCAGTAAATTATTGTTAAGAATATTAAAAAAAAAAAAAAACATGTAAGAGATGACACTTGGCACTTATTGAAGTTGATTGGACGAAATTTCATTCAAACTAGTTTGGAGGAAATTTTTATTCTTTTGATGTGTTATAATGATCTTTATGGTATCATCAAATCTAATTATAGGAGATTACAATCAATTACAATGAAATCAAATCCCCTAATATTCTCTAACACACACAAAAACTGTCGGGTAAAAAAAAAAAAGTACTGATTGCTCAAGAAATTCATCTTTATCATAGTGGGATTGATAATTGATTCCTAGCATAAAATCACAATCGTCATCTTGGGGCTTATTTTTGTTTAGTGTCCATTAGTTTATAAAATCGTTAATTGTTTAATATAACATGCTTCTTATTTGATATTTTCCCGAGGCCTAACCACCTACAAGATTTTTTGTTTATTTGTATGATTTACCCGGATTTTGAAATATTTTTTGAAAGCACTTTTTATGCTTTTGAAAGTAAAAGAATGCAAAAATTTATTTGATTATTATACAAAAAATGAACTTTGAAACACCTAAGAGATAATTAAGCATTAAATATGATGTGAGATGATTATTTGATTGCATTGTTGACTGAAATATTTTTTATTATTTTGCTATGTACTTTTTTTAAGGCTCATAATTATATGGGTTTTATAATTTGTATGAAATATAATAGATATAACACTAATAATATTAAAGATTCTTACTAACTTTCTATTAATGCTTTAATAATCACAATCCAAGTTTTCTTTTCACTATTTTTTTTTTCTTTATATTTTTCATTTTAAACTATACATATGGGAGCAAAGATTTTAACATATTTTAATTTATATGGATTAAACTAATTAAAGTTAAAGGCCTTATCATAGTAAAATTTTATGTGACTTATATATTTATGCAATGTTATGTGTAATTATTTTAAGTAATATATTGATATATAACCTTTAGTATGTCTGTTCATTTAAAGGGGTGTGATAGTTTTTTTTTTTTTTTTTTTTAACAACCTATAATAAAAAGTTCGATTGACATGTGTTTAAATTTTGAAATTAAACTATAACAAAGAATATCTTGCATACTTTTTTCTACAGCCAAAGTACTTTTTCGAAAGTGCATAATTATAAGTTTTATTTGTGTTGAAATCTAATAAGTATTACACCAACAATATTAGAGATTCTTTCTCATTTTATATTAATTTTTTGACTAAGCAAAATTCAAGTTTCCCTCTTGCAATTATGAAAAGTAAATTTCATAATACTTATGAAAAGTACAATTATAATATTTTTGATTTTATAATTAAATTGTAATAAAGAATCCCGCGCATTACGCAGATTATAAGCTAGTTCACATAATTCAGTATTATATATACATACATGATACATAATATGAAATTCCTATGCCTAATTGCATAAAAGGCATCGTTGAAGTGATTGACAGATTGATAAAGTTATTTAATTTGTACGTTTCTTTTTCTTTTTCTTTTCTTGTTGATAATGGGATCAGTATTTACATTATCTTATATTTTGTATGGATTAGGATAGGTAGGATTAAATGAATGTGGTGAAAGAGGCTTGGAAGAAAGTCTGCTGCTTGTTCCATCGAATAGAGAGGGGAGGCCCTCCGTTTCAAAAAGACTGCTTACATCACTTTCTGTTTTCTACTTTCACACCGAATTTCTCGTACGTATTTCACCTTCGATCTTCATCTGGATGCTGATTTGCAGCCGTTAAACTGGTGCAAATTTAAGACACCCCGTTTCTTCGGAGGCTGTGAAGCTCAATCTGTAAAGGCAAGAATTGGAATAGTAAGTAATATCGTCAAGTACGTACCTGTAGTAAGTCTTCATCATAAATATTGTTGTTATCCTCATGAGTTTAGAATTTTTCTCTTTCTCCTTACTGTTATTCTTTTATTCTTACCTTTGTATCTCTATATTCTTTCATTTTTAAACACTTAGCAAATTAAGCATCATGGCTTTTTTTCTTCTTTCGGAATCCGTAAATCAAAATGGGGTACTTTTGTCATGGTGGATAATTCTTGTTTACTATTTAGCAAATCTGGTAGAAGAAAAGTTTACGGAAAACTAGAAGAAAATTGAAGAAAAGGATCAATAAGTTTGTTGTGAGGGATCGCTTAATGCATGTGATTGTCCTGCTAAAATTTGATCTCAAATCATGACAAAAATAAACTACAACCAATGACGGACTATGGGCGGGGGAATTGTTAAAAGAAATTGGTCTTTAAATTTGTAAAAAAAAAATAAAAAAATAAAAAATAAGTCTTGTTTTTTTGGTTTTTTCTTTGGCCTCTTAAAATAAATAAATAAATAAAAATCAAAAAGAGAGAGAGAGAGATAGAGAGAGAGAATTCAACCCAGTCTCGCCCTCTAAAGTTAAATTTGTAAAAATATATATATATATATATATATATATATATATATATATATATATATATATATAACAGTAGGTATCTCAATATATACAAAAATTATGTAAAAACGTTCATATGTCTATTAAATTTATTTTTATAAAACCAGAAGAAAAATGGAAGACGCTACATCCATGCCTGAGAATGGAGGACAACAGGCAAATGTGAGAATTGAAAGGAATTCTTCTGGAAAAGCTATCCATCAACAAATATCCTCTTCTCCAACAGTGGATTCCCCCGGTCATCTCTTGATTAGTATTGAGAAGTCGGACGCAACTAATGGGAGTAAGTGCCTCTCTCTTTCTATCTGGTGAAGATATACAGGAGACCCAGTTTAATTTCGATTTGTCTGCTTTTATATATACCATGCATTGTGAATGTTGTGTTATCCGTCAACCAATATTATCTCCTACAAGGCTACAACAGGTTTCTATAGCTCTACTCCTCCTCCTAAAACATCGTCTTCTGATGAATCTAATGCAGTCCATCAAGGAGCCGCTCCTAATACCCCAAGTACGTCAAATTCACAGATTACTCCAGCAAGCAATAATTCAGCTGGGACATCAAACGGACAGTCCTCAAGGCCAAATGAAGATCCTCAAAGTAAGCGTCTCTCTTTCTCTTTGGTCATAACAGGTGAACGAATTTAATTTCGATTTGTCTTAGGTAAAACTCTTGCGAATGCTTTTATATATACCATGCATGTTATATATATATATATATATATATATATATCTTGTAAAAAACTGCGTTGTGAATGTTCTCTTAAGCACCTTCTGCATATATCTGCACCTCTACTGATTTATCATAGGCCAAAATTCCGGAGAAAATCTTCACCATAATTGTTGTTATCATCATGACTTTAGCATTTTTCTCTTTTTCCTTACCATTATTCTGTTATTCTTAACTTTGTATCTGTATATAGTTTCTATTTTTAAGTACACATCATGCCTTTTTGTCTTCTTTCGAATCCTTAAATGAAAATCTCGGTTCTTATTTACTATTTAGCAAATCTGGTAGAAAAAAAGTTTATGAAAAACCAGAAAAAAAAAAAGAAAAGAAAAAAGGCTCAATTATAAGTTTGTTGTGAGGCATCACTTAATGCAAAGTGATTGTCCTGCTAAAATTGGATCGCAAATCATGTTGAAGGAAGAAAACATGAAATGAGCAAGAAAAATGTAAAATAATTACAAAATGATCATTCCTCTCCCTCCCTCTAAATCGTTAACTTGTAGGTTCGTCCCTCAGCTCTACTCCTAAAACATCGTCTTCTGATGATAATGCAGTCCATCAAGGAGCCACTCCTAATATCCCAAGTGAAGATCCTAAAAGTAAGTGTCTCTGATGCAGCGTAGGATTGTGGTGAACAAGAAAAACAGCAAGTAGAAGGGATAAATATTTCTAAGATTGTGAGACTATCACAAGAATCAAAGAAATCTTCTTAAAAACTATAGATTCTATCTATGGTTTAAGGAAAAACACAAAGAAACTCAACTCTGAGTAATTCTTATTAAACAAACTCAATAATAATCATAAACTAAATTGTTAAAGGCTATAAGCATATATTTATAGCCCAAGACTCCTAGTCCTAAGATAACAATGAAATAGAGTTAATTTAGAAGTCTACGAAAGACAACTAAACCAAATAAAAGACTAACAAAGAAACCTAATTAAAAGACTAAAAGATAAAATAAGATAAGATAAGATAAGCCATTCTAAACTATATCTGCATCATTCTCCCCTGGTTGAACAGAATTCGACCTCGAATTCGAATCCTCATTCGGCGAATCACCGGTGAATGGTACAAGGTGTTTGACATTGAAAACGTCAGATGTCTTGATATGACTAGGTAGGTTCAACCGGTACGCATTTGAATTGATCTTCTCTATAATCTCTACCGGACCAATCTTGCGGGCAGCCAACTTGTTATACTCGCCAACAGAAAACCTATCTTTAGTTAACACAGCCCACACAAAATCCCCTTCCTCGAACTCAACAGCACGACGCTTTTTATCCGCATTCTCCTTATACTTTGCGGTAGATTGTTGTAAATTCTGGATGGTGAACTTGTGACCTGCGTGTATTTGAGCTATTAAGTCCTCAGCTGTAGCATGCGGCCGCTTCAAATCGGGAAGAGGCACCAAATCCAATGGGGCACGAGGATTACTCCCATAAATGATGGTAAATGGGCTAAGGCCAGTGCTCCGGTTAGTGGAACGGTTGTAGGCGAACTCGGCTTGGAACAATTTTTGATCCCATGATTTGATATTCTCCCCCACCAAGCTTCGAAGTAAGGCTCCCAATGACCGGTTAACGACCTCTGTTTGTCCGTCCGTCTGTGGATGATATGCACTGCTGAAATCAAGCCTAGTATGGGATAACCTCCACAAACAGCGCCAGAAGTGGCTAAGAAACCTTGTGTCGCGGTCGGATACGATAGACAATGGCAAACCATGGAGGCGGTAGACCTCTCTGAAATACATTTGGGCGACATTCACCGCATCGGCGGTCTTCTTGCACGCAATGAAATGCACCATTTTTGAAAATCTATCAACAACGACAAAGATTGAATCATTACCTTTTTGGGTTTTAGGTAAGCCTAGCACGAAGTCCATGCTCACGTTGGTCCATGGCCCTTCCGGAATAGGAAGGGGCATATATAACCCGGCATTAGTAGCCGACCCCTTGGACACTTGACATATTCTGCAGCTCTTCACAAATTTGTCCACTTCTTTCCGCATACTCGGCCAATAGAACTGGTCCGCCACCAGTTGTAATGTTTTATCTCTTCCCATGTGACCTTCATAATGGCGCTCATGGATGATTTTCAACCTTAGACTACCTTCAGGAATGCATAATTGAGTACCTTTGAATAGGAACCCATTACACAAATTGAAGTCTCTTCGCTCGCCCGATGACACCTCCTCAATAATAGGACCAAAAAACGGATCACTAGACAAAGAATCTTTTAATAATTCAAAACCGAGTACCTCTGTTTTCATGGTGACTAATAGTGATGATTTCCGGCTGAGGGCATCTGCCACTTTGTTCAATGCTCCGGACTTGTGCTTGATTGTGAAGTTGAATTGTTGGACAAAAGCGGCCCATTTAGCATGCCGAGATGACAATTTATCTTGACTGCTGAGGTGTTTAAGTGCTTCATGGTCCGAGTACAAAATGAAGTTGTTGTAGGCGAGGTATGAGCTCCAATGTTTCAGTGCTTGTACTAATGCGTAGAACTCAATATCATAAGTGCTATAATTGAGTTGGGCGCACTTTAACTTCTCACTAAAATAGGCTACCGGTTTGCCTTTTTGGCTGAGTACTGCTCCAATTCCTACTTTTGATGCATCACAATGCAACTCAAAAGGTAGGTCAAAATCTGGAAGAACTAGTAAGGGAGCGGTGGTCAATTTGACCTTGATCAACTTGAAGGCGGTGGTGGCTGCTTCACTCCACGAGAATTTACCCGCCTTCATGCATTCCGTAATCGGTGCTAAGATGGTACTAAAGTTGTAAATAAAGCGCCGATAAAAAGATACTAACCCATGAAAACTGCGGACCTCATGTAGTGTAGTGGGGAGAGGCCAATCCCGAACTGCTGCTATCTTTGACTCATCCACCGCTAACCCGTCCTTGGACACCACATACCCAAGAAAAAGAACGGATTCCGTCATGAAATTGCATTTTGCCGGGGCTGCGTAAAATTTCTCCTTGCGCAAGACACTTAGTACCTCCCTTACATGTTGAAGGTGCTCCTCAATGGTAGAACTATATATGAGGATATCATCGAAGTAGACGACTACAAACTTTCCAATGAATGGGCGGAATGCCTGATTCATAACTCGCATAAAGGTACTAGGAGCGTTAGATAAGCCAAACGGCATTACTAACCATTCGTAGAGTCCTTCACGTGTCTTGAACGCGGTCTTCCATTCGTCACCAACCCGTACCCGAATTTGATGGTACCCACTCTTCAAGTCTAACTTTGTAAATATTGTTGCCCCACTTAATTGATCTAATAAGTCATCTAATCTAGGAATAGGAAATCTGTACCTTACTGTGATCTTATTGATAGCGCGGCTATCGACACACATTCTCCATGATCCATCTTTCTTAGGTGTAAGCAAAGCTGGAACTGCACATGGGCTCAAGCTTTCCCGGATATGTCCCTTGGTTAGTAACTCTTCCACTTGTCGGCGCAGCTCTTCATGCTCCTTGGGACTCATGCGGTAGTGTGGTCGGTTGGGGAGATTAGAACCGGGCACCAAGTCAATTTGGTGTTGAATGTCGCGAAGAGGCGGCAGCTCTTCCGGTAATTCTTTTGGGAACACATCGGCAAACTCCTCCACTAATCCCTTGATTGCAACCGGGACCTCCTCCTCCGTGGGAGTGCATTCCTTTCCAACTAGGACATATACTTGATTGGAATCACGCATCTCCTTAATGAATTCCCTCTTAGCTAAGAGATTTTGGCCCGCCCCTTTAGAAGGTTTAGGCTTGTCTCCAGGGTTAGGCAAAAGAGTGAGTTTTACATTATCAACTAAAAAACTATAGGTGTTCTTCCTTCCGTCATGATGAGCATTCCTATCATATTGCCAAGGCCTTCCTAGCAATAAGTGGCATGCATCCATGGCCACCACGTCACACCAAGTTTTGTCTTTATATCTTGATCCAATTGAAAAAGTTACAAGGCAACGTTTGGATACTATTACCTCGTTTCCCTTCTTGAGCCACTCCAAGCGGTATGGTGTAGGATGTTTTTCTGTTTCAAGGGCTAATTTTCGGACCGCTTCTTCCGCCACCACGTTTTCACAACTGCCTCCGTCGATGATAAGTTTGCATACTTTTCCCCCTATGGTGCATGTGGAGTGAAAAAGATTGTGGCGCTGCCCATCATCACCTTCCTCCTTACGAGGTGTTAAGCATATTCGTCGTATCATCAAAAGAGGACCGTCATCTCCGGATACAAATTCTCCATCATCGTTCCCATGGTCCTCAATGGTGGTGTCATACTCCTCATCCTCACCTTGTTCATCGAAGGTGTCTCCCGCCTCAATAAGCAAAC
>NC_081542.1:20392697-20393788 GCF_901000735.1 Corylus avellana
TGGCTTGCAGACATTATTTGGGTTAATATATGTTAACTAATCCTAAAATATTAGAGCATCACATGCATTAATACATTACAAAATTTTAGAAATAAAAAATGCCAATGCGACACGCGTGCATGGCTTGATCATAATTGACTCAAGCTCAAACAAAATCATATTGGTGGCATATTATGGAAAGGAACTTCTTGTAATGTTCTTCTAGTAGTATTAAACTACAACTTTGGGTCTCTAAGGGGTAACTCAATCAGCTGTGGACCACACCTCATGAAGCGGAGGTAACTAATTCGAATCCCCCTTCCCATGTCAAAAGAAAAAAAAAAAAAAAAAACTACAACTTGGGGTAAACCTAGCCGTCAAAGAGAGGAGGAGGGAGCCTCTCCCCCTTCCCCTTCTCCCCCCTTCTAATCCTTCCTCCCCTTCTGCTCGTTTTTCCCTGGTTTTCTTTGTTTTGTAAGTGTTTTTGGGCCAGAAATCAGCAACTCCGACCACTACCACCTGCCCTCCAAGGTGCTGCGCCTCCCTTCTCCTCCATCCGCTCCACCATGTGCCAACGCTGGCCAGTGCCCATCATCTCCTCCACTCTGGTTGCTGCTGATTTGCTGGCTGTGTTGCTTGTTTTGAATAATAATTTTATCTTTATATCTGCTATCGTGAGCGATCTACGAGGAAAATGATGTAGTTTCCCAACCGTTTTGGGTCGATGAGGAGTAGATCTAGTATTCTCAGGAGCAAATCTGTGCTTTTATGGTTATTTTTCTGTTGGGGCTGAGTTTTTTCTGTTTTTTGTTGTCTGTATTTTTGCTTGAATAAAGATTGTCCAAACCTTTGGATTGTAGATGTGATCTATTTTCAGAGCGAGGAAGATGAGCTACCTATGCATTGAGTTGAGTATGTTTGGAACAGATCTAGTGTTACAACTGAAAGTAGTCATAGGTTAGTGGATATTGATGTCCTAGATAGGTCCTGAATATTTGATTTTTATGTAAGCATTTATGATTTGTAACCTCGTAGCTTTGACTATGAATTTTCAGAGCTTTTTGCTCTGTGATATAAAAGCGTTATGCTCACGATCTTTCTTTAATGAGACC
>NC_081542.1:20393888-20400870 GCF_901000735.1 Corylus avellana
CCACTAAAAGTGGACGCTAAAGACTCATCATTAGGGTCGACTTTCTAATAGTTAAGTATTAGGGTCGACAAAGTCGACCCTAAACAGTAGGTAGAAAAATAAAAAAAAATAAAAAAATAAAAAAAATTGATGGGCAATAGCGTCCACTTTAAAGTCGACCCTAATAGTTAAGTTTGTCGACCCTAAAGAGTAGGTAGAAAAATAAAAATAAAAATAAAAAAATAAAATTGATGGGCAATAGCGTCCACTTTTAGTGGACGCTAATACTTAAGTATTAGGGTCGACTTTGAAAGTCGCCCCTAATAGTTAAGTATTAGGGTCGACTTTGTGGACGCTAAAGAGTATGTAGAAAAATAAAAATAAAATAAAATTAATGGTCTAAAAAAAATGAAATTATAAATTATAAATTATAAATTTTCTAAAAAATAAAAATAAACTTTTATAAAATTATAAATTTTCTCTTAATTTGAAATTAAAACTTTTATAAAATTAAACTGTAATAAAAAATGAAAAATTAGTTCGATCGAACATTGAGTTCAACTCTAAGCATTTTATATTATATTAGTGTATTAGTTATAAAATGTTATTTCCCAAAAATTTACCTCCGATAATATGTCATTATTTATTTTATATAAATTATCAGATATTCGATCGATCGTGATAGGATCAAATGATTGATCAAACTTCAAACAAATTAAAGGTTCGTTCAAACATCCGTTTGGTCCTAGTGCATTTGTTTGATCGATCATGATAGAATCAATGATCGAACAAACTTGATACAATTGAAATTGAAGGATTGATCGAATATCCGATCAATCATAATGAATTAGTTCGATTGATCGTGATAAGATCAAATGATTGAAACAATTGAAATTAAAATTGAATTAATTCGATTGATCGTGATAGGATCAAATGATCGATCAAACATCCGATCGATCCTAATGAATTAGTTCGATTGATCGTGATAAGATCAAATGTTTGATCGAACATCCGATCGATCCTAGTGAATTAGTTCGATTGATCGTGATAAGATCAAATGATCGATCAAACATCTGATCGATCATAGTAAATTAGTTCGATTGATTATGATAGGATCAAACATCTGATCAAAAATCCGATCGATCCAAGTGAATTAGTTCGATTGATTGTGATAGAATCAAATGATCAATCAAATGTTCGATCGAAAATCCGATCGATCAAACATCCAATCGATCCTAGTGAATTAGTTTGATTGATCGTGATAAGATCAAATATCTGATTGAAAATCCAATCGATCCTAGTGAATTAGTTCAATTGATCGTAATAGAATCAATTGATCGATCAAACATCTGATTGATCCTAATGAATTAGTTAGATTGATCATGATAAGATCAATTGATCGATCAAACTGAATACAATTGAAGGTTCAATCAAACATTCAATTGAACTATAAGCTTTTTATATTATCTTAGTGCATTAGTTATATTATCTTTGGATTTTGTATTGATCTTATAATTAATTATAAGATAAATATCAACTTAATGATCTTTATTATAAAAATTTATTAAACGGAAATTATTAGTTAATATTATAATAATAAAAACATATTACAGGAGAAAATGAAGAAAAACAAAAATAAATAAAATAAATAAAAATTAAAAAATTATAAGTGTAATTTTTTTTTTTTAAAAAAATAAATTTGAGGCTCATTAGTCGCCCCTGTTGAGGGCAAAAATAAGCACCATCCAGTGGTGGGGTATCTGAAATTTTCGGATCAAAAATTTCATAAACCGCGTCTTTTTTTCCCTCAAACCTTCAAAACACCAGAATCCTCCCTAACACCCCTCTCACTCACCTCCCTCATCACTCTCACTCTCAATCTCTCTACCGCTGCTCTCCCAAACTTTGACCGACGAAAGCTTTCATACAAGGCTTTGCTGAGAAGTTGAAAGAGGGAGAGAGAGAGAAAGGGAGAGAGAAAGAAAGAGAGAGGGTGGATCGTTTGGGGAAGCCAGAGAAGAAAAAGAAAAAGAAGGGGAGAAAAATCCTCGAGGTAACCTCTTTAAACTTTAAATTTTTGCAATTTTTGTGTTAATTTTTGGGTTTTGTTTGATGTGTTTGTATCCATTGCGAATTTGGGGTTGGATTAGTGACTGTATTCTTTCGATTTTTTGGTAGTGCGGTTTCAGTTTACCCTCGGTTTGATTGCCGAGAAAGTGGAGGGAAAGATAAATGCTATTTGGGTATTTTGGTGTTTGATGTTTCTGGTTCTGAAAGATGGAAAATTTGTTATTGATTAAAGGATTAATGGTTCATTAACAGACAACCTGGTTGTTTTATTGATTAAAGGATTAAGGGTGCCAAGTTGATTTCTTGTTTCAACCAAAAAGAGAAATCCTTAGTTCCTTAACAAAGAAATTTGTGATTGAAGAAGTTGAATCCTTCTATCCTCTGACATATTCTCAGTTATTAAGTTGGCTTCTCGGCTTTTCTGTGCAAAATGTGTCAATTAATGTATTTGAAAACATGTCAATTTGCATTACCACTGCAGGGTGAGAATTAGTGATATATTTAATCTTTGTTGCTTTTTCAAAATCAGCAAGGTCAATAAGCTATAATCTTTTATTAATGCTATTTCTTCTCCTAAATTTATATGAAATGTTAATCATTCATTGACGGCCCATTTTGTAGACCTTAATCACAGTTATGTGCTAAAGCTGTTATTTCTCTTTGATGTTGTGAGGAAGTATCTGTGGATAAATCAGTCTGCAGGTGTTAATATGTTAAAGCATTTTCTGTTCTGAGGTTTTCAAAGAGTGCTTTGCTTGATAAAATTAAATTACAAGTTCCAGTTAATCAAGTCTATGCATTTGTTTGCTTAATTGTTCATTGTGTTGTTTGTGTGCTGTCTAATTAGTGGCCATTCTTGCATGCAGTTCTTAAGGAATTATGCCACTACCACTGGGCAAAAGGAAGAGAAGGTTAAGGTAATTGAACTTGTTAGCCTTCACCACGTTCTGGGGTACTTTCCAATATTCTAGGTAAATATTTTCTTTTCATACATTATACATATATGCATGTGTTTGTGTTATTTTGAGTTTCATACCATATGGTAGACTTCGAAGAAAAGAATTGTTTTGAAGGACCAAATATACGTTAAAAAATATATGATAATTTTTTGCTCTATATTTCCTCATTGTGTGCTTTGTTCTAGTTGTTTGGGAGATACATGTATCAGTCTTACAAATTTGCCTTGCATCAAACATTTACGTTGATTTAAGTGGAACATAGTGATATGATTAAAGAATTGCAGTTGAAAGTGAGATTATTCACATATTTATTAATGTTGAAGCTCAAACATATATTCTGATTTGGGGAATGATAGCTGGCACGTAATACTGACCAAAATTTCACTTTTTTTTTTTTTTTTCTTTCTCTTGGCCTATGTTAATTTTTTTTTTTTTTTTAGTATTAATTTAGCTATTAAACTTATGCATGTTCAGAAGCAAATGTAAGGTCTAACCACTAGCCCTTGTAGCGATTGGGGAGGGTGAAGGCTACCCCATTAGGTAGCCTGCCATTATTGTTTGGTTTTAAAAAAAACTGTCAATACTCAACAGATCTTACATAGATGTGTAACTTCACACATGTAGCACACAATGAAATTCAGTTTACTCTCTGTTATGATCTGTTTATTGTTTTCGTATTTCGTGTCAGATCCCATCACATGGATTTTGTTTTATCTTGCTTTGTTGCTTCTCCTTGAAATTACAGGTGCCTCTAGCTATGTTTGGGGGAACTAGTACTATGCATCTGCATTATACATAGTGGCAGTAAAAGGAAATGCTCTGGAAAAGGTTGAGTCTGAGCTTCTTGACCTTGTAGAGGCTTCTAAGAAAAGTCCGACCTTTGCTCAGTTTGCAAAGGATCTCTCAGTCCCAGCAGATACAAGAGTGAAGGCCCTCCAGGAAATCTCTGCTGAAGCTAAATTTTCTGATCTGACAAAGAATTTCTTGGGTAAGAAGAGTTGTACTTTGTGGTTGAACTCACGATTTTACTGATTCTATGCATTATGCTGATTCATAATTTAAATGCATATTCTTGCAAGAATCTGACTTAGACATACTATGATGTATGCAATCCTCTGTAATTTCTTGTAGCTTTGTTGGCTGAGAATGGGAGGCTGACACATATAGATAGCATCACTAAGAGATTTGTGGAGGTGACCATGGCTCATAAGGGAGAAGTGAAAGTAATAAAACTAGGTGGAGGCGAGAAGCTGAGAACATTACCTTTCTTTACCTTATGAGGATATATAGTACTTCTATCTAACACAAGAGCTATGTGCCATGACCCTTCAAGATCACATATCTAAGCCATCCTGCAATCCATTTAATATGCTCATTCAAACATTTGATAATATTGTTGGTTGGAGTTTTGTTTTCATGATGCCCTTGCAGATATTTCATCAACCGATTGTTCTAGTTAGTTATTCCTTGGTTGCTTAATCTGTGGAAGATAAATCTTACTATTTCAGACAACCAACCTTAACAATTTGTCAATCAATTCAAAGAGTTCAATAAAAGAGGAGGCTTTCATGTGAACAAGCATGTCAGAAGGAAAAAAAAGAAAGAAAGAAAGCTTTAAACGAACTATATGTACATTGATGTTTTGAATTTTTTAGCCACATTTATCTTTAGTTTCACTCAAAACAGAGTACAATATTTTTACTCTTGTCATGATTAATAGATAAATTGTTCAGGACACATTCAATAAATAACAGGATCCAGTTATAGGAGGCTGCTTGCTTTTGACATACACAACTAGCTATGTTGCTCCTCTCCTTTTGCTCATAATTAACATGTATTAGTGGGACTGTTATTGATATATGTTAGAAGTATTGTGGTTAGGAGTTAGCCGATATATGTTACTCATACCAGTGTTCCCTGGTTCTGCGATCGATCGCACTTGGAGTGCGATCGATCGCAGTACCAGAGAGTTTTCAAGTAGGTTTTTTATATTTTGCGATCGATCGCACTCCAACTGCGATCGATCGCAAAATGTCGGAAACCTACTGGTACTGCGATCGATCGCACTTGGAGTGCGATCGATCGCAGATTATTTTTTTTAAAATTTTTTAGGACCATTAGGGTCCACTTTGTGGACGCTAATGGTTAACTATTAGCGTCCACTTTGGTTTGGACGCTAATAGTTACTTTTTTTATTTTTTACTTTTTTAATTTTTGAGGACCATTAGGGTCCACTCTGTCGACGCTAATGGTTAACTATCAGCGTCCACTTTGGTTTGGACGCTGATAATTAATTTTTTTTTTAAAAATTTTTGAGGACCATTAAGGTCCACTTTGTGGACGCTATTGGTTAACTATCAGCGTCCACTTTGGTTTGGACGTTGATAGTTATTATTATTATATTTTTTTAAGGACCATTAGGGTCGACAAAGTGGACCCTAATGGTTAACTAAAAGTGGACGCTAATGCTTGCCTATTAGGGTCGACTTTCGCTTCCGTGTACATCATCTTTAGGGTCAAAACATTGTGACTTTTAGGGTTGATAAAGTGGACACTAAAAGTGATCATTAGGGTCGACTTTTAAGTGGACCCTGATAATCAAACATTTGATCATTAGGGTCGGACTATTAGCGTCGACGCCTTTAGGGTCGAAAAGTCGACGCTGTTGGCAATAGCGTCCACTTTAGGACCTTTAGGGGCGACTTTGAGTCGCCCCTAAAGACCTAATTTCTTGCAGTGAGAGAAAGAGAGTGACACTTACTCGCATTAGTTTTACTTTCGAGATCTTCACTTGGGCTTGGGGACTTTCCTGATGTCCCTGCAGAACTTTACATACTTGAGTGATGACTATTATCTCCGTCTTCAGCTACTTGATGGACTGCATTATCATCAGAAGACGATGTCTTAGAACGAGGAGAGCTTGTCCAGAAGATCAGTCCTTTTGACATGTTTCATCTGGTTTTTCATAATCTTTTCTTCTACCAGAATTGCAAAATAGTACATAAGAACCACCATGACAAAAGTACCTAGATTTTGATTTACGAATTCGAAAGAAGAAAAAAAAGGTATGATCGATGCTTGGCTAATGTTAAATATTGAAACAATACACTGATACAAAGGTAAGGAGAAAGAAAAATGCTAAATTCATGACGATAACTTCAACAATTATGGTGAAGATTTATTACAGGTACCTTGACATTACTTACAGTTCGAATTCTAGTTGTTACGGATTGAGCTTGAGAGCCTCTTGAGCCTTTTGGTACTCAATCTTGCAGGAGTTTTGGCCAAAAGGTGGAGTAGATTTGTAAGATAATATTTATCATTATATAGAGAAAAAAACAGATTGACAAAAAAACACTATTCCGTAGTGGAGGACATGTACTTTTTTGTTTTCTTCTCTACGGCAATGTTTCTATGTTAATTAAATAAGGACTTATTTGAGATTGTGTTTGAGGGAATTAAAAGTGCTTTTAACACTCAAAAAGTCCTTTTTTTTTAAAAAAAAAAAGGTACTTATTTGATATAGAAATTAAAAGCGCTTTTAAGGGTCTAAAAAGCCTAAAAATGATCAAAACGCACTTTTGGCAAAAGCTTAAAAATACAGCTTTTGTCAAAAAGCGATTTTTAATTTAAAAGCTTTATTTCTCAAACGCATTCCCAAACTTGCTAAAAGAAAATAAACATGCATTTATTGTTGGGAAAATTGATAATTAATTGGCAACCAATTTCCTACCAGCCCTTTATGCGAAAGACAAGTTTGGAAAGAAAACACACGAGAAAATACACCAACACCAATTACACACGTACACAAAAAGTTTACGTGGTTCGGCAATATGCCTACGTCCACGGGGCGTGATCCGGTCTTATTCTTTACTATTGAGAAATATTGAGTACAATGGTACAAGCCTAAACCGCTCAAGTTTAATATCTCAAACCCAAGCCCTTAGTCCCTTGTACACCCCACTCAACTGTCC
>NC_081542.1:20400970-20407275 GCF_901000735.1 Corylus avellana
ACCGGTAACTTCCCCCCTGATTGGCTTTGTCGGGGACAGAGTCCACCCAGTGGGAACCATTTACCTTCCAGTCACAGCAGGTATGCCCCCATGCCAAACCACTGTTATGGTTTCATTTTTAGTTATAAATTGTCCTTCGGCCTACAACGCTATCTTGGGAAGGACCGCTCTCAACAAAATGAAGGCGATCCCATCCACCTACCACTTAAAAATGAAGTTCCCGACGGAAGCTGGAATAGGGGAAGTCAGAGGCGACCAGTAGTCCGGTCGGAGATGCTACATGACATCGTTGAAAGACCCCCAGGCCAAAGCAACTATGATGATCGATATTGTGGACACACAAAATGAACTGAAGCTATTGCAAGCGGAACCAGCTGAATCACTTTCCCTAGTCCAGATCGACAGTAACACCAATCATGTGGTCCAGATTGGCCAACACTTAACTGGAGAATGCCTTGAGAAACTCATCCAAATCCTCAAGAAGCCTAGAAAGGTCTTTGTGTGGACTCACAGCGATATGCCTGGCATCAGCACTGAAGTAATCTCTCATCGATTAAATGTTGATCCTCATGTCAAACCAGTAATCCAGAAGCGAAGAAGTTTTGCCCCTAAGTGCAACATGGCCATCGTTGAAGAGGTAGAGAAGCTCCTGGCGGCGGGATTCATCAAAGGACTACCTCAACTGGTAAGTGGCATATGTGTGTCAATTTTATGGATCTCAACCAAGCCTGTCCCGAAGACAATTTTCTATTGCTTTGAATAGATCTCTTGGTGGACTCCACCTCTGGTCACGAGCTGTTAAACTTCATGGACGCCTTCTCCGGCTACAACCAAATCAAGATGGACCTAATGGACCAGGAGAAAACGGCCTTCATCACCGACAAAGGACTTTACTGCTACACCGCTATGCCCTTTGGATTAAAGAACGCCAGGGCCACATACCAGAGGTTAGTAAATTCCATGTTTAAAAAGCAAATAGGAAGTAATGTTGAAGTTTATGTTGATGATATGTTGGTGAAAAGTCGTTATGCTAGTGACCATGTAACTGATTTAAAAGAAGCCTTTGAGGTCTTAGAAGAGCATAACATGAAACTTGACCCCTCTAAATATGCCTTTGGAGTGTCGTCCAGGAAATTTTTGGGATTCATGGTGTCTCAACGAGGCATCGAAGCAAACCCAGAAAAGATTAAAGCCCTTATTGACATGCAGCTGCCCCATAATACTAAGGAATTGCAGCGTCTCACGGGATGTCTAGTGTTGTGCAAATTTATTTAACTCGCAAGTGCACGAATCAATTGTAGTTTAATGGATTGCAAGTACGAGGTCGAACCCACAGAGAATTGTATTTTTGAAAGAGCAATTTAAATCTAAACTAATTAAATCCTAACCTAGTTCCAAAAAGGTTTTGAATTTTGGTTTTTAAAATTAAAAGATAAACATAAACTAAATAAAATAAAACAAAAGGTAAAGACTAAGGTTTATGAATCCATACTCACCAAATCATAATAACATACTCCATGTTCATCAATATTTATCTGAAGTTCTCACAATTTAAATCTTATGTATGTTTTACTATGCTTCAAAGAATTAATCAAAACCATTCCATGTATCCATTCATTGACCAAATCACAAAAGGAATCCAAATTCAATTGAAACACCAGATGTATCCGTAGAACAAATCACAAGGGATATCCAATTTTTATTAGTTAAAAACCAAGCAATCAGTCATATGAAATTATCTCAAATCATCACATGTATGCTTGAATCACAAGAGATATCCAAGAATCACTCCACACATTGATTAGAAGTAATACAATTGAAATATAAAACTCAATAAAATCGGATAAATAAAGACTTACATAAAAGTGATGTCGTTCTTCATCAGTGAGGCTTCATCCCAACCTTAGTTGGGAATTTAGCTCCACATAAAAATAAAATCTAAACCTAAACCTAAACCTAAAGAAAAACTAAACTAAAGAATTTTGCTCTCTAGGATTGTGTTTCTTTTCTTGAATACAAAGAATTCTATTTATAGGCTTAGGAAAGTCTTAAAAACCTTATTAAACCTACATAATTCGGAAGTCTGTCTCCCAGTCAAAATAGAAGTCTGAAATCGGAATAGGATTCGTCTAGATTTGTGTCTCTTAATTGCAGGGCGATTTTGGCATAGTAACCGCCAGAATTAAGAAAATCATATTTCACAATAAATTGTAGTATTTTGAGTTAGCTTTCTAATGCCGCTTGAATTACTTCAATCTGATATTTGAGTAGAAAGTTACTGTCAAAATACTGAGACATGTACAGAATCTGAATTTGAATCCGATCCGAAATCTTATCCAATCTAATCTTTTATCCAATTTAATCTGATTTAACCTTTTTCTTGGATTTGGTTAGACTTAACCACATCATCTAGGTTTCTCAAAGTATGCTTTCTTCCAAACTTGGCATTTTTCCCTTTAAAGCTGTAGTTTTTTTTCAACGACCTACAAAACACTAAAAACACAAAACTAACACAAAATATTAAATATCGACACAGCTAAAGGATTAATTAATGTAAATAAAGGGGTCCAAATATGCAATATTTGACACTTATCATCTAGCAGCACTCAATAGATTCATAGCCCGATCCACAGATAGAAGCCTCCCATTCTTTAAGATACTGTAGAAGTCGTTTGAGTGGAACGACGAATGCGAGGTAGCATTGAAGAACCTTAAGGAGTACTTGGCTTCACCACCACTCCTTAGTAGAGCCGAACCTCGGGAGCCGCTCTATGTTCATCTGGCCTCCACTGCCACCACTGTTAGTTCCGTTCTTATCAGGGAAGATCAGAAAATACAAAGACCAGTCTATTGCACCAGTCGCATATTGCAAGGTGGAAACCAGATATCCAGGAATCGAGAAGTTAGCATTCGCCCTGATCACTCCGCCAGACGACTCTGACCTTATTACCAAGCTTATCCTATTAAGGTACTTACTAGTCACCCATTAAAGAAGTCCCTCCACAAGCCGAACACCTCGAGCCGCATGGTACAATGGTCCATTGAGCTAGGCGGGTTCGATATTGAGTATCTCCCAAGAACCGCAATAAAGGCACAAACAGTTGCAGATTTCCTGGGACAATTCACCGAAGACATTGAAAAAACCAATGAAGATAGTTCAGAGCCCGTTTGGTTTATTGAGGTTGATGGGTCATCATTCTCGAAAAGAAGTGGAGCCGAAATTATTATTAAAACACCCGATAGGGTCACCATTCAGCACGCAGTCCGGTTCAAGTTTCAAGCGACAAATAACAAAGCAGAGTATAGGGCACTCATTGTTGGACTCCATCTGGCGAAGCAACTGGGAGTCAACAGTGTAAGTGTATAGAGCGACTCTCAATTGGTGGTAGGCCAATTAACAAGCGAGTATGAAGCAAAAGAAGACAAAATTAAGTTGTACGTGCAAAAAGCATTAGACGCCAGGGATACATTTATAAAGTTCTGCATTCAGCAAGGCTCTCGAGACTCAAATGTCAAGGTGGACCATCTAGCCTGTATGGCTTCATCTAATTCTGAGTCACAGCAGGGGGAGGAAACCACATTCAGCGAATTGGAAACGCCAACAATTGAGGACTTCCAAGCCTCCAGGTATGCATTATCCATTCATGATATAAATTGGACTAAACCTGTAGTAAAATACCTTGTTGAAGGAAACCTTCCGGAGAATCCCGCGGAAGCCAAGGCAGTCCGCTACCGGGCATCTAGGTACTTAATCCAAAATGATATCTTATACAAACGAAGCTTTATCCATCCACTCTTGCGATGCTTATCCAATGATGAAGCGGACTGTCTTGAGAGAAATCCATGAGGGAATATGCAGCAACCACTCAGGGAAGAGATCCCTGGCTCACAAAGCCTAGAGGGCGGGATACTATTGGCCAACAATGGCTCAAGATGCACACGACATGGTCAGGAGTTGTAAGAAGAGCCAACAGTTTGTAAACGTCCCAAGGAGTTCGCCGGAAGATCTCATATCAGTATTTATTCCTTGGCCATTCGCACAGTGCGGGTTAGACATTGTAGGACACCTGCCACTAGGAAAAGGAGGAGTCAAGTTTGCCGTAGTGGCGGTCGATTACTTCACCAAGTGGGCAGAAGCCAAAGCATAAGCCACCACCACAGAAAAGAATATTGAACACTTCATGCGGCGATCTGTGGTTTGCCGGTTTGGTATCCCGCACTCAATTATGTCAGACAATGGTAAACAGTTCGATAACCCAGCATTCAGAGAGTGGTGTTCACAACTCGGCATCAGCAATTATTATTCTTCACCAGCACACCCCCAGGCAAATGGGCAAGTTGAAGCAACCAATAAAACAATTTTTAAGATAATCAAGAGGAAGATAGAAAGAGCCAAGGGCTTATGGGCAGAAGAGTTGCCAGAAGTTTTATGGGCCTACCGGACAACCACAAAAACAGCAACCGGAGATACTCCATTTGCTCTGGCATTTGGGAACAAAGCTATGATCCCCGTCGAGGTCGGAATGCCCAGTCATAGGCAAGCTAATTTCAATGAAGAAGAAAATGATACGGCTTTAAGGGAAGGTTTGGACTTAATTGATGAAGGCCACCATGCATGTAGCAACCTACCAGCAAGCCACAGCAAGATATTACAATTAGAAGGTGAGGCATCGTAGCTTTTGCAACGGAGACTTGGTTCTAAGGAAAGTAATGCCTCAAATGAAAGATCCAGTCGACGGTAAACTGGGTCAGTCCTAGGAAGGCCCCTACAAAGTAAAAGACAATCGACAGTCCAGGACATACCATCTTGAAACACTGGACGGAAGACCGCTGGTCCACCCTTGGAATGCTGAACACCTCCGACATTATTACCAATGAATCCAGCAATAGGGATATAAGCCTACATCCCTTAGGTATGAGCCGCATATTATTTATTTTTCTCCTCTTTTAGCTAACGTGAATAAGCGAAAGAAACAAAGAAGAACAAATCAGGAAGCGGGAAGAATGGAAGGTCAAGAATGGAAAACGAGAACAAATTAAAGGTGATTAACTTTACTTAGTCTCATTCCTTTATTTTTCTTCATTGCGTTCCATATACCCATACTAACTTAAGCATCGGAGAGTCCCCGATAATTCGGGGACGCATATTTTTTAGTTTCTTTTAGCTAACATGAACAAGCAAAAGTAAAGGAGAACTAATCAGGAAGCGGCAAAAGTGGAACGTCGAGAATGGAAAAAGAGAACAAACTAAAGGTGATTAACTCCACTTAGTCTCATTCCTTTATTTTTCTCCATTATACATTCCGTATACCCATACTAACTTAAGCATCGGAGAGTCCCCGGTAACCCGAGGACGCTTTCCCCCAATAATAAACTCCAGGTAGATCACCCAACGGTCCCAGAAAAAAGAAGATGAACAGACACATCAAAAGGGAAATTCCACTATGAAACTAAGGTACTATGGTACGGTGATGGGCCATCGTCCCGCTTGGGTTGGTAGAGGTATATTTCGTACATGTTTAAAGAACGGTACTCTGCTATGCAGCTAGTTAAAATGGTGTCGGGTAGCCATCAAATTAAACGCCTCCGTTCGAATAACGGAAAACTAAAAGGTAATCATCCCACTCAGGTTGGTAAAGGTATACTCCGTACATGTTTAAAAACGGTACTCCTCTATACAACTAGTTAAAATGGTGTTGGGTAGCCTACATATTTCTCCTAATCTCCCAGTTTCACAACGTAAAGGATCCCCTAGGAATGGTCCTTTTCCCAAACATTTGTTCACACAAAGAGAAACTCAAACACACGAATGAGCACAAGGATTTTTTAGACTAATAAAACTTGTTTCATTCCAGGAAAAGTGCAGGTACATAAACAAAACAATGGAACAAACAGCAGCCCAAATATGGGACCATACAAAAAATATTATAGATCTTTTCCACTATCAAGATCTATAAGAGATGCATTATCCCCAGTAGGGGGTTCTTCACCATCAACCAATGGATGAGGAAGGAAAGTAGAGGGACAAGCGATCCTGAGAGCCCGATCTCTGGCTACAAACAAGGACCGTCGGACTTCAATAGGAATGTCTTGCTAACTCACCGTCTCAGGATCCCTTGGCCCAAACTCTCCACGCCAAAAATTCTGGCACGCCCTGAAACCACTCCTGAAGATGCCTCTCCAACTACTGTGGTTAGCTGCCGGAACACTCCATAACTCTTCTTTAAGACCGAGGATTTGGCCGTTCTGAAAGCATAAGCGAGCAAAAAATTCATTCCTATCTTCAGCAGCATCTTCTCAAATCC
>NC_081542.1:20407375-20411035 GCF_901000735.1 Corylus avellana
TTTCTAAAATGAGTTACTCGGTTGAGTTTGTTTCAGAAGGTTGGGTGCTATACTCTGTCGAGCTTGAGTAGAGGCACCGGATTAGCTTTATACTGCTCAGATTTCAGGTTTGCGTCATCTCGAGATGGCATGAAGTGCTTTTCTACTCTAAGCCACATTGTGCTCTTTTTCCTTGTTGTTATTCATGATCTATGTTATTCATGATCACTGCACAATTGAAAGAAGAAACACAGAGCATGTTGCACTAAAATCGAGTAATAGCATGCCTTTTTACGGTGTATGAAACACAGTTGACTATTATCAAGCCCAAGCAATCATAATCCCAGGAATCAGAACTAAGGATGTAGAATGCTATTAAAGCTAAAATATGACAATGTTGTTCTCATGAGAGGAGCATGCCTCTCACAAAAGGACAGATTAGACACCCAATGATTTTTGAATTGCCATTGGCTTTCACCGAGACCAAAATTAAGTATTATTCTAATCAGGCATGCATTTGTTTTAACCTATTTAAAGCATACCTTCAACATAGATATTCTTGTATTATTGTCTTTTCATCAAGAGCCATGAGCATATGTAATCAGAATTGTAAATTGTGCTTTGATTCTGGTAAATGACAAAAGCATTTAACAATTATATACATATACTGATTCGTGACAATTGATGCAAAAAGAAGTATCATTGTTGGTTTTATATGCAAAAGATATCTTCTTTTTATGAATCCCGTAAGAAGCAACCTGATGAGGGCAATGAGCTTTTGTTTTTAAACAAAGCTTGCAAAAAAACAGATTAGGCATAAAGAGCTAGGCATTATATATATATTCATGTGAAACCTATGCAAAAGGTGAACATGCTTTTTCACAGTTGGCTAAAAAAAATCACATACTTCACAACTAAATAAAACAAGTTCATAGGGACTTATCTGGTGGGGCGAGGCTCCCTCGGGAGGCGGAGTGATGCTCGGGCCTCGGGAGGTGGAGTGATCCTCAAAACATTTCTCCTCGGCAAATTTGCTCCTTGGATTTTTTGCTTCTTGGATTTGCTCCTCGGATTTTTGACTCGAAAATTTCTCCTCGGAAATTCATCCTCGGACTTTTGAAATTTTTCTTCGGAAAATTTATGAGTTTGTCTCGAAATTTCATTCTTGGACTCGGAATTTTTCTTCCTCGGAAATTTTTTCTGAGTTTGTCTCGGAATTTCATTCTCAGACTCTCAGAATTTTTCTTCCTCGGAAAATTTTTCTGAGTTTTTTCTGCACAAAAGGAGAAAGACACCAAGCAAGAGCATGCATCCAAGCAATAGAATAACGAATTGAGGATTAATAAACCTAGAAAATTATTGTCATTTTGGTTCCTTGAAGCTAAGGACTTGGTGCTCTCAAAGTAGTTGGCTCTTGGGATTTTTTCCTCGGAATTGTTCCCTTGGAGTTGTGACTCTCAGGATTCTTCCTCGGAATTTTTCCCTTAGAGTTCTCTCTGAATTTTTCCTCAGACTCCTCGAAATTTTGCACCCTCGGACTCTCGGACTTTTTCCTCAGAAGACTCCATACTCGGGATTTCGGTCTTGGACTTCATCCTTGGGATTTCGGTCTCGGACTCGGACTTGCTCCTCGGATTTTTGCGGGATGACCCATCCTCGGATTTTTTGCTTCTCGGATTTGCTCCTCGGAAATTTGATTTGGAAATTCATCCTCGGAAATTTGACTTCTCGGACTCTCGGAATTTTTCTTCAAAAAATTTCTCGAAGTTTCTCGGAATTTTCCATCCTCGGATTCTCTCTGCACAAAATGAGGACAAGTGCATGCATCCAAGCAAAATATAATGGACAATTATAAATCCGAGAAGAGGGGTCGGTGAACCTGAGTTTGGGTTGGCGACCCGAGGTTGTTTTGCCGAAGGTTAGACTTGGCAAGACTTGGCGTCCAGCGAACCTAAAGTGGCCAACCCCTCATAATTGTGAAATGTCTGAGCTTTCTAGGCTCGCTACCCAACTTTTAGGACTCGCATGCGGGAGAATGCAACCCCCCGGAATAACACTCCAAGCCCATTTGCTTGAGCCCGTAAACTTAATTCAGGACTGTTTCACCACTCATCTTAAGGTGAGTCGGCGACCATTTGCGTGGATTGGCAAGCTTGAGGGGAGTCGGTCAGGTGCATCATGTCATGCAGTAATGCTGATTCTATCTTACTCTCATTAACTTAGCTGGGCAGTATCTTTCAAGCAGGCGATGGTATTGCAGGCAAGCCTTTGGAGACTGAATCATGGACATCACCCATGAGACAACTTCATCAATAGCCACATCCACTTTCTCTCTGCGACTTAAGAATGTCGTCATCTTCAAACCATCCAAGGCAGGCTCTGCAGTCTCGGCAAACTTAGAAGCTTTGTGACTAGGCACACCTGGTGACTCGGCGGATTCGGGCCTCAGGTCTCGGCTCTCAGCAAACTCGGGCCTCGGGTCTTGGCTTTCTTTAGACTCAGGCCTCGGGTCTCAGCTCTCTGCAGACTCGGGCCTTGGGTCTCGGCTCTCAGCAGACTCTAGCCTCGGGTCTCAGAATCTTCATCCTCGGGCTCTCAGACTTTTTTGCTTTAGCTTTTCTTGTTTTTTTTTTTATTATTATTTTTTATTTGCTGTAGGCTTGCTAGTGAACCTTCAAGCTCACTGGCGAGGGTGGCAAGGCTTTGGCCATTTTAAGTCCGAATGAGACTCGGACATGGCGAGTCCAAATGAAGCTCGGCGACGAGACAAGGTTGGAGTCCTTGGCCGAGTTTACCGAGTCTCGGCAGGCTCAGCAATCCTCTATAACCACGGGCTTGACCTCCAAGTCACCGAGTGTAGGTAAGCACCGATGGTTCTGAGGGCTCGTTCATGGTGATGCCGGGCCGAGATGGACTCGGCAATAGTAATGTTGGTCCGAGACAAACTCGGGTTACAGAGCAGAGGCATCCTGGCGAAGGTTCGGTAATCTGAGTTGCAGACAGGCTGTCGTCGGTGATGGTGGCATCAGAGAGAGGCTGTCTTCACTGCAAGCAACCTGAGGGGAGGTCCGGCGAAACTGAACAGAAGGTCAGCTTGATGAAGCTGAGTCTGGGTCAAAACTCATTCAAATGAAACCCAAGGCTGGGTGGGCGCTGGTGACTGAGGGTCTGTTCACAAGAGCTCGAGGCAGGTTTGGTGACTGGAAATAGTCGGCGAGGTGAAGCTCGGCGACTAGCATGGTTGGTGACCCACCGTCCGAGGCAGGCTCGATTATGTGGCAATGGTGATGGCGTTTCCTGATCGTCGGAAGACCTGTTTGAACTCACCAGAAGGCTTGCCGGAGGAGCTTGTGGCTGGGCTCGTGAAGGCGCTGGTTTGCCGTTGGCAAGGCTTGTGTTGCAGGCGAGGCTGCGGCATGCAGGTTACGTGCGAATTCTGGGCCCGCGGGGTGCTGGTTAGCCGCGGGCGAGTTTGCTGGGCTCACCAGTGGGCTCGCTGCCTCTACTTGACATCTTAGCCGACCCATTCTCGGTCTCACCTTTAGTTCCTCTTCGAACATGACGTGGCTGAGGGAGAAGTCTGTACCCCTGTTCTTGGAGAGTCTGTTTTGGAGCGCTCTCGCCTGGGGGGACATGGTCAGGCGAAAGGACTTGCATGGCCAAAGTCACATCTTCTCTTGC
>NC_081542.1:20411135-20413288 GCF_901000735.1 Corylus avellana
GATCTATTTCCGGCTAGTTGATGTATCACCCGAACGCATGATCACCACCATAACAAACTTTGATTTTGCAAGAGCGTATTCGTTTTCCACAGACGGCGCCAAATTGTTGATGCATTTTTTTGGTCTAACAATCTTCGATTGGTGTGATATTTACGTTCTTCAAGGCGTTTGTGATCATCAATCTTCGAGCTCCTACAAAATAATAAGAGCGTCAAAGAGGTCTCTGGAGAAGGCCCCGTAGACCCTCCGATGCTTAAGTTAGCAGTCATATATGGGGTCTAAATGTAGCTAAAGCTAGCTATCTATTGAGAAAATAAATGATCAATCCTCTTTACCTATGTCTTGAGTTCTCTTTTATAGGGTTTTATTTCTCCCTTCAGATGATTAAAGAATCATTTGAAATAGTGGGGAGATAATGTGAGGTAGTTGAGATAATATAGGACCTTATGAGATAATTAAGAGTTGTTGAGAGATAGTGGGACCCATAGTGGATTTTATTCCCAACAGAGAACAAAAAATTCTAACACAAATAGTGAATCGACACGATAATTATCGATCAGTCTCTTCTATGTTAAATCAAGTGTACGGGGAGGACCGAAAATAGTAACTCAATAAAATAATTATTAAAAGATCACTAATACACAAGGACGATAAGTGTATCACACTAAATAGGAAAAAAAATTCTCAATTACTAGTTCACACTCTTTCTCTTATGCCGTACATTTTATATATGTTAGAATATTATTTAAATGATTAAGTTTATTATTATTTTTTTAGCTAGATTTTTAGAATAAGTAGTGATTCAACGTGGTATTTTAGTTAAAAAAAAGATGGTATTTATTAAACTAATGATTAAATCTTTAAATTTACATCTTCCTATTGGTTTAAACTTTTAGAATAAGTAGTAGTTTAACATGGTATGAGAGCCAATGGTCCTAAGTTCAAACTTTAACTTCATCCCTTACCCTCATTTCAATTAAATATGCTTTTGGGATAAGTACTAAAGCAAATGTCATGAGTTCGAACATTTTCAATTAAAAACTTCAATTGTTGTTAACATAAAATAACTTAATTTATAGGAAGGTGAATGATAGAGACAATATTTAAACTCAGGACTTTAGCTTATTACCTTGTTAAGTCACCACTTGTCTTAAATTCGTAACCTGATAGAAATTGTTCATTTAATTATTTAGTTTATATTCTAGCACTCCCAATGAAATTTGTACAAATAAGAAGCATTCATTTACTTCAAATCCATAATTTGTGTTAGAAAATTCATCATTTTAGAAAGAAAAATAAATAAAATTGAGAAATTTCATTGCTTCAAAAGCAACAAAATGTCAAACAATTACTTCTGATCCATAAATTTGTACACAACAATTTACGTACTTTTGTACTCATTCCTCATCTATTCATATAATTCGATATGAGGATAAGTTCAATTAGGTCTTGGTGTAAATTGGGTGTGTTGCATCTTCAAATAAAAAGCCAACACTTAAACTTAAAACACTAAAATTAGAATATATATATATATATATATATATATATATATATATATATATATAACCTTCCAACACAAAATAAATATTTGATTTTACGTGAGTTAATGAGCTTAAATCTAGGAGAGGTTAAAGATCGATCGAAGGCATAGGGATACAAAAAGATTCTCTAAGAACACAAAACAATGGCCGGTGTTTGAAAATTGTGCATAATAATGTTTATATAGGCCTTGAAAAAACTGTGATTTTTTTTTTTTACTCCCACATTTTGGGACTAGGGAGCCGGAAAAAAAAATGGACACAATTGCTTGATGGTTTTTTTTGGGGTCATTTTTCCACTCTTTATAATTTTTAATATGATCATTAGATTTGTCGGCTTAAGTGCCAATAAATCTAACCATAATATTAAAAATTAAAAAGATAGAAAAAAGGCGAGAAAACGGTAACTAGCGTTCGAAAATCAAAAAGTGTAGTACAGTAAAAGCAAAAAGCACTATCGTAATGGCAAAAAGCAAACGCGAACCTTAAAAAAGCAAACGGCAAGGATCGTCATTCAAAGCAGGAGCAAGACAAAAGTGCCACGTCACAAAAGAAGAAAATCGATCAAAGGCAAAGATTATTCACTTAAAAAAAAGGAAAAGTGAAAATTATTTA
>NC_081542.1:20413388-20421535 GCF_901000735.1 Corylus avellana
ACACATTTGATAGATACCAGTAAACAACATCTGGGGTAAGTGGTTGCTTTTCCTTGCATCCTGTTTTATTTTCAAGATCTGATTCATTACCACTAGCTATTAAAAGTGTTTCATGATAATTGTGGAATCTCTATACTAACCTTCATCTCAGTAGATGATAAAGTTTTATGTTCCATCACTAATTTATAATGCAGTGTAAAAGGACTCGTGTGGTTAGTGTTTGTCATTTTGTGTAGACACCAAAACAAACAATGGCTTAATGGTTAAACCCTTCTTGCACAAACCCATGTGGGTTCAAAGCAAAGAATGGCAAGAAGTAGTTGTCCAATTCGGCAGACATACTATCAGCTCAACCCTAAGCTAACTTTCACTCTTCCAATGCTTGTTATAAAAGCTTGTGTGAAGGCATGCCAAAAGTGGTTGGGCACAAAGATGAGCAAATGTCAGACAAGAAGTATCGGCCAGAGCAACTCCTATCCACTGAACTTATTACTCAATTTAATTGTCTCATCACTGATGCCACTCCTGCCACATAGAATGGGGGGTACATATTCTATTTTTATATTATATGCATCTTATAACCAAATACATGCAGGAAAAGTTCAATGTATGACGAGTTTGTTTCCGAACTGCCATTAAATAGCTGCCAACAAGATGCTCTGCCTACTAAAGCCTTTAGCCCTGAGCACACCAAGGAGTTCCATCCCAAGATGTGAAGAAACTGGGCTTCCTAATTGCTCTAAATATTGAGCTCATGAAAAGCCATTTCACAATTTATAGGGTATCATGGTGGACAAAGGGAGCTCATTTCCAAGACGCGGAACTTGCTATTGGTGGCTTACAAGAACGTGATCAAAGAGCGTATAGTTTCATACGGCCTAGCATCACTCCGCCTCATACGGTGGAGCATCACTTCGCCTCTCCATGGCTGAGCATCGCTTCACCACACCAAGGCCAAGCTTCGCCGAGCTTCGCCGCTCCCTGTTGAGTCCATGATCGCCTCACCCTCGCTCACTATCACCGGATCTTGCCAAAAGTTCACATGATCCCTAGATTTCCTAGGAATCCAAGCAAAAGGATCCCGAGAGTCACATATCCAAGAATGGGGGTATCTAGTTTGAAGATCATCTATGAAATTTGAAGAAACGGCTTGGTGAGCGCAAATGAGGCAGTCTTCCCTGCTAGGGTTGGATCGAGAAGCGTTTCGGCTCAAGTGCAATAATGAAAGCCTCAAGCTACACCTTGACATGCTGTAGGAGAAGCAGGACTAGCCCCAAGAAACCATGGCAACATAACAAGAGTGAGCGACTTGACACTTCAATCAAAAGAGGCTCCTCGGTGGAAAAAGCCAAAGTGCTTCCCCGAGAACAACTCGGTGAGATACTCGAGGAGCTTTCCCGAGGACGTTAGTGAGGAACACAGTCGAAGAGCCTATAACTCATTCTCTTTTGAGAAAAACAGCCAAAGAGGTTTCGCGAGGGGAGTTGGGGACAGCATCCAATGACCTTCCAAACTAAACCTCTCGGGCATAAAACCCTCGGAATGTTTGTGGGAGAAAACCGTCTCGAACATAAAATCCTTCGTCAAGGAATGTTCAACGGTCAGACCAATACAGAGAGTTCGAAACAAGAACTCTGATAGGAGGTTCTAAGGAACTCTCTAGGGTCAAGCACTCAGCCAAAGAGCTTTCCCGAGACCAATCTCGAGAAACATAACTAAGGCACTTTTCCAAATTTAACCTGGCTTTAGAACATAAAGCCTCTGAAGTAGGATTGTTCTAAAGGATTCTCGGGAAGTACAACTGAAGTTTTCCCAAGTCAAAAGGGAAGTACAACCAAAGTTTTCCCGAGTCAAAAGGGAAGTACATCCGAAGTTTTCCCGAGACTAAAGGAGACATTGCCAAAGAAATTTCCTGAGATCAAACTCGGGAAACATAACTAAGGCACCTTTCTAAGTTTAACCTGTCAAGAACGTAAATCCTTCAAAGAATGTGTGTTAGAAAAAGGTTAAACAGCTAACCTGTCAAGAACGTAAATCCTCAAAGAAGGTGTGTTCGAAAAAAGGTTAAGCAGCTAACCTGTCAAGAACGTAAATCCTTCAAAGAAGGTGTGTTCGAAAAAGGTTAAATAGCTAACTTGTCAAGAACGTAAATCCGTGTGTTCGAAAAAGGTTAAACAGCTAACCTGTCAAGAAAGTAAATCCTTCAAAGAAGGTGTGTTCGAAAAAGGTTAAATATTTCCTGAGGCCTAGCACTTAGCCAAAAGCACTCTACCGAGCAATCACAAGTAATTTATAAATTACTGTCAAGATTGCTAGGAGTGATGCATAAATAATATCATTGCAAGCAAATGAAATGACTAGTAGTTTGATCAACCCAAAATGTCCTATTATTCCAAGTATATAATTACAAAATAGAAGGGCCAGCTTTGGGAGCTCCAGGGCTTCGGTCGCAAATACGCATAAGATTCCCGATGCCCGACCAGCTGGACAAGTCAGCCATGGGAATTGGGGGGTAACTGTTAGGGATAAAATCCACTATGGGTCCCACTATGTCTTAACAACCCTTAATTATCTCATAAGGTCCTATGTTATCTCAACTACTTCATATTATCTCCCCACTATTTCAAATGATTCTTCAATCATCTGAAGGGAGAAGATTAAGGAAGCAGTTACAGAGATAAAACCCTATAAAAGAGAACTCAAGACATAGGTAAAGAGGATTGATCATTCATTTTCTCAATAGATAGCTAGCTCTAGCTACATTTAGACCCCATATACGACTGCTAACTTAAGCATCGGAGGGTCTACGGGGCCTTCCTCAGAGACCTCTTTGACACTCTTATTATTTTGTAGGAGCCCGAAGATTGATGATCATAGACGCTTCGAAGAACGTAAAGATCACACCAATAGGAGACTATTAGACCAAAAAAATGCATCAACATTCTCTATTTCAAGTCAAATACAAATCATTGCATTCCGTTTCGTACAAAATCTCAAGCACCAATAAATAAGAATTAAAATTACAAAAAATGACACATCTTGATCACCTTGACAACATGCAAATGCCACTGACACTTCATAGAGAAATGCTATATATGGAAGACCATTTATCTGCATATACGCAGTGAAAGTAGTCCAGAACAAGGATCGGAAAAGGATATATATGTTGGAAATAATTTTGGATGGTGCACAAATTCTCATTGATATAAAATCATTACAATCTAAAAATTAACAATAAAATAAATAACATACAAGAGATGAAAATAAGAGTATGGAAAGATCTCACAATGTGCTATAGAATCACGCAAGAGCGTTGTCCTTAAAGGTTGATTCATGCCTCCTGGAGTATATAACTCGGTGCGATCGGATTCTTTGACACGCAACCTCCCAGGATTAGACTATAGCGTCTACCTTCGTTAAGGACGCACTTCCTATAACGAAGAGTAATAGAACAACCCTTTGATTTGCTTGATTAAAAGCCACATAGAGAAAAACACCAAATAGAACACACTAGGTGGACTTTTATTTTATAGGCAAAAACTAAATAAAAATGCCCGAAAAAATTGGATGTAAATATATAACTGCTTTTTCTCTCTCTCAAGAATGCCAACCAAACCATAACAAAAGTAGTCTTTTATATTACTATTTTGCTAGAAAGTGTCAAATTAAGTTTTGGTAAAACTTAAAGAAATTTAATGCCAAACGTATTAAATAGTCAAACGGTTGAAGATACAAACCATTAAACTTCACCAATAGAGAAAGTCATTTGGTCAAAAAAATAAAAGATAATTAATGGCCAACGGATACAAACGGAAAACCAAAATCAATGGGTTAATGACCAAATGTCATAACATAAAAAATGGAAAATATTTGTTAATGATCAAATGATCAATTGCCATAAAAACTTGACAATTAATTCCAACGTTCAAAACTGTAGAACGGAATAAAGACTCATGGATAATTTATATAGTCGAATGGTAAAATAATTTCAAGCAATAGTAATAAAACTATTAATAACCAATGGCTGAAAAATTAAAGAGTTGAAAACAAGTGTTTGTAACACACAATTAGAACAATCCCCCACATGTTACAAACACTAGGATAGAAGGAGATTGAAAGCATCCATCGATGTGGTATCCGAAGGTTTTAATCACACCTAGGATAAATAAATAAGAATTTAATGAATCGTGGTAGAGTTACTTTTAACCAAATCCACAAGTTAATCAAACTTATCACCCATATAACTTTCTCCAAAAAATCAAATCAAGTCAAATCAAATCAAAGAAAATTGGGTTGTTCTAAAGCGGGTTGGCGCCTTATACAGGCCATGCGCCTCTGGGTTTCATGAGGGCTCTAGAGACTTGCCAAAGTCTCATAATCGGCGGCACCACCTCCACACTCACATAGGTGACGTCTATCAAGAATGTGTGCAAAGAACATCCCATCCCAACAAGTAGGGACTATGGACCCATTAAGAGTTTTAAACTCATCCTTACTCACTCTGCATCTTTTGTTGTTATACCATAAAATGGCTTTCATGAGCGCTCTAGAGACCTACCCAAGTCTCATAGGAGATAGCACTTCCACACTCATATAGGTGGTATCCATCAGGAGTGTGTGTAGGGAACACCCCATCCCAACAGGTAGGGACTATAGATCCATTAAGAGCTTTAAGCTCATCCTTAATCACTCTACATGTTGTACTATCTGACACCATAAGGATGGACTCATCACTAATCTTCTCAACAAGATAGCTAATAAACATAAATTGACAGTACCATAACTCATTTCACTTGTGACTTCGTTTCCCATTAAATCTCGTTCATAGGATCTCCAATCATAGAGGTTGGGTATCAATCATAGTGTCATGATTTGGGTATCAGTCCTATCCCCCTCGATGCTTCTCTCACTAGCCTTCTTGCTAGTGGCTTGGTCAAAGAATCTGCAGAATTCTTTTATGACCTCACAAAGTCCATGGACATATACCGGTCTCAACAAGCTGCCTCACAATATTGTGCACTTTCTCATTATAAATTCTTTACTCGAGCTTTGGCAGCCTGACAATCACAATAAACACATAGATCCAGCTACGTTAGCATATAAAGGCTGAAAAACTAATACGACTCTAAATCAAACAATCATGTGCGGAAATAAATCATCAATCACAAACACAGAGATTTGTTTACAAAGAGGAAACCATTTAGAGAACTCTCTAAATGTAAAACCTCTCCGGGGCAGCCAAACCCAGGAAATCAACTAAATCAGCAGAATAACAAGAAATATCTTAATGTCGAAAACTTACATAACCTATGCACTTGACATTCAAGTATACCAGACAAGTGACCCACTTATCTGCTACCGCAGTAGTTCTTCCAAAACATCTGGATTGTTCTTCTACGTGATCTCCCTTCACCGGAACTCCGGTTGACTTTGATTTCTTCAGCTACTTTCTTAGCCCAAAATATATCAAACTCTGATCATAAATCGTACCTATACCTCTATGCATAGTTTCAAATATATAGACCATGGACTCCTAGTCCAACTAAAATACAAATTCAAATGCTAACAACCTTATCTGCTACAAGGCGTCCGGATGAGTAGTAAGCTCGTCCGGACGAGAACTAGTTTCTACGTAGAATTTACATGCAACACATTAGAAGTCCGAACGACATGAATGACCGTTCGGACGAAGCTAGGTTAAAGACGCTAACTCTAGTTCTTTGGAGCGGCGCGTCCGGACGGTAATGCAGACGCGGATTCAGATGAAGCTCTCGGGTTTCTTTCATATCTATTGCGTCCGGACGGTACAGCAGACGAGACTTCAAACGAAGCTCTCGGGTCTTCTTGCATAGCTATCTCGTCTGGACGGTGGTGCAGACGAGACTTCAGACGAAGCTCTCGGGTTTTCCTGCATAGCTATCTCGTCCGGACGGTGGTACAGACGGGGCTTCCGACGAAGCTTTTTGCAAAAATTTCATTCTTCTGGTCCGGACGTAGTGCAAACGAGCCTTCAGACGAATCACTGTGTAATTCATCTATTTAACTTATTTTTGCTATCTCGCACATTGCACATTCAAATAAGCAAATTAAACACAAGTATTTTGTTCACACGAATCCAGCCAATTCAAAAACTCTAAACTAACAAAGGCAAATTAAATAAATTAACCAATAGGTTCTTTAGCTATTCTTCTTCAGTTCATGCCTTCTCCAAGGCAATTAACTCTGACTCCATAGTAAACCTTGCTATGCAAGTCTTTTTGAGGACTTTCAAAAGATAGCTCCTCCAGCCAGAGTAAACACATAATAGCCATTAGTAGGCTTTGCTCATCTGAATCAATAATACAGTTGCATTCCTTTCAATATAGCAGGATAATCACAATATGACAAAGCAAAATTAATTGTGCCCTTTGAGAATCTCAACAATTTAGAGATAGCATTAGAATGGCTCAATACCATGGTTATGAGTATATCTACTCAATTTACTAACAATATATGTAATACCAAGGCATATACAGTTTGTCAAAACATCAAGCTACCGATGATTTGTGCATATTTTTCTTGCAAAAACACCATCACCATGAATCTTAACCAAGTGTATTTTTGAATCATATGGTGTAGACATAGGTGGATAATAAAAGTGCTCAAATCTTTTAAACATCTTTTCAGTATAATATGTATGAGATAAAATAATGCAATCATTATCCCTAATATCTTTAATGTCCAATTTGACATTAGCTTTACCTATATCTTACATATCAAAATTAGATGCAAGAAATAATCTAACTTTATGTACAACATCAATGTTAGTTCAAAATAAGCAAGTCATCAATATATCAAAAATAAATAATGACACATTCATTATTGGAAAATTTGCTATGCATTTACTTGCACCATTAATCAAATATGTATTAGACAACATCACCTTGTCAAACTTTTCATGCCATTGTTTAGGAGTTTGCTTTAATCTATACAAGGATTTTACTTGTTTGCACACTTTATGTTCTTGACCGGAGATTACTAGTCCCTCGGGTTGTTCCATATAAATCTCTTCATCATTTAAAAAAATAACTTTGACATCCATTTGATGTATAACAAGTTTATAAATATAAGCAATGGCAAATAACATTCCAATAGATGCAATTTTAGTAACCGAAAAATAAGTATCAAATAATTAACATATGCATTTACTTGTAGCTTTTAGCTTCTAAGTCTACCATGTGCTTATCTATTGTATCATCCGGTTTAAGCTTATTCTTAACCATCTATTTATAACCAATTGATATGCTCTTAGAAGGTAACTCAACGAATTCCAAAGCATGGTTAGACATAATTTATTCCAATTCATTATTTATAGCTTCTAACCAAAAAATGCATCAAAAAGAGATTTAATTGCTTCACCATAGCATATTGGATCATCATCAACAATATAAGAAATAAAATCCATACCGAGATTCCTTTTCGTTCTAGCTCGCTTGCTTCTTCTCAATTCTTACACATTATCAACAATTTTATTAGAAGCACCAAAAAATCATGAAATATTTTTTCCTTATTTTTCAAAGGAACACATGCTCAGAGATAATAACATTTTTTAGATTCAATAATATTATTGTAATCTAAAACACCACTCTTGATAATAAGGAATCTATAAAATGAACTATTATATGCAAAACCAATAAAATTACAATCATAGGTTTTAAAACCAAGTTTCCTCATGTTAGGTTTGAGTAACATAACATTTGCTGAATAACCCCACACTTTGAGGTATTCCAAACAATGCTTATGAATGTGACAAACAAAATAATGGCTTCCCCCCACACTTTGGTGGATAGCCCAAAAATTGACAATCATAGCATTCATCATTTCTTTTCATTTTCTTGGTGTTGCCAAGATATACATGTATAAATCTATCATACTGAATGAAATAAATCAAGTAATCACAAGAAAATAAAATTCCTTAATAGCTCACAAGAACTTTAAGAAATAACTTCTATGAGCCCATTTTTCTGTAAGTATGATCTATCATTTACTCTTCTTTCTTTTTTGTCAATTGACAGTTCTAAAAGATGTTTCAAAAAATATTAATCATCACTTGTGATTTTTCAACATGATCCTTATATATTATATATATATATATATATATATATATA
>NC_081542.1:20421635-20423152 GCF_901000735.1 Corylus avellana
ATTCATATTTTAGCCCTTAAACTTATATATGTTAATTCCTTAGTATTGTTAGTTTGTGCCATTTTACTTCATTTTTGTATTTTCTTTATTCTATAGGTTTTTGGAAGAAAAGAAAGCGTTTCTGGAAAAGTTCCAAGCTTAAAGGGCAAATTGGGAAGACCTAGAAGATTTGGTCAATATTAATCAAATAAAGGACATGATTAAATAGAAATTTCTCAAATTGAAGTTAAAATCGGATTTTATTCAAATTTGGATTCTGCACATATTTCGGTATTTTGACCATAACTTTCAGCTCAAATATCCGATTGAGGTGATTAAAGCGGCATTGGAAAGTTGATTCGGACTGCCGCTATGCCAAAATCACCCTACAAGATAAGAACGCAATTCTAGACGAATCCTATTCCGATTTTGACTTAGGTTTTCTTTATCCTAATTGAACTAGGACTTAAATCTCCGAATTTCCTAGGATTACTAGGGCTTTTACGACTCTCCTAAGCCCTATAAATAGACCTCTAAGCCTCACAATTCAATACACAATTTCAAGGAGATAACTTTGGGGAGAGGAATTGGAGGCTACTTCTAGGAGTAGTTTTCGGTTCTTCTTTACCTTTTCTTTTCAGTTTTATTTTAATTAAGTATAACTAACTCTTAAGGTGGGCTAGATTGAAGCCCTAATTATGTTTATTTAATATTTCAATATTGACACCTTTGTGATAATCATATTGTGTTGCTTAACTTGATTAATTCCTGTTTTCTTGAATTCCTCATATGTATGTGATTGGCCATTATATGCATGTGGTATGGATTAGTTAATTAAATCAATTTGGATGACTGAGTCCTGGGTTTAATAAGAGTAACAAAAGAAATCCACACCGGGTTCTTGGGTTAATCAACATGGAAAACCGGGAATATACACCCATGCCCTCGGTTCAGTGTGTTTGTCGATTTTCATAGATTTATGCTTTCTTAAAGAACAACTTAGTATACACACATGCTAAATCCTTTAAAAAAGAAAAGAGTTAGAGTATACACCCATGCCTAACTCGTTGCTTAGGAAAATCTATAGCTTAAGGAGTATACACCAATGCCCTTAGGTTAGCAAATATTGAGTATTTATAATATGATTGGATCATTGGCATATTGTTATATTATCTAAGTATAATTAGTGGTGAATATCAAAGCCCTACCTTTACCTTTATCTTTATCTTTATCTTTATTTCTTTTCCTTAGTATTAATATCAATCTCATGACAATTTTGATATTTTAATTAATTCTAAAACAAAATCAATAATCCTCGTGGGATCGATCTCGTACTTGCTACACTACACTATCGTTTGATCTTGTGCACTTACGAGTAAAACGTACTAAATATTATCTATTAATTTAGGTAATATTTGGCACAACAGAGGTCGACGTGAACGTGGCCTCAAGCTGGCAAAAACGGGCCTCAATCATCGCTTTTTTTGCTGCCATCTGATCTTTTGTTCTTCAATTTGTTTAGCCATCTCATCCATCTC
>NC_081542.1:20423252-20451775 GCF_901000735.1 Corylus avellana
TTTCCAAGTGGTATAGCATGGAGGGCGAAAGCACAACTACAGTTAGTGCACACTGATATTTGTGGGCCATTGGATCCCATATCATTTGGAGGTAACAGGTACTTCATTACCTTCATAGATGATTTTAGTAGAAAATCATGGGTTTATTTTCTCAAGGAGAAATCTTCAGCCTTAGTTGTTTTCAAGAACTTTAAGGCGCTCGCCGAAGGGGAGAGTAATTACAAGCTTGTAGTTGTCAGATGTGATCGAGGGGGTGAGTACACCTCAAATGCATTTCAATATTTTTGCAGAGAAAATGGAATCAGACATCAACTCACTGCAGCCTATACCCCACAACAAAATGGGATAGCGGAAAAGAAAAATTGCACTATCCTTGACATGACGAGATCCATGCTAAAAGAGAAAGGATTGCCGAAGCAATTGTGGGCGGAAGCTGTAGCATGCTCGGTGTATTTGCTGAATAGGTGCCCAACAAAGAGTTTCAAAAACATGACACCTCAAGAAGCATGAAGTGGATACAAACCTAGTGTTGCACACCTTCGAATTTTTGGGTGGGTTGCATATGCTCAAGTTCCTGAAGCAAAAAGAAAGAAGCTTAATGATCGAGGTGAAAAGTGTATCTTTGTCGGCTACAGTGAGGAGTCAAAGGCATACAAGCTCTATAACCCACTAACAGCTAAAATAGTGGTTAGTAGAGATGTTGTCTTCAATGAAGAAGAAGCATGGAATTGGAGCAATAAAGAGGCGAACAAAGAAAATGCTGTCTCAGATGAATCTGAAGAGCAAACGCCAGTTTTGACTCTGTCTGCCCCACCAACATCTCCTCAACCTATTTCACTCTCTTCAATACACAGAAGTCCTACATCTGGTTCTTCATTTTCCAGTGACAGTAGTAACAGTGGAATTCCAACTCCTATCAAGATGGAAAGTCTTAGGGATGTCTATGAACGTTCAGAAGAAGAAGAAACAAATTTTTTTCTGTTTCTATGCAGATCATGAGCCTTTAACCTTTCAAGAAGCTGTTGAAGAAGACTGTTGGAGATCAGGTATGGAAGAAGAAATCTATGCTATTCAAAAGAATGACACTCCCACCAAAGAAGAAGACGATTGGTGTCAAATGGGTGTATAAGATCAAGCGAATTGTAGATGGCAGTATTGATCGATATATGCCAAAGCTTGTAGCTAAAGGCTACAAACAGAAGCATGGAATTGACTATGAAGAAGTCGTTGCTCCAGTTGCTCGACTTGACACAGTGAGACTATTGATCTCACTTGCAGCCCATCGTAGTTGGAAGATATACCAACTGGATGTCAAATTAGCTTTTCTCAATGAAGTACTTGAGGAAGAAGTGTACGTGGAACAATCAGAAGGTTTTATTTCACAAGGAAAAGAAGATAAGGTGTATCGTTTGAAGAAGGCTTTGTATGGCCTAAAGCAAGCACCACGAGTTTGGAATGCTCGTATTGGTGATTATCTTCTACAAAATGGATTTATAAAATGTCCATATGAGCACTCTGTCTACATGAAGACTGACAACGAAGGAGAATTTCTGATACTTTGTCTGTATGTGGATGATCTGTTTTTCATTGGTAGTAGTGAAAAGATATTTGCAGAGTTCAAGAAGTCCATGTTCAAAGAATTTGAAATGGCTGACAATGGACTAATATCATATTTTTTTGGGATAGAAGTGAAGCAAGAAAATGGTGGAATATTTATCTCTCAAAAGAAATACATGAGAGAGATATTGGAAAAGTCCAAGATGGATAGCTGTAATGCTGTCAACACTCCTGTCGCAACAGGACTGAAGCTGTCAAAAGAAGGAGAAGGAAAGCTTGTTGATTCAACCCTGTACAGGAGTCTCCTCGGAAGCTTGAGATATTTGACAATGACAAGGCCTGACATACTCTATAGCGTTGGACTCGTAAGTCGTTATATGGAGACACCAAGAGAATCTCATTGGCTAACTGCAAAGAGGATTCTAAGGTATATTACTCATATAGTGACTGGGGAGGTGACTAAGATGAGAGAAAAAGCACAACTGGTCATGTGTTCTATCTTGGTTCAACCGCTTTTTCTTGGACATCTAGGAAGCAGGCAATTGTAGCTCTATCCTCATGTGAAGCAGAGTACATAGCAATTTCCTCTACTGTTTGTGAAGCCATATGGTTAAGAAATCTTTTGGAGTCGCTGAATCACCCAAAAGAAAAATCTACTGTGATTCCTGTGGACAACAAGTCAGCAATCAAGCTCTCAAAGAATCCAATGCAACATGGAAGGAGCAAGCATATTGATACCAGATTTCATTTTCTAAGGGACCATGTGAAGCAGAAGACAATTGAACTTGAGTATTGTAATACCAAGGAACAAGTGACTGATATCTTTACAAAGCCACTGCCAGTCGAACCCTTCAACATGTTACGTGAGATGCTTGACATGAAGGCATTTTGATTTGAGGGGGCGTGTTGAAGTGCAAATAAAAATCCAAAGTCAAAGAAAGCAAGCTGTACACGTTCCCTTCTAATTTTTCTAACATTTCGGGGCATCTTTGGTTTACTTCAATTGGCTTAGTAAATTATGCATTGCCTTAGAAGTCAAAAGATATTTGTTAGAGCAACTTTGTTGGACTTTTAGTGGCAAGTTAGGCGCAACTATTTTAGACTTTAATATGTAGCAATTTTTTGAGTTTCTTTTATTGACTTTTGTATGTTAAGTAATATTTGTGTTCACAAGTAAGAAATCCTTATATAAGGATATTATGTACGTTAGATTAATTAAGTAGAAGCAAGTGGAAGCTTGATATTTCTCTTCAATATTAAAGTATTATAATTCATCTTGTCTTTTGTTCTTTCTATTCTTTGTGAGTGTCCGTTTATTTGGGTATTGATTTGTAAACTTAATCCCAACAATTACAAACTCTAAAATATAAAACAATAAACAAGTCCTACACAAAGCACTCAAACTTAAACAAATCATAAAACTAATAATTCTCCACCATATCTTAGAAGATATGTCTATGTCCACCGAATAGATTAGATATGATATGCCCAAGATATGATCTTTCCTTTCTCAATATCTTTGTCTTCTTGTCATCATTAATCCACTCATTTTTATTTGAAGCCAATTTCAACAATGTGATCCTGTTGAAAATGTGTGTGAATCGCAACAATGTAATAACACCTCTCAACAGCCCGAAAGCGAAAAGGATTCTTATCCCATTTAGCAATTTTCATGAATCTAGTAACCTTGGCGTTAAAATATGAACTCTCCAACACTTGGAATAGTCACTTTTATTGCTTTAATCAATTTCTCGTAAACAATGTGAATAATTATTTCAAGTCTATTCATTTTTTTTAATAAATAAAATAATCAATTTTGTGTACTAAATGCATCCTTAATCTTTTGAATAATATTTTACAAAACTTTGTTCGTACGTACTAAATTATGAGAGGGGAGAGATAGTTAACGAAAATTTGGGTGGATCTTAAATTTGTTTCCATGGATTCACTACAAGAATTTAGGTCTTTAGGGGCGACTTGGAGTCGACCCTAAAAGTCTTAAAGTGGACGCTGTTGACAACAGCGTCGACTTTTCGACCCTAAAGGTGTCGACGCTAATAGTCCGGCCCTAATGATCAAATGCGTGATTATCAGCGTCTACTTAAAGTCGACCCTAATGATCACTTTTAGCATCCACTTTATCGACGCTAAAAGTCAAAATGTTTTGACCCTAAAGATGATGTAAACGGAAGCCATAGTCGACCCTAATAGTCAACCATTAGCGTCCACTAAAAGTGGACGCTGATAGTTAACCATTAGCATCCACAAAGTGGACCCTAATGGTCCTAAAATTTTTTTTAAAAAAAATAACTATCAGCGTCCAAACCAAAGTGGACGCTGATAGTTAACCATTAGCGTCCACAAAGTGGACCCTAATGATCCTAAAAAAATTTTTCAAAAAAATTAACTATCAGCTTCCAAACCAAAGTGGACGCCGATAGTTAACCATTAGCGTCCACAAAGTGGACCCTAATGGTCCTAAAAAAAAAAAAAAAAAAATTAACTATCAGCGTCCAAACCAAAGTGGACGTTGATAGTTAACCATTAGCGTCCACAAAGTGGACCCTAATGGTCCTAAAAAATAAAAAAATAAAATAATCTGCGATCGATCACACAATCGTGTGCGATCGATCACAATACCAGTAGGTTTTCGACATTTTGCGATCGATCGCACTTCGCAAAATATAAAAAACCTACTTGAAAACCCACTGGTACTGCGATCGATCGCACTCCAAGTGCGATCGATCACAGAACTAGGGAACAGATTCATATATTCGTGAAACTTAGATTTCTCTTGGCTGCCTTAGAATCCATTTTGGGCTCTATTTTATAATCATTATATGCTGGTTTAAGAGATCCATTAAACTGAAAAATGATGTGCATGTTTGGCGGTAAGGATATCTTTTCTAACTTTCATCCTTGTTCAATTCGGTAGCTTACTTGAGAAAAGACAATAAAAAGAATATGGAGAGTTAACCATAGATTATGGTTATCTCATTCTGTTTAGGTAATACGTTTTTATTCCAATAACCTAAGCTAAGTGTTTTGGGTTAGGCAATTCTCCCACAGCTGCCCTGTATGCGTAAAAGAAATTGTAGCTGAATGAACTAACTTTCAGTTGCTTAGCATTTCCTTGGTCTAGGCAAAAATTAATAAATATGGATTTTGGCTGTGGAAAAATATGAAGATTGAGAGGAGAATATTAGCATTTCCTTGGCATTCAGTTTGCTGGAATTTTGACAGGATATTGATAGCTAGTGCAGCCAAGTGCAGGATTTACTCATGAATTTATGGCTGGAAATTTCGAAACTCTATAAATGTTCCCCTAAAAACATTTATAAAAAGGAAATCTTACCAAGCTTAAAATACATACACAAACATATTTAGGCTTTCATAACACTAACCTTTTTATAGGGATATTCAAGTCAACAATATAATGGAGTGTAAAACTAATAAATTCCTGCACATTTTCAATCCATCAGGACAAGGAATTGACAAATATAGTATGCTAGAAAATGTTTTGTACAGAGTTTTAGTCTACCATACAACTCTATAACCTACACCCATAGCCATTCTCACTATCCATTATTACTATAGGCTCGCAGAAGATGCTTTATGAGCCACAAGACCATTCTCAGAAAATACATAATCGTAGTCATCAATAACTGCAAAGAGAAAAGAGACACTTAATAGTATAGTCATGTACATATGAAAAATTGTGAAGTAGACAACTGCATTTGGCCCTGATTTTGAGAACTATTGAAAACCAATCAGATAATGCTTATAAAGGTTAGACTTGAAACTCATTTATAATCCATAGAAAACATAATGCTTGATTGTCAAGGGTCATGACGAATATTCACATGAAAAATACATTTGAAAGCTAAGAACCAAAGTATATTTTTAGATCATGTTGAAACAAATGGAATAATCAAACAGATTTTGGGTTCCTAGCTCTTATAGCTAAGCAATTACCTTTCGAAGTTCCCGCGTGAATTCTAACAGCATTGGAGTGACCACCTAGCATTTGAGTGGAAAAAGTTGCATCAAAGACAATTTCAAGCGGATACATGGAAATGTTACTTCCATGCAATAAATCTAAGAAATAACAACTTGCTTACATATATCCTATGCTGCTGTGACCATAATAATATAAACAATACAATGGAACAAAATTAGGAAGCAAAATGAATCAGAGAAGAAAATCGGTACCTTTCTTGGAGCAGTAAGGGTCCCATCCACATCAAATAAAGCAATTAAACCACGATTCCTAATGGCCATTTCGCTCAAGATATTTTTCTGCAACACCAAATCCACAATATCACAACATCAAAATTATGTAAGACACTGATAAGTGCCAAATATTGCATATTTCGACACTTTTATTTACATTAGTTAATCCTTTAGTTGTGTCGTTATTTAATATTTTGTGTTAGTTTTGTGTTTTTAGTATTTTGTAGGTCGTTAAAAAAAAACTACAGCTTTAAAGGGAAAAATGCGAAGTTTGGAAGAAAGCATATTTTGAGAAGACCTAGATGATGTGGTTAAGTTCAACCAAATCCAAGGAAAAGGTTAAATCGGATTAATGATCAGATTGGATAAGATTCCGGATCGGATTCAAATTCAGATTCTGCACACGTATCAGTATTTTGACTGATTTTCCTAATTCGGACGGTTTCTATGCCAAAATCGCCCCGCAATTATAGGACACAAATCTGGACGAATCCTATTCCGATTTCAGACTTCTATTTTGACTAGGAGACAGACCTCCGAATTATCTAGGTTTACTTGGGCTTTTAGAACTTTCCTAAGCCTATAAATAGACTTCTTTGCATTCAAGAAAAGATACACAATCTCATTGAGCAAAATTCTTTTGTTTAGTTTTTCTTTAGGTTTAGGTTTAGGTTTAGATTTTATTTTTATGTGGAGCTAAATTCCCAACTAATGTTGGGGATGAAGCCTCACCGATGAAGAACAACATCACTTTTATGTAAGTTTTTATTATTCTGATTTTATTGGGTTTTATATTTCAATTGTTTTACTTTTAATCAATTGTATGGAGTGATTCTTGGATATCTCTTGTGATTCAAGGATACATGTGATGATTTGAGATAATTTCATATGATTGATTGCTTGGCTTTTAACTCATAAAAATTGGATATCCCTTGTGATTTGTTCTACGGATACATCTGGTGTTTCAATTGAATTTGGATTCCTTTTGTGATTTGGTCAATGAATGGATACATGGGATGGTTTGATTAATTCTTTGAAGCATAGTAAAACATATCTATGATTTAATTTGTGAGAACTTCGGATTAATATTGATGAACATAAAGTATGTTGTTATGATTTGGTGAGTGTGAATTCTCAAACCTTAGTACCTTTATCCTTAGATTTACTTATTTTATTTAGTTTATGTTTATCCTTTAATTTTCAAAAACTCAAAAATCAAAACCCTTTTGGAACTAGATTAGGATTTAATTAGTTTAGATATAAATTGCTCTTTCAAAAATACAATTCTCTGTGGGATCGACCTCGCACTTGCAATCCATTAAATTACAATTGATTCTTGCACTTGCGAGCTAAATAAATTTGCACAACAAGTTTTTGGCGCCGTTGCCAGGGAATTGTTCAATTTTTGAAACCAATTTATTTCTAAATTAGTGTTATTCTTCTACTAGTTATAATTAGGATTTTATTTTTCTGCAATTTGTTTTGTTTTATTCGTGTTTCTAATAAAAAAAAAAGATTTTTCTTGTTGTTTTTTGTTTTGTTTGGCTTGTTTTACAGTTCTGCCGCAGCACCTTCCACACATCAGCGCGATTGAGCGCACTCACAACAAAGGCAGCAGTTCCATAGTTCTTTGCCAAAAAATTTATTTTTGGTCCTTTTTGTGAGTTTTTAAATTTTTTTTCTTATTTTTTTATTTTATTTTATTTGTGTTATTTTTTTTGGTTTAGTTTATTTTATTTTATTTTTTTAAAAAAATGGTTAATGTTTTATGTGGGATATCTGCATGCTAAAAAGTGAGGGGGAAGCATGAATTTTCATTTTAATGATTTTAATGCATCTCCTAGTTATAGGACACCAACTCCTACCAACTACCATCAAAATTTTTACCTACATAAACCATGTTCATACTGCTTCAATCTCTATCATCATTATAGTGATTGTCCATCATGGAGACAAGCTTCTAATTTTCCATATGAGCAAATGAACACTAGTTTCTCCAGTCCAGGGTTTGATTCAAATTCCAATTATTACAACCCACACTGGAGCAACCAATCTAATTTCTCATGGTCAGCTCAGGCTACAGGAAATTATGCTCACCAATTTGATGAATTGCACCATTCAGAATATCCGCAATTCGATCATCAAGCTCAACCTCCTGTTTATCAGTCTACCACTCAAGTGCCACAACCTGCACCACAGTCATCACCAGAAGACATGATGAAAACATTAATAGAAAAAGCCGACCAATCCAACTCACAAACCATACAAGAACTGCGTCAATTCAATCAAGAGCTCAAAGATGAACTGAATCAATTCAATCAAGAGCTCAAAGATGAACTGCATCAATTCAATCAAGAGCTCAAAGATGCCAATACTCATGCTACCGCAGGGATGGAAGAATGGATTGGCGAGAGTGAGAATGAACATCCATCTGAACATCAACTTGACCCAATGACTCAATATTGGGACAATGAGAGCATAGAGGATAACAATGAGGAACAAGAGCTTCAAGGACACCTGATGGCTAAAGGACACTACATGATTGTTGAGGATGAGTCCGAAAATTCTTATCATGAGCATGTCCAAGCCACCTCCAACTTTGAAAGAGAGGAAAGTGCTACAAGAAATTATCTTCTTAAAGATGAGGAAATTGTGGATAACAAAGAGGAGCACGCAGAGCAAGTTGAGCATGCTCAAGTTACCACCACACTTGAGAGTGAGAAAATTGTTGATAACATTGAGGAGGAAGAAAAAGAAGAAGAATTGAGCACCCTGAGCAAGTTGAGCACCATGAGAATAGTGAGCCCCCAATGGATCCTAATCTGCCCAGTGACATGGAAGTGAGTACTGAAGCTCCTGCCTACATCAATGTCCCTCTTGAGACATATCAAGAGCCTAAAGCTTCATCGCCTGAATGTCTTAAAGAGCCATCTTATGTCAAGATACTCAAAAGACTTGTTCACACAAGCACACAAATTTAGGAACCACTTTCCTAAGAAGATCCTTGGAAGCAAGAAATTCTACATAAGATGGCGAAATATCCTTCCAGAGGGCTATAAAGTTTTGAAATAGAAGGGGTGGAAGGGATTGGTTGGACATCCGCATGATAGGGGGAAACGCTATAAAGTTTTCTCCTCCAGTTTATTTTCTGCACTTCACTCCAAAAATTCTTTCTTTCTTTTTTGTTCTTTACATGTTAATTTTATTTGCTTTTGTTTCTAACAGCAATTAATCTTTTGATATTTGTTTTTATGAAAAAAATATTGCTGTTAGTTTTTGTTGACAGGTGTTTTGGTGTTTAAGTTTGGGGGACGCCCTAGCCTTCTTCACACTCAGATTTCCTTACTTCCGGTAATGTATTTCTACATTACACATTGAGGTCAATGTGTAATTTAAGTTTGGGGGTATGGAAAACACTTTGTCTGTTTAATTTTGTTTTTATTTGTCATTTTGTGTTAAAAAAAAAAAAATTGTGCTATGTTGTTGTCAAGTTTGAGTTAAACTATAACTGTGATTTACATTTCATTTGCTTGCTTAAAGGGTTGAACAAATTATTATGTTATTAGGAGTCAGAATCCCTTGACTTATTTTTGGGTAAAAGAGATTTCACTTGTTTTGAGATAAATTTTCATGAGCACATTAGTATGTTTTCTATGAGGTATGATGTTTGAGCTTAGGCTTGTTCTCTTTGAGATTTGTTGGATGACCTATTGATGAATAACCATTGGCTTGCAAGATATAAAAAAAAAATAAAAAAATAAATAAAAAAGAGAAGGAAAAAGAAAAGAAAGATCATGTTGAGTTTTCCGCTGAGTAACCGGACCTCTTGCCTCATTAACCATTGAGTGTTCGCGTAAAAAGGTGTGAAGTTCAGTGTTGATTTATGATATGGCTAATCTAACTTCGTAGCCTTTTTGACTTAAGTTAATAAGATCTTAGGAATGTTCTACATCTAGTGCCCTAAAGCCACCTGGCTTGGGAGTCATTGGCCTAACACTTGTTACATGAGTCAATTAGAAAGCCTAAGGGAGTTAGACATTGTAGAGCCTGTAAAAAAAAAAAGAAAAAAAAAATGCATATCTTGCCTTGGTTGTTTCATTTGATAGAGATTCTTACAAATTTTATGGAACTTGTCTTGAGTTTAAGCTAAAAACTTCATGATTGTATGCTAATTACACTTTACACATTTCAGAACATATGAGGTCTAAATTGTCCATTTATGAGTGATTTGAATATGGATTTCCTTTTGACAGTGATGAAGGTGTTTGTCTTTTTAAGCTTGTTCATGAATAAGAACTAGGGTTTATGTGAAATTTCTTTCTTGTTAACAACATAGTGCACAATGTTTGTGGGTATCATTCCTGTTAAGCCCTCACGAGACTTCACTCGTCCACTAGGGATGCCTAGGGGTTTAAAAGGCTTGTTGCATATGCTAAATGCAATCGTCTCTCCCACGAAAGAGGATTTATGTTTCTTGCTTTCATTTTATTTTTCGTTTTGTTTTGCTAAGGGACTAGTAAAATGTAAGTTTTAGGGTGTTTGATAAGTGCCAAATATTGCATATTTCGACCCCTTTATTTACATTAGTTAATCCTTTAGTTGTGTCGTTATTTAATATTTTGTGTTAGTTTTGTGTTTTTAGTATTTTGTAGGTCGTTGAAGAAAAACTACAGCTTTAAAAGAAAAAATGCGAAGTTTGGAAGAAAGCATATTTTGAGAAGACCTAGATGATGTGGTTAAGTTCAACCAAATCCAAGGAAAAGGTTAAATCGGATTAATGATCAGATTGGATAAGATTTCGGATTAGATTCAAATTCAGATTCTGCACATGTATCAGTATTTTGACTGATTTTCCTAATTCAGACAGTTTCTATGCCAAAATCGCCCCGCAATTATAGGACACAAATCTGGACGAATCCTATTCGATTTCAGACTTCTATTTTGACTAGGAGACAGACCTCCGAATTATCTAGGTTTACTTGGGCTTTTAGGACTTTCCTAAGCCTATAAATAGGCTTCTTTGCATTCAAGAAAATGGACACAATCCCAGAGAGCAAAATTCTTTTGTTTAGTTTTTCTTTAGGTTTAGGTTTAGGTTTAGATTTTATTTTTATGTGGAGCTAAATTCCCAACTAAGGTTGGGGATGAAGCCTCACCGATGAAGAACAACATCACTTTTATGTAAGTTTTTATTATTCTGATTTTATTGGGTTTTTTATTTCAATTGTTTTACTTTTAATCAATTGTATGGAGTGATTCTTGGATATCTCTTGTGATTCAAGAATACATGTGATGATTTGAGATGATTTCATATGATTGATTGCTTAGCTTTTAACTCATAAAAATTGAATATCCTTTGTGATTTGTTCTACGGATACATCTGGTATTTCAATTGAATTTGGATTCCTTTTGTGATTTGATCAATGAATGGATACATGGGATGGTTTTGATTAATTCTTTGAAGCATAGTAAAACATATCTATGATTTAATTTGTGAGAACTTCGGATTAATATTGATGAACATAAAGTATATTGTTATGATTTGGTGAGTGTGAATTCCCAAACCTTAGTACCTTTATCCTTAGATTTACTTATTTTATTTAGTTTATGTTTATCCTTTAATTTTCAAAAACTCAAAAATCAAAACCCTTTTGGAACTAGATTAGGATTTAATTAGTTTAGATATAAATTGCTCTTTCAAAAATATAATTCTCTGTGGGATCGACCTCGCACTTGCAATCCATTAAACTACAATTGATTCATGCACTTGCGAGTTAAATAAATTTGCACAACAGACACCACCATTATACCACTAAAACTTTAATAACTAGACAACTAACCGTATCCACAATAGATGACCAAAACACATAAGACCCAACTTATTCTAAAGCCAGCGCACCATCCCAAAAAAATAAATAAATAATTAAAAATTAAAAATGCATCTTCTCCACTGTCACACAACCAAAACAAGCTTTAGCCAAAGAGCTAAAAAAATTCAACACAATCTCTCAAAAAACCATAGCCTCATGTATGTTTAGTGTACATAGTTTTTATTAGATGCATTCTCTTGCTAGCGTCAGCTGAAATTAGCTCACAGTACAATTACCAAATGGGAATTTCAAGAAATGGGCATTGTGCTGAAAACAGAGGAGCAGATTCTCAAAGGGACTGATTGGGAAATCAGGACTCGAGTAATGCGTGCAGGGAAATTCAAGAAATCTGAAATAAATAGGGATCTGTGTTGCAGATCGGGGCTTCAAGATAGAATTCTATGTAAATAAAGTTGTTAATCAGTTTGATTTGAAGGAGTCTCTAATGTCTTTGTAGTTTGTTGTTTGTCTGTAGAAGGTGGTCTCAGTTTGTAGCAGTAGTAAATTTGTGCGCAGTAGCAGTAGGTAGTTGTGTAAGTTTGTTTTAGTAAAATGATGCTCATTCATCCAAAAACAAATTTCTACAAATGGGGTTTATACAAGAACAAAGAGAACATGGCAGAGGACAAGAAAAGGCAGAAATTTGAAGATGAAAAATATCATAGAACAAGAACCCAAAAACTTAAATACAAAAACTGAGAAAAATAAAAATAACAGAGAGTGAGAGAGAGACCTAATGACCAGAAGACTGATGAACGGCAGTGCAGCAGATATCGCCGGCCTTCTTACCGGGGCACACGGCATCAACAGAGACTCCAAATGCCTGCAACGCTTGAAAAGGAACCATCGCCTGCAATCAAAAATCACACTGCAAGACATTAATCACATACATCAATTCAAAGGTGCGCCGGAGAGAGAGCTTAGTGCGCCGGAGAGAGAGAGACTAGCGCCGGAGTGAGAGAGAGAGAGAGAGAGAGAGTGAGAGTGATGAGGGAGGTGAGTGAGAGGGAGAGAGAGGCAGAAATTTCAGAAATTTGAGGGATTTTGGTGTTTTTGAGGTTTGGGGGAAAAAAACACGGTGTCTGAAATTTTTGGTTCGAAAATTTCATACACCGCGCGCGCCACTTGTTTGCGCAAAAATTGAGCATAATCAGCAGCAACAAATTTGGTCGCCACTATTTAGGATTTTTTTTTTTTTTTTTAAATTATACCTACAATATTTTTAGAATAATTAAGTACCTATATATATATTAACTGATTTAATGAGCCATTCGCAGTTTCAAAGTCTGAATTAGTTCATACTTACACATGCATGGCTTAATCTTTGAGACAAGCATATGACTACTGGCAGGATCAACTAGGTACGAACCCTAATTCTCTGCCACCCGTCACCACCATAGTAGGCCTCTATCCTACCATCGAAAGTTGATAGGGCAGAAATTTGAATGATGTATCGCCGGCACGATGGCCGTGCGATCCGTCGAGTTATCATGAATCATCAGAGCAATGGGCAGAGCCCTATATATATATTAGTAATTAAATAGTATATGTTATATGAATAATTTAATATTTATGTGTATGTATTAGTTGACATACTAACTAGTTAGTTCATAAATTAACATATTACTTAGTTAATTAATATATATTAAGTAAATATAATTAAGTAAATGTTACTCAATACTTCTATGTATATTACTTATTTTATTATACATGTGTGTGTTATATATTAGTATTGACATACTACCTAGTAACTAGTTAGTTAATAAACTAACATATTAACTAAGTTAATATATATTAAATTACTAACTTACTATAATTAACTATAGGTTATTTTGACAAACAAAAAAATTATATGTTACTTAATATTTGTATGAGTATTATATATATGAATATATATTATATACATACTTGTTAGTTATTATATACTAACTTAGTATTACTATTAAGTTAAGTGGTAGATCACATGATCTAAAGATTATGTGAATTGTAATTAGAAAAAAAAAAAAAAAGATTATGTGAATTATTATATCATATAGTCATATATATCACAAATTAAGTGATTAATATTAGAATCAACAATGAGTTTGTTTAGAGATATATGTTGTTGTTATGTTTAGAGTATTACGTTGTAGATATCATTATAAGTTAGATGTTACAACATATATATGGTCTACCATTATAATTTATATAATTATATAAAATGATCAATTGATGATTAAATCATATGATTATATAATAACAAAATATACATATATAATATGACGTAAGTCAGAAGTATACAAACTCATACAAATACAACAATTAAGTACCCAGAGACTTAATAACTAGTTACTTAATAAACTAACATATTAACTAAGTTAATATATTAAATTACTAACCTAGTATAATTTACTACAGGTTATTTTGACAAAAACAAATTATATGTTACTTAATATATATATATATATATATATATATATATATATTATACATACTTGTTCGTTAATATATATTAACTTAGTATTACTAAGTAAGTTAACTATTTTCAAAAAACAATGATATGATGATGTGTACTATCATTCTAATTACATTAGATCATAGTTAATTAGTTAATTAAGTATGCTCTAGTGTAATTAGAATGATAATACATATGAACATGATCAAATAATGTTTTTTTTTTTTTTTTGAAAACTTTGTCCTATTCTTCATGAATTAAGTTTCATAATATTTAAGTATAATGTATTATCACTATAGTTTATATGATTATATGACATGATCAACTGATTATTAAATCATGTGATTATATAATAACAAATTATACATATATAATATGATATAAATATACAAATACATACTAAAACAATAATTAAGTATCTAGAGACTTAGTTTCAATGTATGTTATAAGTCCATCTATGTTATACATTACTTTTCAAAAAGTTTTAGTGGATGCTATTGACCTTGTAGTTTAATTTTATTCTTTTTTTTTTTTAATTTTTTAGAAGAGCTTTAGCGTCCACCAAAGTGGACGCTAATGCTCAGTTATCAGAGTCCACTTTTAATGGACGCTATTGGGCACAGTTTTATTTTTTTATTTTTATTTTTATTTTTCTACCTACTCTTTAGCGTCCACTTTTAGTGGACGCTATTGGGCATCAATTTTATTTTTGTAATTTGTATTTTTATTTTTCGACCGACTCTTTAGCGTCCACAAAGTCGACCCTAATACTTAACTATTAGGGGCGACTATCAAAGTCGACCCTAATACTTAAGTATTAGCGTCCACTTTTAGTGGACGCTATTGGGTACAATTTTTTTTTTTTTTTTTATTCTACCTACTCTTTAGCGTCCACAGAGTGGACCCTAATACTTAACTATTAGGGGCGACTTTCAAAGTCGACCCTAATACTTAAGTATTAGCGTCCACTTTTAGTGGACGCTATTGGTCATCAATTTTAATTTTTTATTTATTTTTTTAATTTTTCTACCTACTCTTTAGGGTCGACACCCTATTGATCTTTTATTTGATTGTTTTTCTTTTTTTATTTTTTTCCAGCTTTTAGCGTCCACTTATAATAGTCGACGCTAAAAGTTTTTTTTTGGTCACTTAAATTTTTCCCGCCCCTTAATAATTCCCGCGTGTATATTAGGGTCAACTTATTAGCGACGCTAATAGTCAACCTTTCGACCCATTATTAGCGTCCACTTTGATGTAGACGCTAATACTTAACTATTAGGGGCGACTTTCAAAAGTCGCCCCTAATAGTTGAGTATTAGGGGCGACTTTTTAGTCGCCCCTGATGAGCAACTTTCTTGTAGTGATTTATTCACCTTGAACAAGATCAGGTTATGGTGCATTAGGTTTGAGATGCATGGTTTATTTTTAGGAAGATATAAGTATAGCACCGACTTGGGGAGGCTTATCCATATGGACAACTTTGGTCCAATGAAATCAAATGCCGACGTCCATGTATTGAAATAGTTGAAAAAAGAAGAAAGGGTTCTGAATAATCCTTATCTAATCCTAGCAAGCTGGAGAATGTCGATCAAGTGGGCAGGGCGTGACTCCCTCCAATCCATATAATATGAGAGAAATGACATCAAAAGAAAATATGTTTAATTATAAGATTCTACTTCCGAGTGATTGAGGTGTTAATCAAGATTGCATTTTTGGAAATGTAAATATTTTATTGCATAGACAGAGTTTTTCATGCTAGATATATCTAGCTACCAGATAAAAAGCAATTTAAGACTCTTTTTGTTTCGACCTAAAATACTTTTTGAAAAACGCTTTTTTAATTGTTTGGTGTTCGGTATGACCTAAAACTTATGATCAAACTGAAAATATTTTTTTCGGTTGATTAAAAAAAACTTATTTAATTTCCGTAAAATGGGTTTTCTTTTATAAAACCGTAAGCAATTTTTTGAGATTGAGCTTCTCATTCTTGTACATGCATGCTCTCTCTTAGCTTGCACACACACACACACACGCATAATAGGGGTATAATCAACCTAGATGCTCAAAACCATAAGCTTCTCATTTTCTTTCTCCTTCATTTTGACGATTGAATCTAATTCCCTCAGGTAGAAAATTGAAAGAAAAAAACAAGATTCCTCTTCAACCGTTGGAATCATTCCTAAACACATTCTACTAATAGGAGTTAACTTAGCTTGATTAAAGATTGGGGTATTACAAAACATATTGTTGATGTTGGGTGAACTAATTAAGCATTTTTGTATGATCGAGTACATTAAATAGAGTGTCACTGGTCAAAAATGGAATTTTGGTAGAGTCTCACCACCTAGGAAACATAAGTCACACCTCAAATAGAGAAACCACATCTCAAGATAATTAGCATAAAACTTTAATACTTTCATTGATCCAAATAAACTTGGCTACATTGATATATATAGGAACCAATCTCTTATTTGATAAAGTACTAGAACCACAACTAAATGATAACTATTACTAGGATAACATAAATGATACACAATGGCCGGTACTTTAGTAATTGATTACACATAAACTATGTTTATTGAAATGATAAGATAATTAAACAACTCCTTTTGCTGGCCGTTGTGTGACTCTACATAAGGAAGTTCCTGTAAATGGTAGCTTGACTATAATCAGCACACTATGGGCTTATAGAGAAAATTACAAAGGAAAATAAAAATAATGGTAGTTCTAAGCAATGAAGATCACGTTGAATTCTTGATGGAAATGATTCATAAGAACATCAATTCAAAGTCCTCTTTTGCTCAATTCTTTCTCCAGCCTTCCTTGTTTAAAAACTCTTGACCACCTTTAACAAATTAATTTGTCTTCCTCTTTGTTTCACTTGCATTTCAGATTACTAATCACTTGCCCAATGATCAACATCTTCTGCTAAAATAGCTTATGTTTATGTGGCCGAAAAAGAAACTTGGACGAGTATGTTGATCGCAAAATATCAACCCAAAGTTGATAATGTAGCAGAACAAATAAAGTAACTGGGATACTAGCAGAAGCAATTAGAATAATTGGAACCCATGCCACTTCACTGTAATAGAACAAAAAGCAAGTTGCACTAAAAGCTACAATCATGCTTGCTATAGAGACGAAGAGTGTTGTAAATCCAACCAACAACTTTGTAGGTAATGACATGAGAAAATCCTCTTCCGCATAACGTGAAGTCAAAATTGACAAAAATATTAGCATTGAAGTTGAAGAGAAGAGTAGTGCCAATGCATCTGATATGAAAAACACCATAAACCACTTACTTTTCAAAAAAATGGGTGTTCCTATTTCTTGATCGTTGCCACCTGGTACAGTAAAAGCTCCAGCAAAGACCACTGTGGCAATCAATGCGGCCACAAGCATGCAATAGTTTGCTGTGTCTTTCATCCACTTTTCTCCTTGTTCTTTTAACTCTTTATGTTTGTTTTTGAATAATTCCCAAGGTGTAGCCGCAAGTCCACCGTCTTGATCTATAACCCTAGGTTGACATTTTTTATCTGTATTTTCCGTCTTCGTGTTTGAAGGTGTATTCACAGCTTTATTGTCTTGATCTTTATCCTCAACTTGACCTTTTTGATATGTATTCTCCAAACATTCACAGATACATATATCCACACGTTTACTCTTTCGATCTATATTCTTCAACTTCTTGTATAAAGGCGGCACAATCTTTTCTATTTCCTACAATGATGGAGGTATAAATAATTTACAAAATGCAAGTGCAACCAATAAACATGCAACCAATAAACATGCAATCAAAAGAAAAAAAACAAATTCAAATCATATAATTATTACCACCCACCTTAAACCATAGTAACTCTCGTTGCATTTGAAGGGGCGCTCCAGATATGATATTAAGTCGATCTAAAGGAGCCAATTGTCCAGCTAAGTGTAGCATGTTGAATTCACTATTTGTGTATTTTGCAACCATACCCTTGATAGCGCCTAACTCATATATTAGATTGAACACATTCTCTTGTCGATGTCTAACAGCAATGTGAAATATTGTTTGTACGTTCTTGTCTACTCTCCATATGAGATCAGGATAAGAGCCTATTAGAATAATTAAATATTCAACATTCCCTAATTCTGCAGCTTCAAAAAGAAGAGATGAATGCTCCTCTAGGAGGTCTATGAACTTGTCTTCTGGCAATACTAGAACCTCTCTCCAAAGGAGTTGAACTAATTTATGAGCGGGTAATTGGATCAAAGCTTTGTTACACGTCCCTTTGAACCCTGGGATTATTAAAAAAAAATAAATTAATTAATTAAAAAAAAAAAAAAAAAAAAAAAAAAACTACTCAAATATTGTTTGGTAAGAAATAAATATGGGAACAACAGTAACTATCTGAGCAAGATTCATAGGAAGATATCATTATATTTAAACTTGGGAAAATTAGTTTGTGCTTATGACATTGAGACTTAAGTTTTCAATTTTATAAATTCGAGACATGTACTACAAGCATTTTTAAATCGAGACCTCAATTAACTTTCTCATCTAGTAGGATAATCAAAATAACTATAAAACTATAATTACCAGATTATATTAAAAAAAAAAAATTATAATTACCCAATTATATTAAAAAATTGGATTAGTTTTTTTTAGAGTTGACTATAGAGGCCTCCTCCATGACCTTTGTGAGGGGTGGACCTCAACAAGGGGATTGCAGAGGTCCCATGATCTATCTCTCATAATCACGGAAGCGAACTCATAGGTCGCATGATTAACAAATATCACTATTTTTCTAATAAAACAATAAAATAAAATAAAAATTGCAAAGATTGGGTTTTGGTCAGGACTTAACGGAATTTGCAAAAATATCAACACCAAATCTTTACATTTTTTTATTAAAAAAATAGGGGTATTTTTGGAATTTTGAAAAATATTTAATAAAAAATCATAACAGAGGGGATATTGAAAAAAAATTAAAAGTTCGATACCCTAAATTGAAAGTTTTTTAACTTTAGAGAGTAATTTCGAAATGAGTGCAAATTCAAGAAGTTTTTTTTGATGTTTCCCTAGCTACTATCTTCCTTTTTTTCTTTTTTTTTTTTTTTTTTTTGAGCATTAAGATCAATGCAATTGAATTAAGTAAAAGACGCTCAAATATTGTCTCCAAAAAAAAAAAAAAAAAAAAAGGAAGAAAAAAGGCTACTTACAATTCTCTTCTATGTCTCTACAAGAAAGAGATACAAATATTGTGACAGATTGAGACATCTAAAATATAGAATGATTTGTCCCATTAGAATTTCCCATAGTTATTGAAATAGATATCAAGTAAGCTAATTTTCTCATTCCGGGGTGATTTGAGTAAAACTGTCATTAATTAGTGTGATCAGTGTAAAAAAAAACAACTACTAGGGAAATGTTTCATATTTGTGCAAGTAACAAAACTTGTGTTGTAGAGAAACTCACAGGAGTTGAAGCACCTTTCCCATACTGATAGCTGACTTCTGCTGTCGAATGCAAGAGGTTTTCTAGCCAACTCTTGCAATGCTATCTCTTCTTCGCTATTCTTCATAGTTGCTAAAGTACTTGGGTCCTTTTTCAGAATTGTCAATGCTATATCTGTCCACAAAACAACACATTTGATTTAGTCATTGTCAAAAGTTAGTTCAAAATTATTGTATGCTCAGTATATTGTGTTATTAATTATATAATTAAATTTATCATTTTCTAATAACTTAAGCTTTTGGGATAAATGGTACTTAACATAGTATCAAAACTAATTAGATGTTATAAATTCGAACCATGACTCCATAATTCACTCTTATTTCAGCCCAGGGAGGAACCGCGTTGGGCCTTGGGGAGACCCTGGACCCCCCAAGGCCCAAGGTGGTCCCAAAAAAAAAAAAAAAATTAAAAAATTCTTATAAAATTTAATTTTTGACCTCCTAATTAAAATTAATTTTTTTTAGAATTTTGCCCTCCAAACACAAATCTCAAGTACTTCCGCCCCTGAATTTTCAGCTAAATATTTCAGGTTGGGCATCATTCATCCATGTGGGTTTTATGCACAACATTTAAATTTAGTATTCATCTTAATATAATCACGAGCACATATTAAATATTCCATTTTCTTGTTTTTGGACCAAAATTAGCTCCTCTATGAGTAGCATGTACACTAAATATGCATTTAGACAAGGTTTTCCCTAAATTAGATTGAAAAAAAAAAAAAAAATGTCCAAGGATGAGTTCTGGTTGAAAATTTTCTAACACTACGAAAGTTGTGCTACAATGTAGAATTAATTATTAGTCTTGTGAAATTTTCATGATAGACATTTCACGTTCAATTGAAATTTCAATATAAGTAGATCAAACTGAAAGTTAATTATCTCAAACTCCTAAATATTAGTGAGATGTAGAACATACCATACATATCAGTAGAAATAGTGGCAACAAGGATATCAATGCGTTCGATAGGTTTCAAATCTTCAAAAGGAGTCACGTCGTATAGATACGACACCATCTTTCTACGTCCATTCGAAGCTGCAAAGTAGAGTGGTGTCTTTTCTTTTCTACCACGGACTGATGGCAGTTTCTTGTTCTTTTTCACCATCTCCTTAGCAATTGACACGACTTTGGATCCACCAGCAAAAGCAGCAAAGCAAAGGGCTGTGTTTCCATTTTTATTTTTTAATTCTATGTCCTCCGAAGTCATATGTTTGACCAGTTCTTTTACAAAAGTGGCTTGTTTTGCTGCAACTGCAATGTGAAGAGCTGTCTCATTCCGTTCTGTTATGGGACTACGAACGAGATCTCGATATTTCTCAATTAGAATCTTAGCAGCTTGCCAATCTCCTTTTAGGGCAGCTTTATAGAGGCAAACCGAAGTGTCAAGGTAATGAAATCTTTCTATCCCTGGAAATATAGATCATAAATATCTAATAAGGCAGCAAATGAAATATTTCTTCTTTTTTTGTGTGTGCTATGTGAGTCATTCTCTACTTTGTTTTTTTTCATGACCAGAAACCCCACCAAGGTAGGGTGTGACGTCTCACATTGCATGCTTTCGCTAAATGGTATGAAGCATTATAGGATAAACCCAATAATAAAATTGTACGAGTTTGGTCCAAAACAGACAATATCGCATCATTTAAAGTGAGGTATTACATATGGTATCAGAGTTCAAGCCCAGTCTGAAATGGGGGCGTCCACAAGCCTATAAGAGTTGCCAGTGAGGACGCTGGGTCCCAAGAAGTGGTAATTGTGACGTCCTACATACCCTATCAAGTAAAACCTGAAATCCATGCCTTACGCTCCTATCAATGTATGTGGACCAGTACTTGAGTAGTTGGCTTCACTTGGAGGCTGGCCCCAAGAGGCAATTTGAACTTAGTGAATTTCGAACCTCAGACCATAAGGAACACCTAAAGTCCCAGGCTTCCACCAAGTGAGCCAACCCCTTGGCCTATAGAAATGCTTACAGATCATTTTAGCGAAATTCACATTCAAGTGTTAGTGAGTTGGAATGGAATGCATAGCATAAAACAAATTAAGGAATTCATATATAACACTTCTCCTTAATTAAGATATTAATTGGAAAAGTGATTTGTGTATCATATGTTCTACTCTATGTGACAGCATATAGACAACAAAGAATGAGAGATCACTCACTCGCTAGATTTTTCTCATCTGAGACGGGCTTATCTGATGGTGTATTTGATTCAGAGGAAGTGGATGCTTCTTGATCGTTATTTTGTCCACTTCTCATTTTTTGGAAATACCTCACTCCTTGCAATTGTCACCTTTCACTTTTGTCTTCTTTCTTGAGGCTCTTTACTTCACAGCACAACCTTGGCCCTTTTCTTTTCTTTTGTAAGAAATAAAATCAGATAGAAAACATAGGATCAGTACACAATCGATAAGTTATTCATTTGTAAATAATCTCAATTTATGGGAAATGATAATTTACAATGGTTTTGTTCAAATACGTACCAAACATGCATGAAGGCCACGTTGAATAAGAGAGATATTTTCAACAACAAAAATATATATATTTTTGTACGACAACTTAATATATACGAACACTATATTACGTATATATACATATCGAGATACTAGCAAATTTTCCGAACAATTGAAATTAACATGTCAGCATTATGGAACAAAAACATAAAAATATCTCGAAATTCTGGCTAGCGATAGGGAGTTGAACTTCACAGAGGGAACGGAGTTTTTGTGAAGGGAAAGAGTTTGTTATACTAACCTCGCTGGATCGTTTGAAACGAAGTCCACCACCAGCACAAACGAATATATAGAACAAAAAATTAATAAAATAGTAAAGTAAATAATTTCGTTTAATACTAAAAGAAAATTACAAGAAGCCCCTCTCGATAATACGCAAGCAATGCTTTCGTAAGAGATTGACGTCACTAATGATCAAATCATCTTTTGATTTCTAAAATTTTGTTATGTATTAATGCATCAGCATGTGGGTTGACCACTAATAGTTTAACAACCCAAATAATGTCTGCAAGCCAGTTGTAAGCATTCCAAGTTTCTATGCATGAAAATTATAGCCCAACAACTCCCAACACTTATTTTAATAAGCTTAAACAAAAATAATATGAAATTTAAAATTTTATCATCACAGAATCAATCACGAAATATTATGAAATAAATAAATCAATCAACACAAACAAATTTTAATGACAAAGTGAAAACCCTTTGAACAACTCAAAAATAAAACCATTATGAAATAGCCTAAGCAGAAAATTAATTTTCTATAGAAGAATGAGAAATTACAAATTGTTTAGACTTATAAAATTTTTGCAAAAGGCACACATTTCTACTAAGCAAACGACCTGCTTACCTTATACCACAATAGTACTTCTCCCAAAATTTATGGAAAATTCTTCTACTTGACCTTCTTCGCTTGTATGGACTTAATGGAATCTTCTTTTACCACACACCACATAAACATTTAGAGGATGAAAGGGAGATTATTAAAACATTGGAGTATGGAATTACTCCATGTGAGCAGTGTGGAATAGTGATGAGATAAAAGTTCAATTTATAGCAATACTCTTAAAATTATATATCCTCTCTTAAGGTCACTCAGGATTTAAGGTCTCTACCCAATATTGTTGATGAAAACTATGATTATTTCTTTTGAACTTACTGAGAAAAATTATGATCAAGTTCATGGTTTATTAGAAGTAGAAGGTGGCTTGGCGGGATCTCATGGGTACAGAATAAAAAATGTTGTTATCGCGCACAATAATGATGAACAGTATATAGAATCGAAAAGAAAGAAAGTCGAGACACAGATTTAACGTGATTCGGCAATGTTCCTACGTCTATAGAGAGGCGGCTGTATTTTTCTCTTAATGATTCAGGGTTACATCATAACATATATATAGAAAAAACCCATAAATCCTACTTGTACAAATGTATTAAGAAAATCTCCAAAATATTCCGGCAACAATTTTGGTTGAACGAAGAATCTCCTGCGACAGGTAATATTTTGAATGTAATATTTGTGATTTATTTTGGATGCTAAGAATCAATTATCAATTTCTTGATGAGTGAATACACTTTTTATTCTTCGAACCCGACAGTTTTTGTGTGGACCATAAAGATCATGATAAATCTCTTTCACCAAGAACAATTAAAGAAGCGTGCAAGATCTTTCTTCCAACTACCTACTTTCGAAAGATCAGAAGCATATCCAAAAATAATAAATGTTATCCTGCTGAACCTATGTGTGGATCACAATAATTGAATGTAGGTATCCTTATCTCATTTAGCAGCCTATGTGTGGATCACAATAATTGAATGTAGGTATCCTTATCTCATTTAGCAATGCCATTAATTGGACTTGTCGTTATCTATATATATCAAACTTATCAATTGCGGGTAAATTGTGTGAAAATAATGTTCAAACTTGAAACTATTTTTATAATATTATTTTAAATTATTAATTATTTTAAAAGATTAAAATAACACAACATAATAAATTTAGGTTACGTTTGATATGCACGATTGATTCAGAGGGTGCTAGAATTCATTTTATGAAGAGGAAAGTGTCTCGTGGCAGCTGTTATAAGATCAGGAGCTTGTACTAAAATAATACGGAAAACTTTACTTACCCCCATGAACTTTTTCGCATTTTGCAAACACCTTCCAACATTCAAAATCTTTCACTTTGATGTAGCAAACTTTGATTTCTTTCTACTTTCCCCATTCCATTAGGATTTTCTGTTAAATCCTAACGGAGGGGTGTTAAATTCTTAAAATACCCTTAGTTTTTCTTAAAAATTAATTATTTAAACAAAAAACTTTTGACCCGTGGGTTCACCGGTGGATCTAATCCACCCATATTGTGACCCACGGGTCATAATTAAAACCAAAACAAAAAAAAAGAATAGACGGTGGGTGGGTCACTTGCGGGTCACTTGTGACCCATGATGGGTCACCAAGTGACCCAACGGAGGGTCACTTGTGACCCGCTGTGGGTTAGTGACTCACAATGGGTCACTTTTTTTTTTAATATAATAATTTTTTATTTACAAATAAGGGTACATTTAAAATTTTAAAAAAATTTAAGAATATAAAGGTCTTTTACTTATTTTACCGTTTGATTTAACTGCAATATTTAATGGTAGAAAGTATTTGGAACGGAACAAAAGTTCAATACACTAAAGTGAGATATTTTGAATGTTGGGAACTGTTTGCAAAAAGCGCGAAAATTGATGAGGATAAGTGAAGTTTTCCCAAAATAATAATACATTCAACCATAATCAATGCAAACAATCAAGTAATTAAGACGATAACTACGGCCCTACACTAAGAGAGGCGTGAGATTTGAGACACCATGCATGGGAGGAGAGAGCAAACCCTCCCTTATATTCCTTTCTTCCTTCTTCCCTTTCTCATTCTCGTCTCTTTAAGGCCTTAGTTTGCTTTATCGAAAACATTACCGGCCTCTTTTGAGGCTCTATCTTACATATCAAACCCTTCACCAAAGGTCCACAGTTAATACCAATTTTTCACCGTCTCTACAGTGTCTAAAGACGAATCTGTTAAGGTTATCTGCTTGAAATTTTAAGAAGCTAGATTTACGTTTTTAAGCCATGAGAAAATCCGTGGGCCTAACTTATCTCATAAAACCGGTTCAATAAGAAAAGTTTACCCATTTTTTATAACCGATAAAAAGAGACCAATTTGAATATTAATTTTCCTAAATAATATTAATCCGTAACTCTGGACGTACGAAACGTGGCATCCTTGATATCACCTAAAAAATACGACTTCTTCTCTCTGCTCATATCTCTCTCACCAAGACAGTTAGATTCTTTATTAGTTAGTTGTCTATAGTTTGAGGGCCAGAGGGAGAGGAAAAAATAAATATATAACTGGCCAATTAGTGGTCCTCGTTTCACATTTTAAGATTAAGTAAACTGTACAAATCAAATATTGTCTGAAGGACAGATATAGTTGTATATTTTTTATGCCAAAACGAGTAATTAAAAATCACTTTATTTAGTTTTGCTAATGAATTTTAAAAGACACCATATATCGGATTATCTAGTTTTTTTTTATCTATATCATTTAAATTTTATTTTTTATTTTTTTTGTAAGGATTGTATTTTTTTCAAAAGAACTATTGGGAAAAAAAGAAATGTGGAGAGAGAAATAATACGAGTAAATTTTGGGAAAAGAGGAATGTTTAAGAGAAATAATATGAGAAAAATTTGAGTAGAGATGTGGAAGAAAATTTTGGGAAAAAAGAGATGTGGATACATAAATAATATATTAATAAAATGAATGTGTGAACAGTGTCGGTGAATGCAACAAAAATGTATTTTGCATTTGAGATACATAATTTAAGTAGATAGTTTTTTAGTGTTTTGCTTATTTATTTTAGATAAAAATAAAAAATAACTAAGCCATTATAAGTGCTTTAGAAGTAGAAGATGGCTCGGTGCATTGGATCAATTTCTTGATGTGTAAGACACCTTTTTTTATTCTGACCCGTCAGTTTTTGTGTGGACCATAAAACAAGAGGTCCTTAGTTGTTAGTACAATGGAAGAGATAGATACTAAAACTAGGGCTACTATTGCATAATTTTGATTCTGTGAGCATGTAGTACTCCTTACGTGTATGGACCATGAAACTAGCTAGACATCCATTGCCTTTCGTATGATTCCTTTGAGTTTCTGTGATTTGGATTAAGTATGGTCAAATAATAATTGTTGTACACCCCTAAAAGCTAGGAATGTACTAGAAATGCATTTGTAGCGGGGATAGAAAAGCTAGAAAATTATTGTCTATTTGAGAAAGTTGTGAAGAATTGGGCAGTGGCAAAAGATGTGATTCACTATGTTAAGAATATTACTTGTTATTTACTTTTTTAGGTATTATTAGTTTACTAGGTTTACCTTTTCTTATTCTACTAGGTTTACCTTTCCTTAATCTATTAGGTTACTTGCCTCTCTATAAATAGAGGCATCTGTATTCATTATTATTATTAGAGTCAATACAATGTAGTCCATTGTGTGCTTTCGCTCTCTCTCTCTTCTCTCTCTTTCTTCCGCTTCTAATATATTATCCAATATATTTAACACACTAGAATATGCTGCAGATCTAAAAACTAATTGAAATAGTGACGTTCAAAGAGTTTAACAAAGCATAGATAAAATTTGGATGAAAGAAATTTCTCATTATATCTATGACATTGTTTTGTTAAAGCAATTAACAAGCTCTATTTTTATGATATGAATAAAGAAGATGCATTGTTATTATAAATAAACAAATGCAATATACCATCCATTTCTCGTATTGGATTAATTTATTAATTAAGGGTCTCCAATACAGGACAATTTATCTTTCTATTTTAAATTTGATTATCCTATCATACATATCTTTCTAAATAGATAAGGTATTTGTTTCTCTCATATTAACTGATGAGTCTATTGTTGATTTATTATCCTATCACATATATCTTTCTATACAGCTATATATCGATCTATTTGTCTCCTATTAACGGATGAGTCGATTGTTGATTTATTATCCTATCATACATATCTTTCTATATAGCTATTTGTTTGACTCTTATTAATTGATCAGTCTATTTTTTTCTTTTTTTTTTCTTTTTTTTTATTGTATTTGTCCATTTCATGTTAACTTATCAGTCTATTGTTGATTCATCATCTTGTCGTACATCACTCTTTATACAGGTCCATATCGGTGAATGCAACAACAATGTATTTTGCATTTGAGATACATAATTCGATGTAGATAATTTTTCAGTGTTTTGCTTATTTATTTTAGATAAAAAATAAGAAAATGACTAAGTCATTGTGAGTGCTTTAGAAATAGAAGATAGCTCAGTGCATTGGATCAATTTCTTGATGTGTAAGACACCTTTTTTTATTCTGACCTGTCAGTTTTTGTGTGGACCATAAAAACAAGAGGTCCTTAGTTGTTAGTACAATGGAACAATGGAAGAGATAGATACTAAAACTAGGGCTAATTACTATTGCATAGTTTTGATTCTATGAACATGCAGTACTCCTTACGTGTATGGACCACGAAACTAGACATCCATTGCCTTTCGTATGATTCCTTCGAGTTTCTATGATTTGGATTAAGTATGGTCAAATAATAATTGTTGTACACCTCTAAAAGCTAGGAATGTACTAGAAATGCCTTTGTAGCAGGGATAGAAAAGCTAGAAAATTATTATCTATTTGAGAAAGTTGTGATGGATAGGGCAGCGGCCAAAGATGTGATTCACTGGAATATGCTGCAGATCTAAAAACTAATTGGAATAGTGACATTCAAAGAGTTTAACAAAGTATAGATATAATTTGGATGAAAGAAATTTCTCATTATATCTATAATATTGTTTTGTTAAAGCAATTAACATGCTATTTTTTTGAGATGAATAAAGAAGATACATTGTTATTAAAAATAAATCAATACAATATACCATCCATTTCTCATATTGAATTAATTTATTAATTAAGGGTCTCCAATACAAGACAATTTATCTTTCTATTTTAAATTTGATTATCCTATCATACATATCTTTCTAAACAGATTAGGTATTTGTTTCTCTCATATTAACTGATGAGTCTATTGTTGATTTATTATCCTATCATATATATCTTTCTATACAGCTATCGATCTGTTTGTCTCCTATTAACTGATGAGTCTATTGTTGATTTATTATCCTATCATATATATCTTTCTATACAGCTATCGATCTGTTTGTCTCTTCTTAACTGACAAGTCTATTGTTGATTTATTATCCTATCATACATATCTTTCTATGTAGCTATTTGTTTGACTCTTATTAGTTGATCAGTCTATTGTTCATTTTTTTATTGTATTTGTCCATTTCATGTTAACTTATTAGTCTATTGTTGATTCATCATC
>NC_081542.1:20451875-20457783 GCF_901000735.1 Corylus avellana
TTTTTTTTTTTTTTTTTTTTTGTTCTTTTTTTAATTGTATTTGTCCATTTCATGTTAACTTATTAGTCTATTGTTGATTTATTATCCTATCATATATATCTTTCTATACAGCTATCGATCTATTTCTCTCCTATTAACTGATGAGTCTACTGTTGATTTATTATCCTATCATATATATCTTTCTATACAGCTATCGATCTGTTTGTCTCTTATTAACTGACAAGTCTATTGTTGATTTATTATCCTATCATACATATCTTTCTATGTAGCTATTTGTTTGACTCTTATTAGTTGATCAGTCTATTGTTCATTTTTTTATTGTATTTGTCCATTTCATGTTAACTTATTAGTCTATTGTTGATTCATCATCTTGTCGTACATCACTCTTTATACAGGTATTTGTCCCATTTGATTTCAGGATTGGTTGTAAATGATTATAATAAAATCAAATCAAATTTGTGATGCAACCAAAGAATCTTATTTTTATGCACCAAATGTTGCAAAAGACCACACCACATAAACATTTGGAGGATGAAAGGGAGATAATTAAAATGTTAGAGTATGGAATTACTCCATGTGAGAGTGTGAAATAGTAATGCGATAAAAGTTCAGTACGTAGCAATACTCTTAAAATTAATAAAAGTTCAGTTTATAGCAATACTCTTACAATAACCCTCTCTTAAGGTCACTCACGATGTAAGGTCTCAACCCAATGTTGATGAAAACTATGGTTATTTCTTCTGAACTTATGGAGAAAAATTATGATCAAAGTGCATGGTTTATTAGAAGAATAAGAAGGTGGCTTGGCGGGATCGATCTCATGGGTATAGAAGAAAAAAAATAAATTGAAGTCAACATAATATAATAGTTTTAAATTTCTCAAAATTCATTTTCTCATAATAGCCTCCAATAAATATATTGATTTTTTTTTTTTTTTTTTTTGTTGTCTAATATTGATTTTGCATGGTATAAATGGAGTGATAAATCTAGAAATAATGCGAAAAGTGAAAGGAAAATAGTGGAAGAAAGAATACAAGAAATTAATATGGTTCAACCTTAATGGTCCACCTCTAGTACCACAGAAAAAATCTCATTTGCTTCAATTAATAACACAAATTTATACGTTCAACAAATTTTATACAAATTGAAAGTAGAAAATTAACTATTATATAATATATTGCATGAAATATTGTGATTTATTTTGGATGCTAGGAATGAATTATCAATTTCTTAATGAGTGAATACACTTTTTATTCTTCGGAACCGACAGTTTTTGTGTGGACCATAAAGATCATGATAAATCTCTCTCACCAAGAACAATTAAAGAAGCGTGCAAGAATCTTTCTTCCAAGTATATTACACAAGACGTGCTTTCCTAAGATTAGAAGCATGTACAAAAATAATAAATGTACATTCAACCATTATCAATGCAAACAATGAAGTAATTAATTAAGACGATAACGTACAACAGGCCCTCCACGTGATCCTGATGAACATGTGAGTGGATCACAATAATAGAATGTAGATATCCTTATCTCAATTTGCAATGTCATTAATCAAACTTGTCAACTACGGGTAAATTGTTGAAATAATGTTAGAACTTAAGATTTTTTTTTTTATAATATTATTTTAAATCATTAAATCATTATAAAATTATTTAAAAATTATATATAAAACGCAATATCTCTTTAATTTTACAATATAGAGATTACATATTATTTGATTTATTTTTCATCTATGACCAAATAAAACATGTTAATTTCTCTTTTTGTGGAATAAGATATATAGTTCCTCACTTTAATGTTCAGACTTTGCAAATGATCACGATCAAATCAAAAAAAATCATTGAATATTCTTTAGGATTTTTTTTTTCTTTTTCTTTTAGGTTTTTTAAGTAATCAGGGTCCATGCAGGGTAATATTGAATATTGATTATATGGACATACACTGCTCTGATGCTTAACTAATATATATTTTGTTTTGCGGCATGCAAGATCTCATTTTCATCCGCGGGAAAACGTTGGGAGTCGCGGGAATGCTACTGTGGTACGAGAGCATGTCTAAAGACTTCATGGAAAAACACGAATCCGGGAAGGCGGTTCTTTGGATGCTCTAAATATGACGAAGGATCACCTTGCGGTTATTTTAAATGGTACGATCCTTCTATTTGTGCACGCGGCGCCCATCTTATACCTGTTATGAGAAAATATAATAAATTTAGTTTACGTTTGGTATGCAGAATGGCTATTTTATTAGAAAAAAAAATGATATTTTTATTATGAATAAAAGAAAGTTGAATCGAATAGCCTTGATATTAGAGTATATGATAATTTACGAATACAATATTCGGAATACACATTTCTTCATGAGCAAAGCGAATGACTATTTCATTCAACGAAGAGATATTACAAAACCAGCAGTAATATATACTGCGTATATACTCTCTTAACATATTTCGGACCTACGTGAACCACTAAACAAGATCGAACGGGGAGGGAGATAGATAACTAAAGTTCAGATAATAAGTACAACATATTTGTTTTTGATAAATATTATGATTTCAACCGTGGGGAATGTCAGTTTTAAGATGATTACCATCTCATGTATTTATTGATTCTAGATTGGCAAAAGACCAAACACACCGCAAAAGCCGCCGATGGTTAAACCGTCCCCAACAAGCCCTGGCCGAGGTATATTTTTAAATATTAAAGGTTGCGTTTGGGGAATTTGGCCAACCTACTGCATTCACAATTGCAGCTGTCACATTTAGTTGACTTAACAGGTATTAATTTGTTTGTCTTCTTAATTGTGTCCATCATCACCATCGCCTATGTTTACTTGTCATTAATTGTGTCTGATTAATCCTAGTACGTCGATTATAATTAGTAAAATAAATACAATATTAATTCAATTTCAAACATTAAAGATACCCAGTGAATTCCTAGCTCACATTATCAAAGGGGAAATTGCTTTCAGTTCTGATCATAGATATCATTACTATGTCACTTTCTTTTGTTAATTGTTAGTGATTTGGAACCAATTAAGGTTCAGTGAGGTCCTGCGAGAAAGAACTCTAGCGTCGGGCCGTCGGCTGTATGATGAAAGGGCTTCATATTTGAATAATTATTCTCATGTTGATATTTTCAGATTGATGGTTTCTCTTTTATCTTTAGTTTTTATATTATACTATTTCTAGAGTATTTAGATTGACTAGAGTTTTAATTATCCTTTTTATTTTAACAACATATAGAAACTTGTCAATAGATTTTAGGACCTTTATTGGATAAGGCTTTCAGGGCTTTTCTTAGGGTAATATTATTTGAGGGAGTAATGCCACTCTTCATGTCCGTGTGATAATAGGTGTAAAGAGTAACATTATTCTATTTGAGAGAAAGTCACTTCAAACATATCACATTGGTTGATGTCAAATAAGAGTGTAAAAAATAACATTATTCATTATATTTACTACTGCTAATCTTCACATTTACTTATCACACTCATGTTACACCAACAAATTAATATGATTATCTTAAATAGATCTCATGTGAGCAATTTATCGAACACGAGTTTAAGAATTGGGTATGGTTGTCCGTTCGCATGCTTGATTGATAGGAATGTACAGAGGCAGATGGCAAAATCCTAATACTTAATTTCGGTTGATTTTGATGGTTACAACGTAACCTTTAAAAAAGTGACATGTATCTCTTAGCATTGAAGAAATTCGTAGACCTAACTCATCTCATAATACTGGTTCAATAAGAGAGTGTTGTTCATTCCTTATAAACATGCCCAAGATCTTGTTCACAAGCAATGTGAAAATATTTCTCAACACTCTCCCTCACGTGCAGACCGATATTTTTCGTGGTCCTTGTCACGGACTAAGTAGTGTGGGCCCCCATTCTTTCTGTGGTAGGCTTTGATACCATGAAGAAATTCGTGGGCCTAACTCATCTCATAAAACCGGTTCTGTAAGAAATGGTTGTCCATTCCTTATAAACATGCTCAAAATCTTGTCCACAGGCAATGTGAGACTATTTCTCAATAAGCATATGGTAAGCACATGTATTTTTAATATAATGTGTCTCTCACTTACTTTTTAATATCATTGTTAGAATATATAAAAATATATTTTTTTTTTATAGTCTATATTTGGTTGATATTGAAATATTCCCTATTTAAGGCCCTATTGGTGACGTTGGTCGTTTGTGCTAGACTAATTACACTTACTTATTCTACAAGGGCAAATGGCGCCTAAACGACCTTGGAGTCCTTCGCCCAAAGATGATGGGGATTCTAATCCCCACGAGGAAGAAGACCCTCCCCACCGTAGCAAAAAAAGAAAAGAGTCTAATCCCCACGAGGAAGAAGACCCTCCCCACAGTACACGACGGCGAAATGACAAAGGTTTTCCTTTAGTAATGTTAATTTTTTTTTTTTTTTTATATATATATATATATTTTTAAAATTGATGTATCTTTTAAATTTATATTTAAATTTTTGATACATCATTCGTAATGTTGGGTGTATAGGAGACTAACTATATTTTTTTTATTCTAGATTGGCAAAAAGGACCAAATACACCGCAAAAGCCGCCGATGGCTAAACTGTCCCTAACAAGCCCTGGCAAAGGTATATTTGTTGGCGCAATTTGCCTTATTATTAAATTGCTATGTTAATTATGTCGTTTAAGGTGTCAATCTAAACAAAGAATGTTATGATTAATTTATTGTTGAATATAGCAGAGTCCAAGCGACCACGGAGGGAGAGTTCGCCGTCCACAGCAGAGGAGACTCCAGCTTGGTCTAAGCTGATGACGGCACGTTTTGACAATCATTTCAAACTGCTGGAGACTCAGCTCGCAGAAGTGCAAATTCAGATTGGTGCCCTCACTAGCACTATGGGGGAATTTCATTCTGCATTTAATAATCCTCAACGGATACCATCTACTGATGAGGATTAGACTTTGATGTTCTATTTGTAGAAGATCGTATAATTATACTTGTATTGTATTTGCTGTTTGAAAACAATTCTCATTGCAATAAACGTAGATGATTGTGATCAGCTATAAAGTAACCTTGTTTATCATCCCATGCATTTAGTAGTGGTTAACTTTATCAAATAAGAGGCTAGTGCCTATATGTATCAATGTAAACGAGTTTATTTTAATCAATGAATAAATGAGATTTTTTTTTTTTTTTTTTTTTTCAAGCTTTCTTAGATAGAGATTTCTCTTTTTGAGTTGTGATTCTTCTTCTTTTAGTGATAAAGTTTTACCAAAATTCTTTTTTGGGTAGTGAGACTTTGGTAAACATAAAATTTATCTGTCTTTTCTTTTGTTCGTTTTTATCCATTTGAGTAAAATTTTCATCGATTTGTGATTAATTTAAAAAAAAAAAAAACAACCATGGGAAGCCTTCAAAAAAAAAAAAACCTTATGAAGCGTCGTATAAACTGATGCAGGGTGGTTATCAGCCAAGCTGATATATGCAAGCCCAACAAATGTCCTGCCAGGATGCGAAGAAGTAGTGACGGAGGAATATATGCAAGCCATTGTGTGGTGCGCTCATGGGCGCGAAGAAACAACACGTGATGAATGACTGTTAAGACAGGTTGATCAGCGATTTAAGCGATTGGGAGAAGGAATAATTTGAATCTGGTGCATTAAAGAGTGATCTGTTTATAAGGAATTAAGCATGTTTGCATTGTAAAAACCGCTTTACTATTCCTTTAGTATTTACCTACCTTGAACACTCCTCCTCGATCAACCTTGGTTATCTCAAATAAATCAATTTTATATCACTGTAAGTCATACTGCTAAAGCTCTCTTCTCTCTCCTCAAAGTTATCCCCTTCCATCCTCTCCGGCAACTTGGGGAGGAGGGATTTCGACTCCCTCCTCTCCCCTCCCCC
>NC_081542.1:20457883-20476307 GCF_901000735.1 Corylus avellana
ATTCTTCGTGTTAGTGTGTTTTCGTTTTACTTTTAGTTTGTTATTGAGTATTATTTATATTTAAGAATCAACATTTCTTAATAGTTGTTGTTGTTTTTAAATACAGCAGTCAAAATTTTTAAAAATCATGAATTCTATTTATATGGTTTCTTTACTTTATTTTGTATCATTACTTTATTAAAAGATTTGCAGGTTCAATTTTCTTTAATTAAAATTGCATTTTTAGAATTAAGATAATATGTTTTTATATTCCAATGTTATTTTCTGAATTTGACACTGAATTTAGAAAAAAGATGAGAGGGAGTTTTCAATCGTTTTTTCTCAATGAAAAAAATATACTACAATTCTTTTTTTTTTTTTTTTGCTATAACAGTTCTTTTCAATTATATTAGTATCTTCATTATTTTATCTTTATCCTATGGTTATGTTCTTCCATTTTTCGTTTGTGTCCCTTATATTTTTTTCAAATTTATATATTATTTTTCTTTCAAATTGATTACTTCTCTTTTGTAATCAAATTGACATATGGATTCTTTACTTTATTTTGTATCATTACTTTATTAAAAGATTTGTAGGTTAATTTTCTTTAATTAAAATTACATTTTCAAAATTAAGATAATATATTTTTTAAAATATATTACTGTGCTAATGGAAAATTATAATGTGTTTTTATATTCCAATGTTATTTTCTAAATTTTACACTCAATTTAGAAAAAAAGATGAGAGGGAGTTTCCAATTGTTTTTTTTCTCAATGAAAAAAATATACTACAATTCCTTTTTTTTTTTTTTTTTTGCTATAACAATCATTGTAACACCCTAGATAATTATTAAGTTTATTATGTAAATACTTAGTTGCATTGCGGTTGAGAAAAGAATCCACTGAAGGGTACTCAAGCGAAAAAAGGTAAGTATTTTACTTACTAGGCAAAATGTACTATTTTTAAAGTATAAAAGATGTTTTGCTTGAACGATTGATGTATGATGTTTTGAGATACTATGATTGTTGGTGATGTTCTATGAGATGTGTTGGATGAATGTTTGATGTAATGTTTCTATAAGCTTTTATGGATTTGCATGATAATGTGATGATTATGTTGTCATGAGTATTTCGATAATTCGTATGGTTTACCACATGATTCTATGATTTTATGATATGAGTTACGACAGCATATGATTGTATGAAAATGATGTTAAAAGAAAGGTAACTAGTCTTACTTTGTAGATGGCCCAAGTACGGGCAAGCAAAATAAGGTTAGGGATAAATGATGATAAAGAAAAGGTAACTAGTCTTACTTTGTAGATGGCCCAAGTAGCGGCAAGCAAAGTAAGGCTAGGGACAAATGATGTTAAAGAAAAGGTAACTGGCCTTACTTTGTAGATGGCCCAAGTAGCGGCAAGCAAAGTAAGGTTAAGGACAAACGATGTTAAAGGAGAGGTAACTGGTCTTACCTTGTAGATGGCCCAAGTAGCGGCAAGCAAAGTAAGAACGGTCCTTGTTTTGTAGATGGCACAAGTAGGGGCAAGCAAAACAAGGATTGGCCTTACTCTGTAGATGGTACAAGTAGGGGCAATCAGAGTAAGGACAGAGACAAATAATGTTAAAGGAAAGGTAACTGTTCTTACTTTGTAGATGGCACAAGTAGCAGCAAGCAAAGTAAGAACGGCCCTTGTTTTGTAGATGGCACAAGTAGGAGCAAGCAAAACAAGGATTGGCCTTACTCTGTAGATGGCACAAGTAGTGGCAAGTAGAGTAAGGACATGGACAAATGGTACACAGAGAAACAAGAAACAAGAATGACAATGATGAGCATGAGCTTGCATGGCATATGAATATTATAATGATGATGATGATATATGATGCTTGCATTGTTGCATATGATGATTTTTATGCTAGACGTATCGGTATGCATACGAGACGGGAGATGGAACCGTGCGTATGTATATCGTTATGAATAGATGATTCGTGGTGACTTTTCATATGTTTTATTGCTAAGTTATATAATATGTAAGTATGTATAAAGTTAGATGGGTTAGTATGTGCATGTTCCGAGAGCGGAAGATCGGGCTTACGTATACTTTCACAACTGATCTAGTATGTTTTCAAATGATGATTCTTTTTGAAAGCCTAGTGAGTCCTATACTGCTGAGCGTCTCTATTTTTATGGAGACGGCGGGCTCATAAAATTCGCCTGCATCATGGGTGGTGGTGATTCCTGTGATGCAGACGATGTTGTTGATGCAAGTACAATGACCCTAGATGATGATTCAGTGGCTATGTATCTGGGTTACCACGGTGTCTGAGGCCTGGACACATTGGATGTTTATTTTGTAGGACTAGTTGATAGCCCTCTTTTGTGGAGCATTCATGTATATGCTTAGGCATTGTTATTTTGTATATGGCTCATGTCGTATGTGACATTTCTGTATAGCCATTCTTTTGTATGTAAGCTTTACTCACATAGATGTATTTGTCAGCTCTAATGTATTATGTTATGTCTTATGATATTTATATTCCGCTGCAAGGATATGAACTCTGATGAATCATGAATGATGCATATAACTCTGTGAGACTTATGATATTGTCAATCAGGTTAATGCATGGGTTCATGGCATACTACGGTATCGCCATGCCACTGTGACAATCTGCTTGTTGTGGGTTATTGGTTTTTAAAAGAAAAACTTTTAGTCATGTTTTATTAAGCGGGTCGTCACAATCATTTTCAATTATATTAGTATTTTCATTATTTTATCTTTATCCTATGGTTATGCTCTTCCATTTTCCGTTCCCTTATATTTTTTTTTCAAATTTATATATTATTTTTATTCAAATTGATTACTTCTCTTTTGTAATATATTTAATTATATTAATGAAGAAAACAAAAGGTTCCCAAATTTCGTCTTTTTGTCTTTTTTTTTTTATTATTATTTTTTATTATTATTTTTTATTCTTTATGTCTTCTCTTGCTTTCTGTTTATATCCTACAACTAAAACATAGGGGTTTTATTTAGGATGCATTTAATTTTTTTTTTTTTAAGAAAAAATTGTTAAAATTTCATTAATCACAAATATAGACAGTTCAGGTTGATCTGTCAAAACAATATCACGAATACATCTTGGTATATCAAAAGACCAAGACTTCTCCACAACTTGTAAACATGATGCATTTAATTGATGTCTTAGCAAAGAAAACAAAAGGTTCCCAAATTCTCTCTTTCTCTCTCTCTCTCTCTCTCTTTATTTTTTCTTTTTCTTCTCTTACTTTCTATTTATATCTCAATGTTATTGTGTAAATTTTATACTCAATTTAGGAAAAAAAAAAAAAAAACAGAAAGAGAGAGTTTCCAATTGTTGTTTCTGAATGAAAAAATATACTTTAGTTCTATACTTTTCTTTTTGTTTTCTTTTTGCTAGAACAGTTCTTTTCAATTATTAGTATTTTATTTTTTCCCTTTTTTTCTCTTTACCGTGTGGTTATGTTCTGCCATTTTCATTTTTGTTCCTTATATATATATATATATATATATATATATATATACATACACACATTATTTTTAGTCAATTAATTACTTTTCTTTTGTAAATTTTACATTGAATTCAGGAAATTAGATTTTTTTCCTGTGTATCCTAAAAGTAGTTCATTTTATATATATGTTGTTATGTTATTTCGTTCTTCGTTTTTTTTCCCCTTATATTTTGTTCTAATTTATATAATTTTTTTATTCAAATTTACTATTTTTCTTTTGTAAATTTTACGTTGAATTCAAGGAAATGATAGTGAAAAAGAGGTATGAGGTATGGATTTTTAGATTATGTTGATATACTTTTTCCTATAACTCTGAATTTCATTGGAACTAGGGAAAATATAGAGAAAGAGATATTTATTTCATGTTGTATTGTTTTTCCTTTTTTCCTTGTTTTCTGTTCTAATTTATATATTATTTTCATTCAAATTTCTTATTGTTCTTTTGTAAATTTAATTGACTTTGTTGCTCATTATGTTTTTTTGTGTTCTAATATTCCTTCTACGATTTTTTATCTCTTTCTTTGATTAAAGAAATAAAACTACTCCTATGAGAATAAATATTTTAATATGTTTTATGGGTCTTATGATTTAAGGGTCTTATGTTTTAACCCATTCCACATTTTCTTCTTGCTGTTTTGTTTTTTCTTTACACTTCTTTCCTTTTTAAATTACACATATGAGAATTTTTAATTTGTTTTAATTTATATGGATTAAAACTAAAATTATATATGGTTCTTATCAAAGTATATTTTTATGTGATTTATATATTCATGCAAACTTATGTGTAATTGTGTCACTATGTTTAACAATATACTGTTGAATAACCTTTAGTTTTTTTTAAAAAAATTAAAATAGGCATGATAGATCTTTTTACACGAATTCTTTGACCTATAATAAAAAATACAATGGAGATGTGTTTTAAGTTTTAAAATTAAATTATAATGAATAATTCCGCGCATAGCGCGGGTTCTAAGCTAGTTTATATATATATGCATATGCAATACATTAATAGTTTATTTTTCTACTTTCAAATTGTCATAACTTTGGTTAAAAAGTATGAATTGTTGTTGGTCTAATATTTTAAAGGATCCATACTGTCTTGGTGAGAGAGATATGAGCAGAGAGAAGAAGTTTTTCCTTTTAAGCTTTATCAAGGATGCCAGGTTTAGTCCAGAGTTACGGATAATATATTTTCAAATTAGTCCAGATGTTTGGTAGAGTCTCAGTATCAAAGAGAAAGGAAATCACCCTACAAAAAGAAAAATTCCATCTCAATAGCTTAGACTTATTGTAGGGAAAGACAACCATAAAATAATTGTAAAAAAGAAATTTAACCTATGTTGAGAAAAAATATTAATCAAAAGATTAAAATTATTATTTTCTATCATGTCAGAAGTACAAAGGATCTCTTGTTTTATGGTCCATACACGTAAGCTGTATATATATATATATATTCACACAATCAGAACCATGCAATAGTAATCAGCCGAAGTTTTAGTTATCGATCTCTTTCACTGTACTAACAACGAAGGACCTCTTGTTTTGTGGTCCACACAAAAACCGTCGGGTCAGAAGAAAAAAACAAAAAATGTTCACACGTCAAGAAAATTGAGAAATTGATCTTTACAAATAAATCACAATATGACATGCAATACATTAATAGTTATTTTTCTACTTCTAATTTGTGTAAATTTCCTTAAAATTACGAATTAATGTGTTATTAATTTAAGTAAATTAGATTTCTTGGTTTTGCATTATCATTTTTGATGTTAAGGATAATATATTGATCTTAAAATGTCATCAAACGAGTATCACTAGTTGGACACTTTTTTTAGTTTCATATTTATTTTTTCCTCCCTCTCAAAATATAGACATTTTGCTTTGTGATCCACTTTACACACAACTTCAACATGTGATGGATCACAGGGATCAAATGAGTATAATTTGGGGTTGTTGAGAGGGTGTTATTATCGTCTGACCAGGCTGTTTGCATTGTACAATCTTTTCTTGCGATCCACACACAGACTCAACGGTGCATTATTAAGTTGCATCAGTTTTTGGTTGAGGTGTTATTATCGTTTGACATGCATGCATGACTGTTTGCATACTAAATTCATTTTTGTAATGGATTATTGTTTACTATTATGTATATTAAATTATTTTTGACTGATTGATTCTCAAGGTGTATTTTCTACTTACTATACCTGGACAGAAGACTTAGATAGCGATGTATAAGAGGATAATAAATCAACAATAGACTTATAAGTTAATGTGAGAAAGACAAATGCCTGTTTAGAGAGTGATGTATGAGAGGATAATTAATCAACAATAAACCCATAAGTTTGAAAGAAAAGATAATAGCGGAATAACAAAACAAATATAAGGATTTTATGTAGTTCGGTCTATGACTTTTTTTTTTTTTTTTTGACATGTCCACACAAGGAGGAGAGAGAATTCGAACTAGTGACCCCCGCTTCATAAGCCGTGGTCCCCAATCAATTGAGCTACCCTTTAGGGACCTAGACATCCTTAAGGCTTAGATTTTTAGTTTTATATAGGTTATCAATTTTATTTGTAATTCAATAATAGGTTTGATCCAAAGTTTTAAGTTCTAATATATATATATATATATATATATACATATATATATATATTGTAACAAACTGCATTAATTCATCCAAATAAAAGAGATTACAACAACAAAGAACAAAATGAAAATGCAAGCTTAACAGCAGAAACTGATATAGACAGACTCCAAGCACCTCAAAGTACTGGAAGAAGATAGTAACTTGCGAATGCAGCTGATGAAAGCTGCGGCGCACTTTGATGGATAAAACTATCTAAGGTAAGAAAACTCCTATAAACTTAAATCTACACAAGCTTCCAAAGAAACTGTGAAGATAAAGAAGATACATAACAAGGAAAAAGAGATTCCTTTCACAGCCAGAGAGTCTGAAGCCCAACCAGTTTAGGTTATTTTTTGAAAAACGCTATGCCGACTCCAAAAACTTGTTTATCACAATTTATGCGGAATTAATATTATGTAGCAAAAAACAATTCAATCACCCAAAATATATAAAGCAATAAAGAGGCAGACACAGATATTTTGGTTATGAAGAGGAAATCTTTTAGAAACCGATCTAAAAGTAAAACTTCTCCGGGGCAGCCAAACCCAGGAAATCACTATCAAAAGATTATCCAGAGATTACAGACACTAGGAACACTTACAACCCTTTGCAAGGCCTTGGCTCTGTAAGATCGACAAGCCTACAACTCGTCTCCTTGCTCACAATCTTCTTCAACGTGATTCTCCTTTACCGGACCTTCCGATAGACTTCTCAACTGTAGATTTATCAAAGGAATAATTAAAACTCTAAGAGATTCAATTTAGCGCTCACCACATATGATCTCTCTTAGCACAGCCTCTGACGAACTCTCTGGGGGTGAAAATTCGTACTACTCTCTTCTATAATGATGCATATATACCCCCGACAAAACCCTAGACTTAACCCACTTAAAATCACGTTTTTGGGCCTAAAACTTACGGGGTGTCCGGACATGTTAATGGGCGGTCCGGACACGGCTTTGCGGAGCAAGATTTTAGTTTCTGGAAATGAGGTCCGGACCCGGGGAATTGAGGTCCGGACCCGGCCTGTCCAGTCTTGATCAACAGCTCCGATCGATAGGCGTTTGTGGTCCGATTGAGCTGAAATTTTGCAGGGACATTCATAACACATGAATCTACATTATGAACGGTGAAGATTGGATTCTGAGCATCTATATCAGTGTTTGAGCCGTGAACAGTAGCATATGCATTTTGGAACTGAAGTAAGCCAACACAAGAACTAACAAACTCCTCCTTTGGCAATTCAGTGACAAAACCAAAATGTCGAGCCAATCCCATCATCTCCCCATATTTACTCCCCCTTTTTGTCACAGAATGACAAAAGGTCTTCATGTTTCCTGAAACACTTCACAAAATATATCAAGGCATATGTGGAACAAGAAGACATAAATAAAACTCATGATAAAAAAATGACGTAGAATGCGTGATTATAAAGAAACATCAACAAAACTCCCCCTCAATGTATGACTCAATTAACAACAGGAAACTGAAAATGCAAAGCATGTTTCTCCCCTTTAAAAGTTAAATGAACACACATGATAACACATCAATGACTCATGTATTGCACAATGAATATCCAAACATGCTCCAAATATGTAAAATATACATGAGACTAGAAATGGCTAGAAACTCATATTGCTTAACCCAAGCCAAGAAAATGTTCCATTCAACTTATGCTTGTGTGGTGTGTGGGTAAGCCATCCAAAGAGAAAAAATTTCAATTTACAAAATGAGGAGAAAGTTTCACCACCATGAGGTTTTGACAAGTATATCAAATCAAAAGTTAAACCTTATCATACTAGGGCCTAGCCACTCTCATCCTATACATTTCTCTTTGTAAAATATTTTGCACAAGTTTGACACAGTGAAATAAATTCCTTTTGGAATATGATCTTTTGATTTTATTTGTTTCACTATTTTGTTTATTTTTCTCTTTGAAAAAGTGTCCTTAAACTTTTGGTGCTTATCACAAAAGAGAAAGCAGGAATTTTTAAGCCCTAAGTTCAACTAGCATATGGTCAATTTGAAAAATATGACTAGTCAAAAACCTCATATAGCTACCTAACAGACCTCACAAATAAAGTGAAACAAAACCTCAATTTAAGCTTAAATGTGCACAAAAGATAAAGCATAGGCAAAATGTACCACATAAGCTCAGGCTTTAGGTAACCACAAAAACAACTCCATTGACACAAATTTTCATCTCATGCATATTAAGAACATTCCAAGACGTAAGGAATTACATCCATAAAACGCAACATGAGAAATTAATGGACTATCTAGGTGCATAAGACAAAAGAAAGAAAAAGAAACAATCAAAGTAACATATTTTTGTCTTTTTGAAATTTTTCACAAAAGAAATGCACACAAAAGAAAAACAAATGCAAAACAAAGAAAAATGCAATGCAAAACAAAACAACATGCTTGAATTGAGATTACAACAGGCAAGACATAAATGTCCTTTAGCATTAAACTTTCATCACATCTTATAGGTCCCACTACAAAATAATGATTTGGTTTAATAACTACTTCTAGGTCTTCACAAGACATTACACATTCCTGAACATTTGATTAGCAAGTAGACAAAAATCTTGGTGGTCCGCACACAACATCTCATCTATAAGCTTTTCAAAGATCATGATATATGAATTTCTTGAAAAATCCTTTATGAATATGCCTCAAAACATGAATCTCAAAACAATCATGTATATACTCTTCATACAGAAAGTGTAACAACAAAAACAATGCAATGCATAAACAATAAAACAAAAACAAAAAAAAATGCAAAAAAAAAAAAAAACAACATGTTCTAGGATATTACAAAATAAGCAAAACAATCAATCCTAGGCATGTTATTGACTCACCTAACTTTAGGTGAGATCACTACCACTCCCCCTCAATGGGTGAATGATATCATCCTTCCTAACCCACACTTGAGAAATCTTAGGTCTAGACTTATGACTTTGCTCAAACTTATCTAGCCTAGATAGCACTTCTCTCATCATTATGACCAAACCCTCACTTTCTTTCCTAGAATAGGAATTTTCACTTTTATGCTTATGGGATTTCAAATCAAAACAATTTGATCGAATATGACCAACCTTTCCACAATGATGACAAGTGAGCACAAACCTTTTAGAAGGTAATTTTCTATGAGGATGCATGACTCTAAGCTTAGGGTAAGATGCATGATGCTTAACATAAATTTTCTTACATTTCTTACCATGGAGAGTCGGAGCAGCTGCATGATTTTCTTTCTTTGGAGCAGCTTTGAATTTCCAACAGTTTGGTCTAATGTGACCAACAATCCCACAATGATGGCATGTAGGAAAAAACTTACCTTGAGTTTGTTTAACTGAAGGAGTCTTAGAAAAATTAGCCTTGGTTTCTTTAACATTCACAGGCTTAACATTCAAGGACTCATTAGAAACATGTGAAGTAGATGCACCAACATTATCAACAATCATACTAGGCTTGTTAGGAACAAATTCTTCAGTACAAAGAAAACTTTTCAAATTATCACTAGAGAAATTTCGTGAGAGTTCCTTAGAAACATTCAATTCATTCTCAAGTGATAAAGACTTTTCAACAAGCACAGAAATCTCAGATTTCAAAGAATCAATCAAGATATGTGATTTAGACAAATCATTCGCCAAAGATTCTTTATCAGATTTCAAAGAATCAATTAGGACATATGATTCAGACAATTCATTAACAATAGATTCATTCACATGTTTAAGATCTTGAAAATCTCCCAAACAATTTGTGTATTGATGTCTCAAAATAGTGAATTTTTCCAACAAATTGTTGAAGGAGTTTATAAGATCATATTCCCCTTGAGAAGTATTCATAGCAAACAGGAGTCAACAGATCTCACTCAAGAATTTAATCCAAACAGAGTGAACCCGCTCTGATACCAATTGAAAAACGCTATGCCGACTCCAAAAACTTGTTTATCACAATTTATGCGGAATTAATATTATGAAGCAATAAACAATTCAATCACCCAAAATATATAAAGCAATAAAGAGGCAGACACAGATATTTTGGTTACGAAGAGGAAACCTTTTAGAAACCGATCTAAAAGTAAAACTTCTCCGGGGCAGCCAAACCCAGGAAATCATTATCAAAAGATTATCCAGAGATTACAGACACTAGGAACACTTACAACCCTTTGCAAGACCTTGGCTCTGTAAGATCGACAAGCCTACAACTCGTCTCCTTGCTCACAATCTTCTTCAACGTGATTCTCCTTTACCGGACCCTTCCGATAGACTTTTCAACCGTAGATTTATCAAAGGAATAACTAAAACTCTAAGAGATTTAATTTAACGCTCACCACATATGATCTCTCTTAGCACAGCCTCCGACGAACTCTCTAGGGGTGAAAATTCATACTTCTCTCTTCTATAATGATGTATATATACCCCCGACAAAACCCTAGACCTAACCCACTTAAAATCATGTTTTTGGGCCTAAAACTTACGGGGTGTCTAGACATGTTAATGGGCGGTCCGGACACGGCTTTGCGGAGCAAGATTTTAGTTTCTGGAAATGAGGTCCGGACCCGGGGAATTGCGGTCCGGACCCGGACTGTCCAGTCTTGATCAACAGCTCCGATCGATGGGCGTTTGTGGTCCGATTAAGCTGAAATTTTGCAGGGACGTTCACAACACATGAATCTACATTATGAACGGTAGAGATTGAATTCTGAGCATTCTATGTCAGTGTTTGAGCCCGTGAACAGTAGCATCTGCATTTTAGAACTGAATTAAGCCAACATAAGAACTAACACTCTGGAAACAGCTTCCACCATACTTGGTTCAGAATATGCTGCTGCTGCTGATGCTTCAGTACTAGACATTTCTGCAACCCCAGAAACTCTATTACTATTCAATTGGAGAAGAAGCACTATGTAATATTCCAATTTTAGAACGAGGATGGAGGTCAGCTTACAACAGGAGCCGACATGTTTGAACTATCGGGCTACCAAAACGCCTTTTTCAGTGCGTAAATCCCAATTAAGGACGCCGATCCTTCTTGGCAAGTTGCTGTTTAGTCAGATTTTTTTTCTTTTTCTTTTTCATATTTTTTAATGGTCAAAATTTAATTTTTTTTTACGCAATTAAACATCATTTTTTTTACGCAATTAAAAGTCTTCTACAATAATTTCTTGTGCGAAACCGAGCTCGAGCTCGGTTCTTGAACGAGCCGAGCCCCTTAACTGGTACTCGGCTCGGCCGGCTCGCCAGACCTTTGCATGGCCGGCCGGGGTGGTATTCACCGTTTTCGGCTTTTTAGAGGTTCTCTGACCTGCCACCGTAGCTGTGGTGATGGTGCTAACGCACTGCACCATTTCCTGGCCCGACCCATTTCGCTTTTTCTGCAAAAATCATAAAGAAAATGAACTATAAAGTAAAACCTATACAGATTAAAAGCTCTGCTTTTATTTGCCAAACAAGCTTAAAAACAGAGTACATACAGTTGCAGCACAGTCCACATCAAGATCCACGGCAACTTCACCATCGCCATCATCATCTGCCAGCAAAAGCTGAGAGAAACTGGTTGCCCCTCTGAGATGGTCATCCCCAAATCCCTCATTCTCCGCCATCAGAAACCCTTAAATCAATCTTCCACCCATCAAAAAAAAAAAAAAAACCCAAGTGTACAAAAATCAGGACTTTAATCTCCTCTTGACCAATGGCATGCAGTGATGGTGAGCAACCGAGACAGAGAGACGGCGGGAGACGAGTGAGACAGACGATTGGCAACCGAGACAAGAGACCGGCAGCGGCGAGAGAGCAGGCGGCAGGGTCTGCAGGGATGAGCGTGAGAGACGACCGAGTGAGACAGAGACGATCGGCAACAGGGAGAGAGCAAGCGGCGGCGAGAATGATGGCTGCGTGAGTCTTGAGAGAACTGATGATTAAGTTTAGGGTTAGATGAACATGAAAGTATATACCATTTCCAAACACTCAATTTCATCAACTCAAAATTTAATGTCTGGGCAGCTAATATTTTATAAATCATTAAATTTAAAAAATTAAAGGCTACGATTTCATAAGATAAGATTTTTCTATTTTTAGTAATTGAAGCCTTTGGAGGTCTCAATCCTACTAGCCTCAGGTCCAGCTGTTTCCAAAAAGAAACACCTTTATAGTGATCAAACGGCGTCTTCTACAATGTCAAAAGTGCTGACGTCATAGTGGAAATCTGGAACGTCTTGGCCTCTTTTAGAAGATAATAATTTGTTTAATTAATGTTGGATCAAAATATTCCACTACTTTAGAATATACTTGAAGAAAAGTGGGAATGGGCTAATTAATTGTTAAGATAAAGTGGACTTAACTCCTTCAAATTATCATGATAATTTACTCTTAAAACTAATAATTAAGAAATTACTCCTATAGAATTTTTAGTAAGACAAAAATATTCTTAAAAATTTGAAAAAAAAAAATTAAAAATTAAAAATTAATATTTTTATTTTTGTTTTAGTAAGGGCAATTTCTTTATTTTTTTATTTTTTAAATTTGGAGTACATTGTCATTAATGTTTTGGTAGTTTGGAAGGTAAACTGTCGCAATTGATAATTTGAGGGGGTTAAATGGACTTTACCCTAATTGTTATTTTATATTTTAATCTAATGAACTTCAACAATAATAATAGTCCTTTTTATATTGTTCATAGGGTAATGCTAGCCTGCTAGGGACCAAACATACTGGTATATATATGAATAATCTTAATTAATTAATGTGTGATTTTTTTTTAGGAGGGACATTTGCATTGTACTACAAGCTATATTCCCGATATGCGAAGGTGGGTTTGATCCCAAGTCAGCAAGCAGAGGACCAGGAGGTCTCGAATTTCCAGCTCGAGTTGCCGAATAGCTGTTCGAAGAGGGCATCACGGCTCAAGTCTAAGCTCGAAAATAGCCAGTTCACCAAGTTCTTCCTTTTGTTCGCCACCATGCTTGGTACTTCCATGGTCATTGGCGACGGCATCCTCACCCCTAGCTTGCATCTCCCGTTTGTTTGTCTTTTAACTTATACTATTCTTTATAATAATTCTAGAAAGATACATTGAGGTGAAACAGTGTGGTTCGATCTATTCGGACTCTTAAAATATGACTTAAGTTATAATTTTAAATGCCATAAAAAAGTCTTCATTTATTTCATTGAACACTAATTGATTTTCAAATGATATGGTCAAAGATAGATAAAAAAAAAAAAAAAAAAAAAAAATGTGAGTTTGTAACTTATTTATCATTGATAATAATGTACTTAAATTTTAAGATACTTAAAATAATACTTTGTCAAAACGAAATACTAATTAAGATAGTGGAGTTGAACAATAAATTTTTTGATTATTTTTATTGTTAAGGAATCCCATATTGATTAGATATATAATTTTTCTCCTGAGTTAGGTGCCACTTTGTCAGCATGCATCAATGACAAGATTTTTTTTTTCTTCAATCTGCAAGAGTTGCGTCTCTTACTGTTTTATTGATCTTCTCCGTTGAGCTTTGGCTTATTTAATTTCCTGTCACAATTGATGGAAGTTTTGTCAGCGGTGGGAGGGATCAAGCAAGCTACGTCTGCAATGACGGACAGTAAGTCCCATCTGAAACACCAGACATTTTTTCGGGGTCCCATTTTTCTTTATTAATTTCCTAATAATGTATGCCCATTTTGACTACTAAAATGCATGGCGACAAAGTTTAAGAATAAACACTTTATTATTTTGACACATCAAACACTTTTGTACGTGGGGCAAAACAAAGTTTAAGAATAAAATTAATTAAGATGCTTTAGTGTTAATTAACAAATTATATATTCATAATACATCTTCTTTGTATACAGACATACTTCTCATTATCTCCAATGTTCTTGTCGTTGGCACTGTGGAGCTTCTGTATTTAAGCTCGGTCCTCTACAAATTCGACCAAGGAGGATATCTTCCACTAGCCTTCGCCGCAGCTGTAACGACTATTGTGTATGTTTGGAATGATGTGTACAGAAGAAAGTATTACTTCGAGCTTGATCACAAAATCTCTCCGGATAAGCTCAAGGAGGTTGTCACCGGAGCAAACTTTAGTCAAATTCCTGGTCTTACAATGTTCTATTCTGAGCTTGTTCAGGGAATCCAGCCGATTTTCAAGCGCTATGTTGAAAATGTGCCGGCATTTGCACTCGGTTCTTGTTTTTGTTTCCATCAAGTCATTGCCGATCGGCAAAGTTTCTGTGGAAGAGCGTTTCCTCATCCGTCGAGTGGAGCCTAAAGATCTCAATTTGTTTCGCTGTGTTGTGAGATATGGATACATGGATGTGCACAATGAGCAGGACCCTTTTGAGGTCTTGTTGATTGAGACATTGAAGGAGTTTATTGCATATGATTTTTGGTTTTCTCAAAGAACGCTCAACAATGATGAAAATAATGGGAACAATGGTGCGGTGGTTTATGGAGCGAATGATGAAAAGAAAAGACACAAGGGAGATTGAGGTTGTGGAAAAAGCATGTCGTGCTGGGGTTGTTCATTTGATTGGTGAGAATGAAGTGGTCGCGGGGAAAGCGGCTGGTATATATAGGAAAGAGAATTTTGATAGATTATGCTTACAATTTCTTGAGGAGAAATTTGAGACAGGCTGAGAAAGTATTTGATATTCCTCGATCACAAACGCATGCTGAAAGTGGGCATGACTTATGAACTCTAGAAACTGTGTGAATTGAAGAAGAAGCTAAGAATACACATTTAGATGACATAATTCACATGTATTATCTTATTTCCTTTTGCTAATTGATATATAGAGAGTATACGCGATGAAAGAATTAATTAAAATACTTTTTTTTTTTTCTTCATATATATGTTCAAGAAGACCATACATATATAGTTTGTGAATTAAAGTAATTAAAGTCATATATAAAGGGAAAGATTCAGAAAGAAAAGTACCTTGGCCCCCCATCCTCTGCCAAATTCAATTATTATGAACCACTAGAGGTTGCAGTCTTGCAGATGCATGCATTGAACCAATTTTACTCAGTACCAAAAAATAAAAAATACAAAAGTCAGGTTCATTTGATTTTTCTAGTGAAGAAAAAACATGGACTCATATAGGCAACTTGGCTTCCTCTTATTTGTGATCATTATGGGCATATTTACAACACGTGTTTGACATTAATGCCGTGGTAGGGTAGCTTGATTGGTCCCTAAGTTAACAAGCAGGAGGAAATTTCCTGCGATGCTGCGCGCGTGACCTTGACTAACTCCCGCGCACTGACGTTGACTAGTACGTATGTAACGTATGGACATGAAAATAATGTTTAATTGCCTTTAAAAGAAAAAAAATAAATTGTAGAGGACTTGTATGGACAGAATTTTCATTCAAATTGGGTTGAAAAAATTCATACAATCCAGTTTAGAGAAAAATTTTATCTTTTTGTATTTATTTTAAATATTTAGATTTAATTTTATTCCCTTATTTTTTAAGAAAAACTTAAAATAAATTTGTACCCTTAAAAAAACTTTGTTATAAATTGATTTACAACACCTAAGCCAAATCTTGTCCTTCAATTCCCAGTAAGCTGTCGAAAAAAAATTTCTTATACTTCTTTTAATGGCACCTAAGTCAAATCCCACCCCTCGATAACTAGCAAATTGCAACTTAAAATTAAATTTTGACTGTTCAATTTTATTTTATTATTATTTTTTTTATTTTTTATTTTTTATTTTTAAATCTCATCAAAATTATCCATTCTGTCAATGACCAATAAACAATAACTTGCCAAGTAGGATCGACGTCCCTTGGGGGGTGGCTGAAGCAACCACATGGCCTTTAGGGGTCGATCGGCCAGCCCCAAGGGCCAAATTATTACTATTATTATTATTTTATATGGCCCTTGGAGATGACCGATCCACCCCAAAGGGCCTTCGGCCACCCTCAACCAGGCCTTGGCGGTGGATCGGCCATCCCCAAGGGCCAAATCAAATTTTTATTTATTTATTTATATTTTTTTAATTTGGCCTTTGGGGGTGGCAGAACCATCCCCAATAACCATTGGGATGGCCTCGGCCACCACAGACTGGCCGATTTGGGGTGGCTGAAGCAACCCCCATGCGCAAAGTGGGTGGCAACCACCCTTTACTTTTTTTTTGTTTTTGTTTTTACTATTTTAAAAATATAAATAATATTTTATTATAATTTATATCAATGGAACAGATGTTTCATTTATGGCCTCCAGGATTTCTATAGAGAGATCTTGACCATTAACTGAATATTCTTTAGTCTAAAATAGACCGAAGAGGATCCTATTCTGTGTTGGATCCATCTTGATCCTCTCCGGTCCATTTGGATTTTGGATAAGAGAGTATCCAATTGATGGTCAGGATCTCTCTAGGAGGCCATAAATCGGACATTTGTTCCATTAATACAAAGTAAGAAAATATTATATGTTTTTTAAAAAAGAATTAAAAATAAAATAAAAAAAATTTAAAAAAAATTAAGGGGTGACTGGCCACCCCAGTTGGGGCTAGGGGCGGCTTTGGCCACCCCAAACTGTTGATTTGGGGTGGCCGAAGCCACCTCCACAAGCCTTGGGAGAGGCCGATCCACTCCTAAGGGTCATCACCCTAGACTGGCTCTTGGGGGTGGCTAAAGCCACCCCATGACCAAATCAATTTTTTTTTTTTGGTTGTTGGGGGTGGCCGAGCTGGGCTGGTTCGGCCAACCCCAAGGGCCATATATATATATATATTATTTGGCCCTTAGGGATGTCCGATCCACCTCCAAGGGCCATGCCACTCCCAAAGGCCAAATCTTTTTTTTTTTTTTTTTTTTTTTCTGTGCCCCTTAGGGGTGGCTGAACCACCCCCATTGGGGTGGCTTCGCCCACCCTAGACTAGCTGGTTTGGGGTGGTTGAAGCCACTTCCATGCGCAAATTGGGTGGCCGGCCCCTTATTTCTTTTTTAATTTTTTTTATTATATTTTTTATTATTTTTAAAATATAAATAGTATTTCATTATAATTTATATTAATGGAATAGATGTCTCATTTATGGCCCCATGATTTCTATAGAGAGATCTTGACCATTAACTAAATATTCATCAGTCCAAAATGGACTGGAGAGGATCATATTCCGTGTTGGATCCAGATCCTCATTAGTCCGTCCTCTCCGATCTATTTTGGACTGAAGAGTATCCAGTTGATGGTCAGGAGAGAGATCCTGGGGCCATAAATGGGATATTTGTCCCATTAATACAAAGTAATAAAATATTATATATATATTTTTTAAAAAGAATTAAAAATAAAATAATAAAAAAATAAGCAGGTCATAGCCACCTCCACTGGGGCCAGGCATGGCCACCTGCAAACAAAACATTCAGCTACAGCCACCACGCGGCCACCATCCACCCCCCATACAACAATCTAGATCGCTTTGGAGGTAGTCAGCTGTTCTGCATGACCAAATCATATATTTTTTTTGGTCCTTGCGGGTGGCCTGGACTTAACCCCACCAGCGGGCGTACACTTTCAATGGTGGCTATAAACCACCCCTTAATTTTTTTTGTATTATTTTTAAAACTTTTTATTAGTTTGTTTTTTTTTAATTATTTTTAAAATATATATAATTTTTATTTTTAATTTTTAATTTTTATTAATCGGACAGATGTCCCATTTATGGCCTCAATATCTCTCTAAAGAAATGTTGACCGTTAATTGGATATCCTCTGGTCTAAAATGGATCGGAGAGGATCCTGTTCCGGGTTTTTGGGGATGTTGCACCTCGCTTTGACCCTTCCCGTTGGTTTTCTTAGAACCGTTCTTGATTTTTTTTAAACAATAGCTTTAGCTATTTCTTAAGTTTAGGGGATAAAATTAATTTTTATTTTTCTATCTAAATATATTTTACAATAATTTCTTTTATATTTTCTCAAACTATTAAAAAATTATTTATTTATAAAATATAGGGAAACATATAATTTAACCCCCTAAACTACCAACCATTTTCATTTTAGCCGTCTAATGTCCAAAAAGTGATAAAGTAGCCCCCTAAACTATCAAACAGTTACAATTTGACCACTCTGTTAATCATTACGATCAAATAGAATGAAAATTTTAAAACTACGTCGTTTTGGCAAGGTTAAGTTACTAAAATGCCATTTTGTAAAAAAAAAAATCAATTTAAAAAATGTCCCCCCAAAACGACATCTTTTTTAGGGAAAAAAAAAAATTTTAAAAAAAGAAAAAAGAAACATTGGTTTTGGGGTGGGCAACCAC
>NC_081542.1:20476407-20478524 GCF_901000735.1 Corylus avellana
AAATAAAAAAATAAAATTGATGCCCAATAGCGTCCACTAAAAGTGGACGCTAATACTTAAGTATTAGGGTCGACTTTGAAAGTCGTCTCTATTAGTTAAGTATTAGGGTCGACTTTGTGGACGCTAAAGAGTAGGTAGAAAAATAAATAAAAAAATAAAATTGATGCCCAATAGCGTCCACTAAAAGTGGACGCTGAAGACTCATTATTAGCGTCCACTTTGGTGGACAATAAAGCTCTTCTAAAAAATTTAAAAAAAAAAAAAAAGAATAAAATTAAACTACAAGCTCAATAACGTCCACTAAAGCTTTTTGAAAAGTAATGTATAACATAGATGAACTTATAACATAAATTGAAACTAAGTCTCTAAATACTTAATTATTGTATTAGTATGTATTTGTGTATTTATATCATATTATATATGTATAATTTGTTATTATATAATCACATGATTTAATAATCAGTTGATCATGTCATATAATCATATAAATTATAGTGATAATACATTATACTTAAATATTATGAAACTTAATTCATGAAGAATAGGACAAAGTTTTCTAAAAAAAAAAAAACATTATTAGATCAAGTTCATATGTATTATCATTCTAATTACACTAGAGCATACTTAATTAACTAATTAACTATGATCTAATGTAATTAGAATGATAATACACATCATCATGTCATTGTTTTTTGAAAATAGTTAACTTACTTAGTAATACTAAGTTAGTATATATTAACGGACAAGTATGTATAATATATATATATATATATATATATATATATATATTAAGTAACATATAATTTGTTTTTGTCAAAATAACCTATAGTAAATTATACTAGGTTAGTAATTTAATATATTAACTTAGTTAATATGTTAGTTTATTAAGTAACTAGTTATTAAGTCTCTGGGTACTTAATTGTTGTATTTGTATAAGTTTGTAAATACTTCTGACTTACGTCATATTATATATGTATATTTTGTTATTATATAATCACATGATTTAATCATCAATTGATCATTTTATATAATCATATAAATTATAATGGTAGACCATATGACGTAACATCTAACTTATAATGATATCTACAGCATAATACTCTAAACATAACAACAACATATATCTCTAAACAAACACATTGTTGATTCTAATATTAATCACTTAATTTGTGATATATATGATCATATGATATAATAATTCACATAATCTTTTTTTTTTTTTTTTTCTAATTACAATTCACATCATCTTTAGATCATGTGATCTACCACTTAACTTAATAGTAATACTAAGTTAGTATATAGTAACTAACAAGTATGTATGTAATATATATTCATATATATAATTAATTGGTCAAATGATCGATCGAACATCCGATGGATTCTACTGAATTAATTCGATTGATCGTGATAGGATCAAATGATCGATCAAACATCCGATCGGTCCTACTGAATTAATTTGATTGATCGTGATAGGATCAAGTGATCGATCAAACATTCGATCGATCCTAATGAATTAGTTCGATTGAGATCGATCTTAATGAATTAGTTCGATTGATCATAATAGGATCAAATAATCGATCAAACATCCAATTGATCCTAATGAATTAGTTCGATTGATCGTGATATGATCAAATGATCAATCAAATGTTGGATCGAAAATCCGATCGATCAAACATCCAATCGATCCTAGTGAGTTAGTTCGATTGATCGTGATAAGATCAAACATCTTATCGAAAATCCAATCGATCCTAGTGAATTAGTTCGATTGATCGTAATAGAATTAATTGATCGATCAAACATCCGGTAGATCCTAGTGAATTAATTATATTGATCATGATAAGATCAATTGATTGATCAAACTGGATACAATTGAAGGTTCAATCGAACATTCAATTGAACTATAAGCTTTTTATATTATCTTAGTGCATTAGTTATATTAATCTTATATTATCTTTGGATTTTGTATTGATCTTATAATTAATTATAAGATAAATATCAACTTAATGATCTTTATCATAAAAATTTATTAAACGGAAATTATTAGTTAATATTATAATAATAAAAAAACATTTTACAAGAGAAAATAAAGAAAAACAAAAATTAAAAAATAGTAAGTA
>NC_081542.1:20478624-20480644 GCF_901000735.1 Corylus avellana
GTATGTACTGTATAATTAAGTTCTTTTCTTTCGACAGATCGAGAAAGGGTTTCATGGTTAATTATCTGGAAAATAGAGATGTATATATAGCATGAAAGTAGTCAATTGGCTACTGTTGTTTGAGGTTTTAAAAATACAGGGTGTATTTTGGTTGTAATTTGCCAGACAAAATGAGATCAGGGGTACAAAGTGTGTGCATATATGATATGAGATTAGCCGACTCTGCAATTTTGGGTTCAAATGAGTACACCAAGTGTTTGTTTGTTTTTTTGTTTTTTACTTTATCTGTTTGGAACCAATAATTAAGGAGTAGGCTGATGTTCAAATTGGTTTTGTAACAAAAGGGGTCAACTTTTTATCTTTATGATCATGGAGACTCTTATAGAAGTGCGTCAACTTCTTGTGATACATTGTTATATTTTGAAATTTACTCGGCCCTACATGCTTATTCTCATTTTTCTGTGAATTTCTTTGATGCTTATTTCTTGCTGAGAGGCAATATTTTAGGCTATGTGGATTCTTGTTCGACAATATATTCTTCATTTTTTGTAGGTGAAACTTGAAGTAATGGGGAAAAAGGCAAAGAATGCATCGTATATTTCAGGAACTGAAGCTGGAAAGATTTCTAAGGAGATACAAAAAGTGGAGAAACAAAGGATTGTTAAAAGCACTCTCTGTAATGACAGAAGTTCTCGTAGCCACTGCTTGGTATAATTCTTTTAGATTTTACTTGGATGTAGTTCTGCTGGAATTTTATTAGTGGTTGGAATTCTCATGCTTTGCAAACCTGTACAGATAATCCTTGATGTCCCAACAGTGGGAGGACGCCTGATGCTTGTGGACATGGCAGGATCTGAAAATATTGAGCAAGCTGGTCAAATTGGATTTGAGGCCAAAATGCAGGTAAGATTTGTCATGACTATTTTTTTTGTATCTTCAATGTTTGCTGTTCTTTTTTTTTTACGATATTTTCTGTAGTATTGATCTCAGAGCTGTTCCCTGCTAACTTTATACTTTTGTTAACATCTCAGACAGCAAAGATCAACCAAGGAAACATTACTTTTTTGAAAACCCACTGGTACTGTGATCGATCGCACTCCAAGTGCGATTGATCGCAAAAGGTCAAAATCCTACTGGTACTGCGATTGATCGCATACGATTGTACGATCGATCGCAGATTATTTTTTTTAAAATTTTTTAGGACCATTAGGATCCACTTTGTGGACGCTGATAATTAATTTTTTTTTAAAAATTTTTTAGGACCATTTCCACTCTGTGGACGCTAATGGTTAACTATTAGCGTCCACTTTGAGTGGACGTTAATGCACTACAAAAATTATGGTCATTAGCGGCGACTCCAAGTTGCCGCTAATAAGGAAAAAGTTGCCGCTATTCACAAATACCGGCGACCCGTGGCTGCTATTTGGTGGTTGGTAGTAAGTGGACGGTGAAGCTAAATACCGGCGACTCTCAAAGTTGCTGCTATTTGTATGTCAATAGCGGCAACATAGAGTTGCCGCTAATACCTTTTTTTTGGTCGGAAAAAATGGTTCAAAATGGTTCGAAGGTTGCCGCTATTGTATATCATTAGCGGCGACCTAGAAGTTGCCGCTATATGTATGTCATTAGCGGCGACATAGAGTTGCCGCTAATGATAAAAGAAAATTGAAAAAATAAAAATAAAAAAAGTCAATAGCGGCAACTTAGAGTTGCCGCTATTACTCTATCATTAGCGGCAACTCATAGTTGCCGCTATTTATCCAGCATTACCGGCGACATAATAAGAAAATTAAAAAAAAAATTGGAAAACGTCAATAGCGGCAACTTGAAGTTGCCGCTATTGCTCTATCATTAGCGGCAACCCAGAGTTGCCGCTATTTAAACAATATTATCGGCAACTATATTTGTAATAAGAAAATAAAAAAAAAATAAATTGGAAAAGGTCAATAGCGGCAACATGAAGTTGCCGCTATTTGTCTGTAATTAGCGGCAACTTAGATGTTGCTGCTAATGAATTAAA
>NC_081542.1:20480744-20483533 GCF_901000735.1 Corylus avellana
ATCCTAATTCTACATATGTATCATCTGGATAATAAATTGTTAGGATATGTCGTTTAAGGTGTTCGTCTAAAGAAATGACGCTAACATTAATTTGTTATTGAATATAGTACCAGCGCTTCCGCATGCCCAAAAGAATCTACAGCTAAACGCTGAGATGGGTGAAGTCAACGCTAAGAGAGGTAAAGTCAACGCCCCTGCTGGAAATGCAGGGGCGCTTGGACGTTGATGATGGTATTATACTTGTGCTGTATTTGCTGTTTGGTGTACTGTTGTATTACCGAACAAATCTATCCTGTTTATTTTAGTTTCTATGTTATGCGTGTGCTATATTTTCTGTTTGGTGCACTACTTTATAACCAAACAAATCTATCCTGTTTATTTTACTTTCTATGTTATGGCTGTGCTATATTTGCTGTTTGGTACACTGTTTTATAACCAAACAAATCTATCCTGTTTGTTTTAGTTTCTAAATTATGTATTTGGTTGGATTTTAATGTCCTATCTTTATTATATGTTTTCTTTTAACTGTTGGCCGCACATTCTCTTGAGTCTCTTGCACTATCCTTCCATCAATTCTTGGCAAAGAAGAAAGGGCCCTGTGCGAGTCCCAGTCAAATCCCAACGGGGTTCAGGGCAAGTTCCTAGCAAGTCGTGGGTGAGTTCCAATCAAGTCCTAGGTGGGTCTCGGTTAGGTCTTGACAGGGTCTGGTTGACCCGGTTGGGTCTCAATCAAGTCCTGGGTGATTCCTGGTTGGGCAAGTCTCGGGGGGTCCCGTTCCGGTCTCGGGCAAGTTCGGTCGGGTCTTGGGCAGGTCCCAGGCGAGTCCCGGTCAAGTCCCGAGTGGGTCCCGGGCGAGTCTCGGTCAAGTCCTAGGCAGGTCCTATCCAATCTCGGCAAGGTCCGGGGCAGGTCCCAAGCAGGTCTAGGCGAGATCTCTGGCAAGTCCCACTCGGGTCTTGAGCAAGTCCCGGTCAAGTCTTGAGCGGGTCCTGGGCAGGTCCGACCGGTCCCGTTCAGGTCCGGGCGGGTCTCGGGCAGCTCCTGGCAAGGTCCCGAGTGGGTCTTGGGCGAGTCCCGATCAAGTTTCGGGTGAGTCCCGGGCAAGTCCCGATGAAGTCCTGGGCGGGTCTTGACAGGGTCCGTCGATTTGAGAATGAGATACGCAAAGTTGAAAAATGGTTTACTGTTTTGAAAACCGTAAACCATTTTCCAAAAGTTAAAGAAGAATTTTCGGTCAAAAGAAAAATATTTTTCGTTGACCACTATTTTACGGAACCTTATAAATGAAATAAAATATGCAATTAGGCATAGGAATTTGATATTTTGTATCATGTATGCATATAGAATACTGAATTTTGTGAATAGAAGAAGAATGAGTAGAAAAGTACATAAATTGTTTGCACAAGTTTATGGATTGGAAGTAAATTCTTTGACATTTTGTTCTTTCGAAGCATTGAAATTTATTAATTTCTTTTCTAAAATGAAGATTTTTGTAATACAAATTTATGGATTTGAAGTAATAAATGTTTCTCATTTATACAAATTAGTTTTATTGGGAGTGTTAGAATATAAACTAAATAATTAAATCAATAATTTTTTTTATCAAGTTAAGGTTTTAGCTAGGACAAGTGGTGACTTAATTAACATGGTATCAGAACAAAAGTCGAGCTCTCTCTCTCTGAGAACCCACTTCTCTGAAACTTCAACATCGGCTGCCACGGGGGTTGGGAAGCTACTCCATGCTTTCTACATCCTCCTCCTTACCCACTCATCTATCTTCCTCCCTCCTATCCTTCCTACCCCCTTCTTATTCTGCCTCTCTGGAGGTCCAAAGTTTGCTAGAGTTCTCTCTAGCTTTCCATGCCTTTCTTGAGGCTCTATTTGTCTCTTCGGAGACCTTATTTGTCTCTTCAGAGACCTTATCCTACAGATCTAAACCTTTTTTACAGTCTTCACTAGCCTCCTCCCTCCGCTGTCAAGGTTTCTAGATCAAATTTTTTGAAGCTAGATTTGCATTCCTCCACTAGTCCTAGCCTGTCACGCTCTACCTCTCCTTGTTCCCCGCTGTCTTCTGCGTCTGTAGATGCCAAATGCTCCTCCATTGGACCTCCACAAGCTGGAACGTGGATCTCACTCGCTCGTGCGTGTGGGTCAAGCGCCGACACATGGGGTTTCTCCTATTGTGCGTGAATCTTGCCAAGCTCAATCTGTCTCCTCCTCCGCTAGTGATGCTATTTGGTGGGTTTATTTATTGTTTTATTGCTGTTTTTACTTTTTCTTGTAATTTTGTTGTTTTTTCTTGTGTTTTTGTGCTAGTTTTATCTTTCGTAGGCTTTAAATCATTCCTCATTAGTGTTTTCTTTGTTATTGTTGTTGCGGTTATCCTTCGGGTGTGTTGCAACGGTTCTCTTGGTTGTACTATTTATGGTGCCCCTTTACAAATCACCTCTTTTGGTGGCCAGGCTTTTTGGTTGTACCAAGAAGCGATAGGGATGCGTCATTTATTTGATGTATTCCCTTTTATTTTCTGTTTACCTTCTTTGTTGAGGATGTTTTGGGGCTTATTGTTGGGTTGCTCAGCCCTTGGATTTTTTTACCTTTCCCGTTTTCCCATATTTGCTTAGAAAAAAAAAAAAATCATTAGTTTGAATGTTGTTTCTCCATCATTCATCTTCCTATAAATTAAATTATTAAATTTACAATTTACCTTCAACTTAAATTTATAAGACAAGTAATGATTTAACGTAAAGATCAAAAAATGTAATAAAAAACAATAAGTCAATCTTTC
>NC_081542.1:20483633-20495139 GCF_901000735.1 Corylus avellana
GAAAATTTAGGTTTGTTAAATTTTCTTGTCTTAGCTCTATTGTAATATGGAGGGGAAGATTTCGCAAAATCTTTTCTGGTTTTCTTCTTATGCTTCTTTGAAGGAGCAATAGGAGGCAAACCGAATTGTTCGCAGAAATTTCCCATTTCATATTTAGCTTTCTTGGCGTTCTTAAGCTGCTGTCGGATCATTTTTTGATCGATGCACATCTTAATACCAAGTTTTTTCACTGTGGAGAATAAATCTCCATAGGTTAATCTTTCAAAATCAATAAGACCAGTGTCAGTACTGATCAATTCATCTTTAACCTTGTGAGCAAATAATGAGGGCAATCCATCAATAAACTTTTCTTTCCAATAAGGCTTTTGGCTATCAGACCTCATCATAACACGGGAAAGAAAAACATCTTGATACCATCTATAGTCAGACATAGTAGGGCATCGAAGATTGTTCAAATAATCAGAAATACGAGAAGTAATGTTGGAAGGAGTTCCAACAAAATTCTTGATAATTGTATAAATCAAGGTGTTAACACCATCAGGTTCACCCATGCCAACGTCCTCATTGAAAATGGGTATACCTTCTTCATCACATTTTACTGCTTTCCTGATCTGGTTTCTTCTATCTTCAGTGAGATAATTATCCCACCAATTTCGAAGGGTTCCAGAAAAACCAGTAGCAAGTAAATCCACAATATCAGTCTGACTTTTACTGTGGTTTGAGATGTAGGCATTAGCAACCATGGCCATATGATTCATCTTGTTGAGCAGTTCTTGCTCAGACAAACCATCAATGTTCCATTCATACAATTTATCAGCAGAAACAGAAAATTGAGTTTGCAAAAACCTTTCCTCAAATTGTAAATCAGGAGGGGTTGGTTTTGGATAAAAATTCTTTGTCTGATTGAAAGTTCTAGATCCGTCAAAGATCCTTTGGAGTTTTGGCTCCATTTCAATCTTGCCAAAGTTTTGTTCAAGAACTTTGATGTCAGAATCAGTGGAATCAGCAGAGGATTCAGAATCAGATGAAAAAGCTTTTTCCATGGCAAAATTCTGACCAGAGGTACTGGCTCGAGTCGTCTTTAACTCAGTCAGTTCTGCAAGCAATTTGTTCACTTTCTCAGTGTTCTTCTGAGAAGTGGTTTTTAAACCAGGAGATTTCTTTAAATCAGGGAGAGAAATCAGTGGTTTTTCAATCTTTGGGGGAACAGAGGAAAACTTCAAATCAGAGGAAGAAGAGGGAAGTTTTTCTTCAATCCGATCTAACTGTTGTCCTATGATATGGAGAGATTGGGAAACAAAATTGTTTTGCTCGATGATTCTCCTATCGTTAGTGATAGGGTCCTTATCATGAGTTTTGAAAGGAGAACACTTAACAACCATATTGTTGACATCAAGAAGAGTGTTTTCAGTAGGAGGATGGGAAGATCTGATGACAGATTTATCCTCTTTGACAAACTTCTTTTTGACAACGTTCAAATCATTTTCGTCCGGAAAATGCTTTTGGAGAAAATCAAAAAACAAAATGTGAGTTTGGGACTCGATCATAGTCTCGGCCCATTGGACCTTGATACGATCTCGTTCCTTTTGAGAATATTTGGCACGGTAAGAATGCCGCAACTCACGATTTTCTTTTGAAGAAAAATCCTTGTTTAAAGCAGACCAATCAATGACAGAGAAGAAATCTCTGATATGAGCAGTGATAACATTACACTGGTGAGGAAAACTAGAGGGAATAGGAGCAACAAAATCAGAAGCAGAAGGAGAGAGAGATCCACGATCGTCATCCGTTAGGGGATGATTTTTCGTAGAATAAAAAGCAGATGAAACTTGGGAATCGGTAGAAATTCCTTTGAGTTTCAAACCAGGATTAACTGTGGGATGAAGATGAGGAGAATTGTTAAGAGATTCGTCGACATATTTATCTCTACGACGGAGTCCTTCCGAGGTCGTTGACCCCGCAAAAGAATTCCTTCGTTCGTTAATCAACAGGGGACGTTCAATTCTGTTTGAATATCCTAAATCAGCAAAATTGATTTTAACAGATCCATCCATATACTGCTGGATGTAATCAAGATTAGAGGCATCGTTAACTACTCGAGAAGGTTTTGCAACACCTTCCAAAAGCCATTCGTTGGGGAGTTCAATCTCATCCCACCGAATCATCTTTGGAGTTTTAATATGAGCATTCTGAGTAGAACTTTGAATCAACAGAGTCGATTCGCCTGTATTCTTAATCACAGCACGTGGATCAAGATTTGTTTTCATCAACTTATAATAAATACGGTAGATGATAGCAACAGGATGGCTACCTTCTTCCATATTATAACCTGATGTGAGTATATTCAGCGTCAGTGCTTTCAGAATATGAACATCGGTTAAACTCAGAGACATATTTGGAAAAACATCAAAGTGGACAGGACCACCAAATAATGATGACTGAATCAAGCCAATAATGCTGGTTTTAAAATCAAGAAAACGAGCATCACGCAAACAAAGCAAAATAGAAGCATTAATACCGAGTCAAGTCAATGACTTGACTGCAACTTGGACAGAACCAATATGCAAAAATCTGTATTTTTTAGCAAGAGCATTATTAACAAAACGTTTGCTGAACAAGGTAATAGTCTGATTATTACCCGAGACCAGAAAGGTCTGTTCAACAGTTTTGACAGAATATTGAATTTTAAAAGAAGACTGAAACCAAGTAGTGTTGTAGACATCCCTAGCGTCCAGCTTGGGAATGTTCCACTTACTGAAATCATTATCACCATCAACCAAAATATTTTCATAGTTAACCACGTCCGGTGGCAAACTGGAATTAGAGCTAACAGAAGAATTAGATCTCCACATTATGACACACAAACTAAACTCAAAATCACTCACTGGGTGAAGTTTTAAAGGATCTCATCCTAGGTACTCTCTCACTGTATAAACGATCTCTGCATATAGGGTTCTTCCTAGACAGCTCTACTCTCAACGCATACCCTTGGCCTGCCGTACAGGTGACGCATACCCTTGGCCTAGCCCTCAGCACCTACTTAATGCCCTAACACGCCTCTCCTGGGCTTTCAACGGGACTTACAGGTTCACAAACTGAGGTGACGGGGTGGTCACTTGAAACTGTACCGACGGGGTGGAGGAGCCTAAAGCAAACTAGGATCTCGACACAGAGAAAGGTTAACAGGGGGTAAATAAAAAGGAGAAGAGAAAGACTATGCACTCAGGGGGGGAGAAAGAGAGAAGATGTATAATCAAGGCAGCAAAGAGACCGACAACTCTCACGGCTCTGATACCAAGGAGGGGGAGGGGTGGAAGCGCAGTATGCATATAGATGCAGGGGATGAGGGGAGGTGATAATAGATGCAGGAAAATAAAACAATTGTAAATCAAAGCAGTAGAACCGACCAATGTGGCGGTATGACAATTGTATAATCAAAATAAACAACTGAAATTAAAAGCAGTTGATAGAACTTAAACTCAGAAAACAGATAATCGTTATTTGACACACAACAAGAAGAAATAACTTAAGCATTAGGGTCGACTTTAGAGTCGACCCTAATGATAATTCTTTAGCGTCCACTTTTAGTGGACGCTATTGGTGGTTAAATGTATTTATTTTTTAATTTTTTTTTTATTCCTGCACGCTCTTTAGGGTCGACAAAGTCGACCCTAATACTTAAGCATTAGGGTCGACTTGAGAGTCGACCCTAATGATAACTCTTTAGCGTCCACTTTTAGTGGACACTATTGGTGGTGAAATGTATTTATTTTTTAATTTTTTTTTTTAATTCCTGCACACTCTTTAGGGTCGACTTTAGAGTCGACCCTAATGATAACTCTTTAGCGTCCACTTTTAGTGGACGCTATTGGTGGTTAAATGTATTTATTTTTTAATTTTTTTTTTAATTCCTGCACGCTCTTTAGTGTCGACAAAAGTCGACCCTAATACTTAAGCATTAGGGTCGACTTGAGAGTCGACCCTAATGATAACTCTTTAGCGTCCACTTTTAGTGGACGCTATTGGTGGTGAAATGTATTTATTTTTTAATTTTTTTTTTTTAATTCCTGCACGCTCTTTAGGGTCGACTCCTAATACTTAAGCATTAGGGTCGACTTTAGAGTCGACCCTAATGATAACTCTTTAGCGTCCACTTTTAGTGGACGCTATTGGTGGTTAAATGTATTTATTTTTTAATTTTTTTTTTAATTCCTGCACGCTCTTTAGGGTCGACAAAGTCGACCCTAATACTTAAGCATTAGGATCGACTTGAGAGTCGACCCTAATGATAACTCTTCAGCGTCCACTACAGTGGACGCTATTGGTAAATAAAATGATTTTTTTTATTTTTTATTTTTTAATTCCTCCACACTCTTTAGGGTCGACTTTGTCGACCCTAATACTTAGCCATTAGGGTCGACTCTCAAGTCGACCCTAATGTTCACTCTTCAGCGTCCACTAGTGTGGACGCTATTGGTAAATAAAATGATTTTTTTATTTTTTATTTTTTAAGTCCTCCACACACTCTTTAGGGTCGACTTTGTCGACCCTAATACTTAGGCATTAGCGTCGACTTTAGAAGTTGACGCTAATGATCTTTTTCCCGCCTTTTGAATATTTCCCGCGAGTATATTAGGGTCGAGTTATTAGCGTCCATCCTAGAGTGGACGCTATTATTCATCTTTTGGGTCGACTAGTAGCGTCCACTTGGATGTGGACGCTAATACATAACTATTAGGGGCGACTTTCAAAAGTCGCCCCTAATAGTTGAGTATTAGGGGCGACTATAAAGTCGCCCCTAATAAGTCGCCCCTGATGAGTCAGTTTCTTGTAGTGAGGGTCACTGCTTGTGAATACTTGGAGGGAGGTCGCCGGTGTAGTGTGTTGATGGAACCTCTGGTTTGCAGAAACTTTGGACTCTGGAGCGCTGGAGAAATAATGGTGGAATCATGGCTTGTTATAATGAATTGAAGCCCACCGATGACGCTGCCTGACTGACAATCGCTGGCCATATTTTGACAATTTCTGAGCTTCACTTTTTGTTGCCTTTTGACTTGATGAAGTTCTGGATATTGCTTATGCTTCTTGACAAAATATCTTCTCCAAAGTGTTTTGAGAAAAAATAAAAATATCGCATGTTGTGTGTGAATGCACACAAACCAAAGAAACAATACTTTCTGAACACCACATGGCACACTATGCTTTCACTCATCTTCCACGTGTACATAAGAAATCAAGAAACAATTCAATTGTTTCTTTCCTTTTCTCTTTTTTTCTTTTGCAAGCTTTCTTGAATCTTCATGCGCAGTAGTTTTTTTTTTCTTTCATCCTCAAAAAGGACACGTGTGACATATCAGAGATATTTTCCTGCCCCTTTCTGAGAGTTTTTTTTTTTTTATGAGCTTTGCACGGCACTTCCTTGGATTTACCTGAGAAGAACCTTGAGCAATTTCTTCTTCTTTTCCTTTGAAGATTTTGTTTCGAAATAGAATGACGCCCGTCACCACAGGTTGTCGCAAACTGGATGTGGGATCCGTAGTTATGGATCTATACACCTGGACGTAAGATCATCACCATAACAGATTTTGATTTAGTAAGAACGTAGTCATTCCCATAGACGGCGCCAAACTGTTGAAGTAGTTTTCTAAAATGATGACGTGGAAAAAGGCCCTGTGTAATACTTGATAACCGAAGGTTAAACTGTGTATGAAAGACAAAGAAAAAGGATCAAAGCTGCTAGCGTTGTTCGGCCGGCGAAAACTCCGATGCCTAAGTTAGTCACAGTGTTTAAGAGAAAAATGAACTTGCAGATTATAAGAGAAAAATGAACTTGCAGATTATAAATGAGATAAAGTATATGCAAGATATTCAATTGTGGAAGATAAAAAGGAGATTCAAAGAGTAATGAGGTTGAAAAAACCCGTCCTAAAAGTAGTGTGGAAGTCCCCTTTTATAGGAGTTTAGAAGTAGCAGATATTTCTCACCTTAGTGGAAGGTGACATAATGCTGAGGGTGCTGAGTGTGCTAAGGGTTCTGAGTGTGCCGAGGGTTCTGAGTGTTACCGAGTATACCGAATGTTATCGAGTATACCGAGTGTGCTGAGGGGTGTTGTATTTATTGTTTACTGTTGGAAAATATGACCCAACAAGCACGATTTCTGATTCAGCAGCAAATCAAAGGGCTGTGTTTCCACTTGCGTTTTGTAAAGCTATCTCATCTGGAGTCATCCGTTCGACGAGTTTTTTTACAAAATCGGTGCGTTCTGTAGCAACTGCGATGTGAAGAGCATATGTCTGCTGCAAACGAAATGCATGTTTCTTCCTCTTTTGTGTTTTTTATGGGGTTATCTTGGCCTATATAAAAATGCTTACAGATCATTTTAGCCAAATTCACAACGCATTGTTTGCTAGTTGGAATGGAACAGTACTATTTAACAACAGCTTCCTATATCTAATTTTCTTTCCTAACGATAGGAAAAACTTTTTAAAAATACGTGCAAGAGACTCTATTAATGTTCCCTAAATCAATGAACACAAAGGGAACCAAAAGTGACACTCTAAATTTTGAGTAACACTCTTTCTTCCCTTGACATTACTTTAATATAAAAATGTTGTCTTTCTTCTTTCTTTCCTTTATTACTTATGTGAAAGAATATTTAAATGACTTTCTTTTACTAGTCTCTTTTTTAAAAATTTAATTTAAGAAATATTTAAATGGTATAGAGAAATGATAAGGGAAATTTTTGTAAAATTTTTATTTTAATAAGAAAGTAGAAAAGTAATTTGATTTCTTAAATTTAAGAAAAATTCAAAAATTCAAAAAAATAAAAATAAAAAAAATAACGCGGCTAGTACTCGAATCAATGCATACCATAAAACAAAGGAATTCATTCCACTTCTCAATAATAATAATAATAATAAATAAAAAGATATCAATTGGAAAAGTTATTTGTGTATGGCATGTCTATTTGATTCCATATGGACAACAATTAATGAATGAGAGAGCTAGCACTCACTTCTTGCGCCGTCTTGAACACCCTGATCCGGAACTGGCTCACCTAATGAAGTATTTTTTTCCAATGAAGTGAATTCTTCTTGATCGTTATCTGTCCAGTACTACTAGAAGCTCTTTGAGGAATATTCATTTTTTGGAAATATGTCACTCCTTACAATTGTCACCTTTAGACTTTTGTCTTCTTTCTTGAGGCTCTTTACCTCACAGCACAGCTTTGGACGTTTACTCCTTTTGTAAGAAATAAAATTAGATAGAGAACATATATGATCAGTACATAATTAATATGGTATTGTGTGTATGGAATATTTAAAAGAAAAGTTTACGTACCTTCTTCAAACTATTGCCGCCTTAGGAAGGGAGTAAAAAATTAATATCAATGAACCAAAACATAAATGAGCAATATATTGAAATAGAGGCTAGAGCATTATTACTAAATATATTAAGATTGTAGATAATTAAAAATGGAACCCGGCATTCTTTTGGCTCTAAAAATTATAAATGATTGAATTTAAGGAAAAATTATATTTAGATCCTAAGTTTTTATTTAACTTGGATTTAGTCATTAGATTTATAATTTCAACAAAACAATCATTAGGTTTGCCCAAATTTTAAATAAGTAACTCTATTACTTTTTCATCAAAATGAATGGTTTGTCATATACTAGGTGTGCCTCAATTGACGCACCAATGTTTAACCAAAAAAAAAAAAATCAAACTCTTGAAACAAAAACCATATTTTTTGTAATCCTAACCTTCTAGGTTTTAGATTTGTAGTGTTAAGTATAGAAAAACAAAACGGTTAACTTTAGTGCTGAGGTGGATTGTACCATATATGTCAAATAAGATACAAGAATAGATAACCGTTAATTTTAATGGTAAAGTAATAGAGGGGCCAATTTAAAATATTTTGTCTATAAGATATTATGTCAAAAGAAGAAAACTTATTTACTATGAATGGTTATATTACTTTTTGGTGTTTCAAGCTTAGGTGTCTATTCAAAAGTGCAAAACAACCAATTTACACCTTGATTTGATTGAAGTTATCCCTGTAGTGAATTATGTGAATAGATGTAGAATGAGTACACATGGCAACTCATATCTGCACTTGGAGTTGGAGAAAATTGTTATAGATTAGAGATGAAGCAAAACGTTTTCTCACTTTCGATGTTGGTAATGAGAAGAATTTTTATCTTTGGTTTGATGTTTAGCCCCCGAAAGGAGTGCTCTATGAGAAGTATAGGCATTGAGTCATCTATGATGCTCATAGTAAACTTGAGGCCTTGTTAGACTCATTATCAAGAATGATTAATGGTATTGGCATGCTGCTCATTCGAATCATCATGTTAATATTCAAAGTAGGTTGTGTGTGGTTCCTATTGGTCATGAGGATAAGCTGAAGTGGACTGCCTCAAAAACTAGTAAGTTTTCTTACTCATAAACTTGAGATTCCATTTGGGTTAAGGAAACTGTAATGGATTGGTGGGCTTTGGTTTTGTTTCCATTTTCAATTCCTAAACAAGCTTTCATCACTTGGTTAGCAATAAGGGAAGCTTTGTCCACTGGGGGGAAGTTATTGAGATGGGGTTTCAAGGAGATGTGAAATGCATTTTTCCTTTTGATCAATATCCTTATTTCCTTATTTCCTTATTGAATGGTAGGGATCTTACATCATGATTGTTTTTATTCGCATTTTTTTAAAATAATTTAATTTTTTTTTTTTTTTTAATTTGTCATGGTGACAATGAGAATGGGTCAATGAGAACAGTGGTAGGCGGTGACGGTGGCAAAGGCAATGGTAGCAGTACGTTTTACATGTCATGGAAAGTATATTTTGCCTTTAATTCATGTGTCATTTTCCAAGGAAATCCTGGACATGGTGACAGACTCCGAATATAAAATTAGAAATAAATGAATGCCTGGGCCAAAATAACAACCAATTACGAACATAATTGGGCAAAGCATTGAAAGAACAATTTGGATATACTTTAGCAATACACACACAGCAGCATAAAATGCATTATAGAAAAAAATAAAGAGAGAAAATATCCTCTTGACTGCAAATGATTAGGATCAGTAGTTCCTTCCTCCCAAAAAAGAAAAGGAAAAAAAAAAAAGAAAAAGAAAAAACAAAGTAGTTCCGCCACGTACGTAACAAATTGGGAATGGTTTTGGATATTCAGTTATTCATGTTATAAGTCACAAATTAAGGGATGTTTTTTTATTTTTTTTTAATATTCAATATGCGAGATGGGAAATGGAGAAAAATTAAGGGATTTATTAGAGTATATTTGATTATCATATGTTATCGGATTTGATTCAAATATCCTACCTTTTAGGTTATCAGATTTGAATTATGTATTTAAATTTGATATCATCTCCATATTTGTATTATTCCTAAGGAATCCAGCTTGTGTGCTGTAGTTTTAACTACAGCATGTCAGCACACATTCTGTCAAAATATTATACGACCCAAATACTATAAAAGTATTTAACAGCCAAGATGAAACAAAAGCAAACTTGTTTTTTATTTTTTTAAGGGTTAAATACCTTTTAGCTCCCTGTGGTTTAGCTACTTTATTTTTTGCTCCCTTGGTTTTAAATCGTATCACAAATGGTACCTGAGTTATGGATAAAAACTGAAATAGTACTTCCGTTAGTCTGCCATTAAAAAAATTAACGAAAAATCACGTCACTGCCAAATAGACACGTCTGACTGGACAAAATAATTGCCACATAATAAAAAACAAAATAATTGTCCAACTTATTTCCTACATGTCAATTTAAAAAAAAAAAAAAAAAAAAAAATTTGGAAATCTAATACACTGGTTTTCCCCAAATGCAAGACCCATTCAGAATTTCTCTCCCGCTGCTCTCCCTCCCTCGCTCACCCTCTCTCACTCACTCCGGCAACGTCTCCGGCCACCGGCGAAGCTCTCCCTCCCTCCCTCGCTCCTGTATCTGTCACTCCAGCACAAGGTTTCGACCACTCTCTTGTGCCGCTGCTTTTCCTCCACCGGCGAAGCTCTCCAAATTCTGCTTTTCCTTCCTATGAGTCGGTTTTTTGTTATTTCTGCTTTCTTTGGATGATATATTGACTGCCCTTTTGGAATTTTTGGTGTTTGAATGGGTTTTGCCATTTAGGATGTGGGATTGATTGCTTTGGGTGTGTCATTGTAAGATTTGTTATGATCGATTTCTCTTTTATTGATTTTTCATTTTTTGTTTTTTCTGTACTTTTGGTGGGTGTTGTGGAAGTGGAAGAAATTTTTCTTTGGTTTAGATGGTGTTTGGATGCAAAAAAAAAAAAAAAGAAAATGTTGATTCTTTGTGTTTATGTTTTTGCATTCTATATGTTTGATGAAATTTCCATGAGAAAATAGGTTATCAATTTTCAGGTGCAATTTACTATAATTTTGCATTATCATTTGCAACCCAAGGATTCGTAGCAAGGATTTGAAAGATACGATGCTGCCACCCGGGGATCAAATCACATACAAATTAAATAAGCCTTGCAAGGAAAGATCCATTACTAAGAAGGAAATCATCTTAGCAAAGGACTGTGACACAAACAAGGAAGGCAACTCACACTCTGCAAGAAAATTAGACTAGAATTTTGTGTTTGTAAAATAGGACTGTGACACAAACAAGGAAGGCAACTCACACTCCGTAAGAAAATTAGACTAGAATTTGGTGTCTATAAAATCTGTAATTGACAGCACATTACTTGTAGACATTTAACGTCTCCTTCATGTATATATATCATGTACTCCTTTGTGAATAAGATACAATAATCTTTTGTTGTTTTCATGGTTTTTGGTGTTGTTTGTTATTTGTGTTGCACTTACTAAATGACCATTGTATAATTATGTACTTTGACGTATGTAATGGAATTATATACTAAAAACCACACAAAGAATTATCTCTATTGGGTCACTTGTTTATAGCCATTTAGAACACTTCCATCACAATGATGCTTGCAACTGCTAGCGAGCCCGCATATGATAACTACAAAAGATTATATAGATTTAAGATACAATTGCCAAAAGACAACCGCATAAGTCAGCAAACTAGAAATAATTTTGAAAAGAAACACCTTCAAACAAAGAAAGACAAAGAACACCATTGAATACTGAGGAATTTTCTGAAGTCGAAGAGTGACTTTTGTCCCACCAACTTATGTAAGGTTAATAGCATGCCTTGCTAAGGGTTGCATTTTTGTCCCACCAACTTTCTCATTCTGACAGCAAAAGGCATTTGTAATTATACATTACTTAACTACATAAAATACATTACTTTACTGCCTCAAACAACCCTTTAGAGTTGCTCATTACCCAAAAACTAAAATCATAAGCAACACATATACATCATGTAATTGTAGACATCATGTAATTGAAGACAAACTAAGTAATTATAACATTAATCCAAAAATTACATCTAAAAGTAATAGTAAAAGTATCATTGCAACAGTAAACCCTTACATCCATAATGATCCA
>NC_081542.1:20495239-20497642 GCF_901000735.1 Corylus avellana
TGCCAATATGGTAGACTTTTTTTTTTTTTTCTTTTTCTTTTTCTCTTTCTCTTTCTCTTTCTCTTTCTCTCTCTTTTTCTTTTTCTTTTTCTTCTAATTGAATAAGGAAGAGGTTAAATGGAAGGATCATTTCCACTTCTGATCCAAAAGGACGAGAGAGTGAACTATCCTAAAAAGGAAAAAAAAGGTAGGCACCCCAACAATAAACCCAGAATAAATTAAAACAGCTCGAAAATAATTACCACTACAAAAAAAAATAATTTTTTTCTCACTGGAGTTTTCTGACGTGTTAAGGTGTCTAACACATCAGAAAATTTTTCTGACGTGGCACTTCTAATGCATGTTGATTGTCAAAAGCATAGGTGTCACAAAATTTTTTTTCCTAAAGTGCCGGTGGGTAGAACGTCAGAATTTTCTAACGTTTTACTATCTCACACATTAAAAAAGTTTTATGACGTGGTAGAGATGCCACATGAGAAAATTTTCTGATGTGGTAAAACTCCCACGTCAGAAAATTGAAAAATTAAATAAAAAATTAATTTTTCTTTTTTTAAAAATTTTTTCTGGAATTTTTTTTTTCAATTAAAAAATTTATTAATTTAAATTAATTTTCAATTAAATTATTATTATTATTTTTTTGAATTGTGAGGGAGCTCTCGTGCAAAGAAATGTGTTTCTCTGCACCATGGCCACTCCCTCTCTTCTTTTCTCAATTTTCTCTCTCTCTCTCTCTTCTTTTCTCCAGCTCTCCATTTTCTCCATTTTCTCACTCTCTCCCTCTTCTTTTCGATCTCCATTTTCAAAAACTCAAACTGAAAAAATCTTCAAAAAATTAAAACCAACCATCAAGAAATCAAAAAATCAATCCGAAAAAACAAAAACCCAAAAAATCTTCTTATCTTCTCTTCTTCTTCTTCTTCTTCTTCTTCTTCTCCTTTTTTATTTTTTTTATTTTTTTTATTATTATTATTATTATTTTTTATTTTCTTCTTCTGCTTCTCTTCTCCTTTTCTTCTTCTTCTTCTTCTTCTTCTTCTGCTTTCTTCGATCTCTTGCATGCTTCTCAATTTTTTCTCTTCACCTTCTGTTTTTCTTCTTCCTCTAGACGTGTCGTGCAAACTGCAGAGAAGCGGGGAGATTGAGACAGCAGGAGAGAGAATGTGTGGGGAAAATAAATGAAGAGGTAAAGAACAAGAAGAGGGAAAAAGTTGAGGGGGGAAATAAAAAGTTCAAAATTCCGCCCATTTTCTGAAATTGGGAGGGCCACTCGAGGTGATTTCCTGACGTGCCAGGAGTCGCACGTCAGGAATTCCTAACGTGCCACTAATGGCACGTCAAGAATCTACTCAAAAGAAAAAAATAATGATATATATATATTAATGTTCTGACGTGGCAAACTATCACGTTAGAAAATTCTGACGTGGCACATTTTTCTGACGTGGTAAATGTAGCCATGTCAGAAAATATATAATTTTTTAAAATTGCTAAATCTTTAATAGTTTTCTGACGTGGGAATAGTACCACGTAAAAATTTTTGGACGTGTTTGTTTTAATACATCAGAAAATTCTAACGTGGTACTATTCACACGTTAGAAAATAATTTTCTGATGTGGTAAAATTCCCATGTCAGAAAATTAATGATGTGGCAACAAAATATGTACAGTAGCCATGTCAGAAAATGCTATTTTTTTTGTAGTGTACATAGGATAAGAAATTGGTCAAACAAATGACCTGGCCCTCTCAAAGAGCCACATAATGCTGTTACAGAAGCAAAAGGGGCACAGATTAAGGCGAGCCTATCTGAACGCTCACTTGTGAACAACGACAACCTTCGGTAGGAGGTTGAAGTGGTAGAAGCGTGCACTATAGTCCAAAACCGGGACTATAGAAGAGAGAGGTACCAACACAATTTAATGGATCCAACCAATAAAAAAAACCAAGAAACAGTAATGGATCTAACCAATAAAAGGCTAAGAAATAGTAACACACAAAACATAAAAGCAACAAAATACATAAGAAATACAAAATGAAAGCAACAAAAAGATCAGCAAATACTAGCAATAATAGAGGCACATTGGTCGGGGCATGAGAAAGACGCGCCGGAAAGTGAGATCCACACGCAAGTCTGTGGGATCTACGTGCAGGTGCGTGGTGTTCAGATTAGGCTAATGGAGGCAGCATTGGGAAGCTGAGAGGCCAGGGGTCGTGGTGGATTGGCGCATGAAGGGGGAAAACTGATTGAAGAGACTAGATATAGTTCTAAAAAAATTTCAAAACTAGATCTAAAAATCCAACCAGTTTCAAGGAGAAGGCAAGCGATGTAGAACAGTGGTGAATGGATGACAGCAAAATGAAGGCTGAACGAAGAGGATGGAGAATGCCAGTGCTCCTAGTCTGGTTGGA
>NC_081542.1:20497692-20506626 GCF_901000735.1 Corylus avellana
AAAATAAATAAATAAATTTTTTTTTTTTTTTTAAAAAAAAAAACGTTTTCAAAAAAAAAATCTAGAGAGAGGCTAGAGCCCTTCTTTCAAAAAGATGGGGTTAGGTTGCCTTCTTCCAATATGGTAGCCTTGATGTCAATAAGGTGCGATTTGCTATGCAGATCATATTAATGGCTATGTGGATGTATAGTTTTCATGTGAAGAGGATCATAATAGTGATTTGATTTGTTTTAATGAAAAAGATTATTCTTAATCCAGAGTGGATGTTTTGATAAGAGTTAGTAAAACCATTGCACGTATAGAAAGTGAAATGAGAATTTCACACATGAGAAAAATAACATTTTCCCAAAAATGATTTTGTGTCGAAACAAACGAAGCGTTAGTCTCAAATTACAACTGGCTACTCTATCTCTGGTCAATTTACAATTCTTAATTTCTTGGAACGAAACTTGATAAGCAGATGAGCAAGAAAAGTAAACTCAGAATCAGTCCTCTCTCTCTCTCTCTCTGAATCAAATACCAGCGAGCGGCCTTTATGTGGGAGGTGTTTGATATTTGAACAAAACCATGGTAAATTATCATTTCCTACAAACTGATCAGATTATATGTAAATGAATGACGTATGTCTACTAAAAATATACTTATCCCGGCACATGTTTTCCCGGCGCGTATATACAATGAGCCAAAAAACAAAAAAAAAATGTTAACAACAAAACAAGCATCGATATTTTAATATAAGCGTCGGCAAATAAGCGTTGGTATAAGTTATTTTTTTAGTAGATATTTAATTCTCTTAATTAGAGATGACAGTTTTTTAGTAATTCTTCATCTATATATTCATCTACTTAAATATTCAAAGCATGCACATACGTACACATACCATATTATTTATGTACTGATGATCATCATATGTTTTCTATCTGATTTTATTTCTTACAAAAGAAGAAAAGGTCCAAGGTGGCGCTGTCGTGTATAGAGCCCCAAGAAAGAAGACAAAAGGCAAAGGTGACAGTTGTAAGGACTGAGATACTTTAAAAAAATGGGTTGACCTCAAAGGGCATCTAGTATGGGACAAGACAACGATCAACAAGTATTCACTTCCTTTAAATTATATATATACATCATTAGACGAGCCAGCTGTCCCAGATGAGGATTTTATAGGCCGAGAGATAGAGAGACCGAGTAAAAATGACACACAAAAGAAGAAGAAAGTTTTCATTTGTTGCCTTATTAGATATTTTATTTTCCTGCTTCTTTAGTATCTAAATGGTATGATTTGTCACCAAAGTATTGTAGTTCGTGTTTGCTGCTTCAAAATTTTCACGGACAAAAAAGATTTTAATACCTTATAATATTGACTCATGAAAATTAATTATAATGTTCTTTGATCGGTCAGAAATGGTAATTTTAATTTGATCAAAAGAAAGTAGATTGTTTATAAATTTGTTAGTGGCAGTTGAGAAATCTTTCAATCCTGTAAATTTTCTTTCTAAGTTGATCACCTTAAATTATTCACCATTAATAATTTCGCTTTGGTTAGAAATTTGGGATCTAGAGGATGAATTCCTACCGAGAGAACTTAATTACTAGATTATAGACACTCGGGTGGGATAAGGATTTTATTTTTTTTATTTCTTTGAAGGAAACACTACCGAGACAACCCTATAGACATTCTTTATGGTTCACTTACCTACCAACAAAATAAATCTTTGTTTACTCCAAATTAAGGTTTAATTTGAATTTAAGAAAGACGAGTGGTGATGATCATATATATATATATATATATATATATATATATATATATATGTGACATTATATTGATATTTAGATTCGTTTTAGATACATATATTATATTCAAATAAAAATTATTGAAAATAACGTCATTCTAAATGAGAGGGCAACTACTCCTGTTTTAATTTAAATCTCTCTCTGATGCACATTACAAAATGTCAAAATGCTAAATGGAGCCTAGGTAGTAGTTATATCTAGCTGTTTATGCCGACAAACAGAACTTCACAACCTATGACAGTAAACACAAATTAAAGATTGAAGGCTATGAAAGAAATTTAAGAGAATAGAAAATAATAATTATGGTAGCTAGAGAAATACAATAATTGTTCCAAAAAAATAGAGAATTAGTATTTTTTTTTTTTTTTAAAAAAAAAGAGAAGACTTTAACCTTAATTGACAACAAACAAGCAATCAAAGAGGGATTAGTTTCTACTTGCTTACAATATCATAGATACATGTAGGGATTTCTCTAATCCACACTCAATGACACGCATATAGCCTCTAGGCCAAATAATGAACTGCTGAATTTACATCCCGTAGCTGCTGAATTTACATCCCGTTTTACAAGATCAAGTCTCCAAGAACAAAAATGACACATTCTCACTTTGAATCCATCCACAATGTGACCAAATTTGCTCCAATTTTTGTACTTTGCATTAATTGCATTGACAATCTGTAGGGCATATTCTTCCAAAATAAAATCAAGAAAATTCACTTCCGTTTCAAAATCCACAACATATAGAGCTGTCAAAGCTACCGCCACAACTTGTTCTACTAAAATATTCTTTGTAAAACATTGTGCAACCACAAATTCACCTTCCAAATCCCGTGCTATGAGGCCAATCCCAATCCGCTCATGACACTTATCCACACTTACATCCCAGTTAATTAAGTTTAATCATACCTACGGGAGGCTTTTAATTCCATGGCAATGCCATTATTGCTTGTATATTAACTCTCTGAAAATCGTCGACAGAATTAGTTACTTCTTGGAATTCTTGGTTAGGATGAATGAGTACTCTCTCCCATACACCACATAGTTCCTTCTAAACAATATTTTTTGCATCACCACGGCCATAAGCTCGAGATCTTCCACCTCACAACGTTCCAACATCTCCTCAACCACGTGATAAAAGGTGAGCTCCTCACAAAAGATTTAGAAAGAGAATAATTTTAAAACACTGAAATTTCGAAACTAAATTGAGAAATAACACATACCATATACCTTTATATAGGTTAAGTTTTGAGTACACTTCAAACAAAATACATGAATAAAAGTAAAAATACAAAATTAACCCTAAAACTTGAAGACAAATCAAAATATTTGTACAAAGAGAAAAAAGATATTACTTTAAAAATAATCCTCAAAACTAATGCCCAATTATTGTCATGCTTGTTGCCTCTTTTGTGAAGATATTCGAGCGCTATTACTACTAGCTGTATCTGAAGTGTTGATTCTCTGCTGCAACAATTCGTCTCCCTCTCAGCCCTCAAACTATATATAGACCTTTTATTTAATTAGTGATCATCTGGACTTATTTCCTAAAGGATTTGGTGATTTACGAGCAAGGTCTAAACGTTACATGGAGGGCTAGAATTTCAGAATTTACTAACTTTGTAGTAAATTTATGTGGATCGAGAAATTTCAAATGCATACATTATATGGGTTGTTAAACTAATCTTTAAATATTAGTGCGTCAAATGCATTAATACATCTCAAAATTTTAGAAATAAAAAATTCTCAACGCGAAATTCATGCATGCATGGCTTGATCAGCAGTGACTCAAGCATTGCTTGCGTATTATATATGCAGAGTAACTTCTTGTCATTTTCTTTTAGTAATAAATTACAAGTGGCTTTCTACAAAAAAAATTAAAAAATTACAAGTGGCTTGATAAGAATATATATGAGCAAGAAAAATGAAACGGTAATTATATGTACGCCTTTATTCAGAATCAATCCTCTCTCTCAGATTCAAATACTAATTAAGCACGTGGCCTTCATGTGGGAGGTGTTTGATATTTGAATAAAACTATGGTAAATTATCATTTCCCATAAGGTGAGATTATTTACAAATGAATAACTTATTTATCTTAATTAGAGATGCATGACATATGGAGTTTTTTTAATTAGTCACTCTTCATCTATCCATCTAGCTAATTACATATTCTATATACACATACATATTGATTATGTACTGATCATATGTACTTCCATCTTATTTTATTTCTTACCAAAAACAGAAGAATATGTCCAATGGGGTGCTGTCAAGAAACAAGACAAAAGGCAAAGGTGACAACTGCAAGGAGTGAGATATTTCCAAAAAATGAGTTGACCTCAAAGGGCTTCTAGAGTAATGAGCATGATAACCAACTCTCTATTTTTTGTTGTCCATATTGATTATGTAACTCTCGTAATTCTCATAAGTTACATATTAATTATATAATTATTATATTCCTATATAATTTCTTCTTTGTCATGTTTTTGGTATCTCTTGGCTCCATAGCTCTCTCTCTAGTTATTTGTTTCGCCTCATTTCAACTAGGTACATCACAACGTTTTCGTTAAAAAAAGGGTTAAATACCTTTTAGTTCCCTGTGGTTTAGCTACTTTATTTTTTGCCCCCTCGGTTTTAAATTGTATCACAAATGGTACCTGAATTATGAATATAAACTGAAATAGTACTTCCGTTAGTCTGCCGTTAAAAAAATTAATAGAAAATCACGTCACTGCCAAATAGACATGTCTGATTGGACAAAATAATTGCCACATAATAAAAAAGAAAATAATTGACCAACTTATTTCCTACCTGTCAATTAAAAAAAAAGAAAAAAAAAGAAGGAAATCTAATGCAGTGGTTTTCCCCAAATTCAAGACCATTCAGAATCTCTTAAAAAAAAGAAAAGAAAAGAAAAGAAAAGAAAAAACCCTTGAGAAACCTAATTTTCTCTCCCGCTGCTCTCCCTCCCTTGCTCACCCTCTCTCACTCACTCCGGCACGTCTCCGGCTACCGGCGAAGCTCTCCCTCCCTCCCTTGCTCCTGTATCTGTCACTCCGGCGCAAGGTTTCGACCACTCTCTCTTGCCGCTGCTTTTCCTCCACCGGCGAAGCTCTCCGAATGCTGATAATGTTAATGTTTTAAGTAGTCGAAGCCCATTCACTAAAGCAAAAGAGGTATGTCTAGTGTCCTTTTTTCAAGCCTCTAAAGAATAAAGTTATTGAAGGTTGGGGGGAAAGTACTCATGATTTGAGCCACTTATATATCGTTGATAAGGAGAGAGATGTTAGCTGTATATGGATGATTTTGTAGTAATCTACTGCACGTGATATTGTCGGTTGTTAGGCAAACAATAAAGTGTCTACTTCCTTCCCATAGAATACTTTATTGGATTTTTGTTTAGTTGGTTGTCCACATCCACTAATATTGAACTTTTATAAATAATTTATTCCATGTGTCTTTTTTTTTTCTTTAAAGGAATTTATTCCATGTGTCGTAAGTGTTAAAAACTTTTGTTGTTATCTTGAATTTTGGGTTTAGTGTTGTTAGGTTTTTAGTTGGTTTTCAATTGGTTTTCAGTTGTTAATAATTGCTCCCTTTGATGCTGCATTTAGTCGTGGATCCCCATGATACTTGGGTTGATGTTAACTATGTCACTGTGGCTGCAATTTAGGGTTTTTGGGTGCCCAAAAATACTCTTTATATATATATATATACCCAATTTATCATAACAGTAATGGCTGCAACTACACATGTATTTTGTGTTTTGTTAATACATGCATTTGTCTAAACGACACATGTTTATTGTCATTATACAGAAAATGGCTGCAACTCTTATTGATCTCGCCATATATATATATATATATATATATATACCCAATTTATCATAACAGTAATGGCTGCAACTACATATGTATTTTGTGGGGTATTTTGTGTTTTTGTTAATACATGCATTTGTCTAAACTACACATGTTTATTGTCATTATACAGAAATGACTGCAACTCTTATTGATCTCGCTATTTACCATCATGGATCCTTGAGTGGACCGCGAATGGAATATCTAGGAGGTGAAGTGATGATTGTAGAAGAGTTGGATGCGGACCTACTATGCTTTTCAGATATTGCCAACATATTGGAATTATACTTGGGGTACAAATACAACAATCTTCCTACTTTGTACTACAAGTTTGATGACGAGAGCAATGAGTTTGTACATATATTTAGTGAAGACGAAGATATCGTCACCAGGCTAAAACAAGTGGGTAACAGTAGGAGAAACAAATTGCACATATTTGTCAACCATGTTGAACCAGCCCCGATTGAAGTGTTAGAACCCTTGTTGATGCTTTCTCAGTCACCTACTCAAAAAGATGTTGAACAAGAGACTCCACAAGAGGCTGCCCAGCAAGCTGCACAAGAGCCTTCACAAGAGCCTACACAAGAGCCTACAAAGGTGCATGATACAGATAAAAAGGTGAACACGCAAAAGGTGAACAAGGAAAAGGTGAAAAGGAAAAAGGTGACTAAAAATAAAAAGGCAGCATAATGAGGAGGAAGATGATATTGTACAAGATGAGGCAGAGAAGAGTGAACTAAGTGATTTTGAAGTAACTGATGGTGAGGAGGAAGACATTTTCTTACACAAGTATGATGAATGTATACGTGATGCTAGAGAAGCATCAACGAAATGGTTTCAAACATGGGATGAATCATCCAAATCTTAGGTGGTGGGGGATAATATGTACGATCCAGATGAGGACCCTGCAGAGAGTGATGGCTTTTGGAGCCTAGATAGTGAGGGTGACAACAGTGAAGATGAACCAAGACGTGTTAGGAGGAGGTATCCTGAATGGAGGGAAATTACTGACTTGAAAGAAAAGGTAGAGTTAAAAATTGAGATGAAGTTTGTTGACCCCACTCAGTTTAAGGAAGTATTGAAACTGTTCGCAGTTCAAAATGGTTTCGACTACATTTACTTGAGAAACGAGAAAGCGCGGGTAACCGCCGCTTGTAAGACAAAGTGTGGGTGGAGAATATGTAATACCCAAGATAATTATTAAGTTTGTTATTAATAATTTCATAGTAATCTAAATTAATTAATGAGATAAAGCATGAGATGATTTAGAATAATAGAAATAGAATCTTATCCTATGCCACATGTCAAATTTTTATTGGCCATTGGAGATACCTTATCTCCTTGGTTTTAAAAGAAAAATGCAAAAAAATAATAATTATATAAGTTTTTTGGTGGGCCCCCTGCAGCAGCCACTTTTCCCCCCATTTTTTCCTTCTTTCCTCCTTTCTTTCTTTCTCCCTCACCCTTCATTCACGCACACACACACAGCAGCCCTTTTTCCCATTTTCCCTCACTCTTTCTCCTTCCACAAACCCACACACATGGCCTAGATTGGGAGAGAAAGGGGTGCAGATTGAGAGAAAGAGAGAGAGGGGTACTGCTGGCTGGGAGAAAGAAAGAGAAAGAAGAAGGAGAAGAAGAAAGAAGAAAAAGAAAAGAAAAGGGAAGTGACGAAATAAGAGGGGGTTCCGGCTAGGGGTGCTTGAGAGGTAAAATCTTTAGTCTTTCCTTGTAATTTTCGTGTTACCCATGAGATTAGAAGCTAGAAATTGTGTAGATTTGTGAGGCTTTGATTTGGGTCCGAAAATTAGGGTTCTTGAGAGGAATTTTGGGGATTTTGTTATATTGTTAAAATCTTTAGTTTCTCTTTAAGGTTTTGTTCTACTCATTGGATTCCAAGCTTGAAATCACAATGATTTGGAGGATTTTTAATTAGGCTCGAAAATTGGAGAAATTTGATAAGAAAACCTAATTCATAAAATTAATGTGGGGCTTGTATGTGTAGTAGATTGCTATGCATTATTCAAGTTTTGGGTTATTTAATTTATAGGTTGAAACTCTAATTTTACTTATTGGTAAAATATGGGCATAAACCCTAATTTTATATGGATTGTATTAATTTGGGGTTTTAGATGTGTGAACACTAAGAATGTTGTTTGAATGGGTTAATTATATTTAAAGTGTTAATTAATCCTAGATTTTCATGGGTTCTATGGAAATTGATAATTATAGGATTAAGTGTAATGCTTAACCTAGAGTGTATGTATATGCCTCAAGATTTAGTGATTTAACATATTACGATGTAGAATCATAGTTCAATGTAACTAAGTTATTAGATAATTAATGCATTAGCGTATATATATGTATTAAATGTAAGTAGAGGATTTTAAGGGCTTTAGTTGAATAGATTTGGGATGACCTATAGAATGTGATACTTGTGGTGCTCAAGTATCTTTATATAGAGTATGAGTTGTTAAGCTAAGAATAGAGCTTAATTATGTGTTTATGTTGTAAATGCTTAGGTGTATCGCAGTTGAGTCAAGAGTTCACTGGAGAGTACTCAACTAAACAAGGTAAGTATTTTACTTACTGGGCAAAAGATACTATATTCTAAGGTTTAAAATGTGTTTTGTAATGCATTTGCCAATTTAATGATGTTTCATGAAATATTTGATGAAAGGTTTCTATGAGCTTTTATGAGCTTATGAGATAAAATGATGTTTATGTCATGAGTATGATTCTATGAAATGATTCATAAAATAGCCTATGAGCATTTATAGCATGAGCATGAGCATGAGCATGGATGATATAAATGAGATGATATTATACTATGTATATATATGCATGATGGATGATATGAAGGAGATGATGTTATATTATGTATATATATATATGCATGGCGGATGATATGATGAGATGATGTTATATTATGTATATATATGCATGGCGGATGTTATGAGGAGATGATGTTATGTTGTGTATATATGCATGGCGGATGTTATGAGGAGATGATGTTATGTTGTGTATATATGCATGGCGGATGTTTTGAGGAGATGATGTTATGTTATGTATATATGCATAGCGAATGTTATGAGGAGATGATGTTATGTTGTATATATATGCATGGCAGATGTTATGAGGAGATGATGTTATGTTGTGTATATATGCATGGCGGATGTTTTGAGGAGATGATGTTATGTTATATATATATGCATAGCGAATGTTACGAGGAGATGATGTTATATTATGTATATATGTATGGTGGATGTTTTGAGGAGATGATGTTAT